>NC_086236.1:8500108-8805000 GCF_036321145.2 Pelmatolapia mariae | reverse complement strand
CCCAGGCTACAGACAGGCAGCTCTCATTTTACCTTGATTGTACTAGCCTAACAAATGCTCTGTGTTTGTGTAAAAGCATACCAACAGTGGATGTAAATAAATGTTAACATCCTTTTCTATTAGTGAGATTAGGGACTTATAGTGGGTTCTGGCTGCAACGGCACTTAACGAGCATTGTTGTTGTCACATCTAAATGGACTGGTACTTGTTCAGTGCTTTTCTACTCAATTTGAGCCCCCAAAGCGTTTTCTTACCACAAGCCTCATTCACCCATTCATACACACATTAACCTAAGTGGGGGTTTTTCGTAATGTCCAAACACTCAGACTCCAATGCATGCATCGAGGGCAACTCAGGGTCCAGTATCTTGCCCAAGGATACTTCAACATGCAGAATGGAGGAGGCACGGATGAGGCCACCGACCTTCTGATTAGTACGTGATCTACTCTACCTCTTGAACACACCCATCTAGAAAAATCATATCCAAGTGGCTGAAGACGGAGAATCTGATGTACACAGGTCTTCGTCTGATAGGTGAGTGTCACTGCGTTTCATGTGACATGTTTGAATCGTGATCATGATGAAGTAAAGTTTATCACCAGTACTGTCTGGGACTAACAGCAGCCTCCAGGTCTGGAGAACGAAGCCAAGGCATAAGTGCCAAAAACTGCATTTCCTCTAATGCCCACTCAAAAAGCGAGTGAATCCACATAGAGTCCTGTGTTTAAAACAGCCAATTTCACAGCATTAAAAAGCATGTTTACAGTCTCGTACACAAAACAGTTTGGGCCTCCAGAGTTCCCCCCTTCATGGCAAGTGTACAGGGGGTGCATTTTCTAAAACTCATCCATCTGCATATTGGAGCTGGTGTGCAGATGGATGCTGTGACTGACAGGGGTTCCAACACAGACTGCTGGACTACTCAGAGTCAATTACTGCACCTCTCCACCATGTCTGTGCTGTTGTTGCCTGTTGGAGCATTTTAAAAGGAATTATCTAACAGACTGTGCTGTGTGGTACAAACGATCCAAGGAGTTTCTGCTTCAGTTTTAGTGAGTTAAATTTTTAGTATTTTATTAGTCTGCACTAATTAGCAGATAATGCAACTCAGACACACAGGGCTCTGTGTCTGTGCTGCTGCGTGGGCTGTTTTGAGTTGAACTCTCAGGGGAGAAAGGATAATATGACATATAATAAAAGCTGCAAAAGATGGAGATCAATAAACAAATCCAGGGGGGAAAAGCACAGCAAGAAGGGAAAAAAAGAAAGCTATAGAGCAAAAATGTAGACGCAGTAATGACTGAACTTTATGTAAATGTAGGCAGCAGCAAAGAACTCACATCTTGAGAATCAACTTGCAATTATGATGACAAGTCACTTGATCTGTTGCTCTTTTGCGCTTACATAAACTGTATGGCGACACAGGCATGCAGTATTTAGCTAAACAGAAGCTGAATCCAAGTAGGAGTACTGCTATAATCTGAACAGTGCATGTACTGACGAGAATTTGATCATAACAAGCCGTAATAGTACATTAGTACAAAATGTCTCCAAGCCAAATGGTGCATGGACCAGAGTGCAACTACGGAGCAAAGCTTGAAAGAGCCAGAATCTAGTTTTATTTAAAGAGTGGACTAAAAATGCCTTATAATTTTCCTGTGTTTGGCTGCTTTTTCCAGTTCCCCTAAGTCAAAAATAGCCTGTATTATTTTCATAGTGGCTTTGAACCCACCACAGCAGTTAAAGTCCCATATGTTAGCCATTTAGGATTTGTGTATTTTCTCCCTCAAAATGTTAAGCTAAAGTTTTTCTTCCCTTCTGTAGTTCAGCTGACTGATTAAAGTACACACGTGCTGCTTTAAAGCCAGAACAGTACATGGATTTGCACTGCTCTGCAGTTTCATATAACTGTATGAACTGAATGGCAAGTACACATCGGCATCTAGCCTGCCTTCAGCCTGCAAACTTGTTGTTTCAGGAACAAAAGGAATAAAGAAATCCAACAGAGGCAATCCACTTTCAGCAAGAGAGAGAAGACTCTGCCATTCTGTCAGATGCTAAAACACTGCACAGCAGTTTGCAATATCATGAGAAAAGGCGATTCAACTCAATAACATAATAATGTAATTTGATCATAAATATATTTTATCCTCAAGTCAGAGTAATCGATCAGGAATGCCCAGTAGTACATATTTTACATATTTGGTCACATATTTGGTCAGTGCAGGGCGCTGCTGGACGATGCTGAGCTGCAGTGCAACAAAAGCCAGTTTAAACTTTTACTGGCAGGCAACCCTGCGTTGGTTTTTCTATAGCCAACAGCACAGAGCATGAAAGGGTTAAAAAAAAAAAAGAATAGAAATGCCTCAGATCTGTAACTTCACATTCTTGAAGTCATAAATCTGAGGCGGTGTCATTTTCACTTTAATAAACGGGGCTTCTTTTCCCCTCAGATTACCCTGCATCACCTTCTACTTTTTCCAGTTTCAAACTGATCACCATGGATGTGGTGGCTTAATTCAGCAACACAGTCAGAACGGGCACTGCACACTTGACTTGAATTTAAGTCGAGAAAGATCACTACCTGTGTCGACTCCTAAAATTGCATTATAATGCAGTTACATCTTGGAAGGTGGTGTAGCTCTGCATTCTAATGTTTGGCGCGAGCCTCAAAAATTTAATTATCATCGAACTGGAACAGAAACTGGAAATCAATAAATGTAATTAAATTGCTCAACCCTCAAAGTGTGTGATACTGTCATTACCCCTTCAATATACCCCGGGTCCATCAAATAATGCGATCAATTTATTTGAATTTCTCCTTGTTGCAAGAGGGTACAGCTAAGGCACAGTTGTCTAATTATCTCCCTCTTGGTTCCTTTCTCTTTCCCTCCCCTGCGGAGGCGCGGTAAATTGTGGGGGTGTCAGAATATTTCGGCAGGGTCATGAATCATATAGAAGAAATGAAAACATCCCAGCGCCGCTCTCTAAACCCCCATCAGTGACAGGGTGCTCAAGTGTTTGGGTGCTGATTTGGAAATACCTCCAAAAATATTCTGGAAAACTTTCAAAAGCCAGCGCCAAGTGATGCAGTTTAAGGTTCATAGAAACCACAAACATCAGCCGGCGCACGCATTATCCCAACACAGCCCATTAGATCCTCGCGCAGCTTGTTGAAAGTATTTTAAGTAAGGTTTTTTTTTTTCAACAGAAATCACAGCATTTGTTTTCCCAGAGGTAAAAATGTAAAGTGCATCTTTTGGTTGCTGTTTGTGAAGTGCAAAATGTCAAATCCTGTGTTTTAAAAGTTTGGACAGTAATCAATACATCATTATTTTCCTAAACTTCAAGTATCAACATCACTATCACACTCAAAAACCACCAGATCATACAAACAAGAAAAACAAAACCGGAGCTCCTTTGGGGGCACGCCCAGCACCACATGGAGGCCAGCTTAGGTTTTATGTACCAAAACCAAAACAAGAAATATACCATCCAAGATACACAGTAATGATCCACCTTCTTCAAATTCTGTCGTCTTATCCACTCAATTTCCCCAGTCCACATTATTTTAGGCTATATACATTATTTTCCTGTGCGTAGACCCACATTCTTCATGCTCGATTTCCCTAAATTCTGCAAAGACAGGGCTGTTGGCTTCAGCACTACTGTGAAATAAATGTATTATTTAGCCAGACCGAGACTACTGCATGGATAATTCAATACAGTCTCACAGTGCTACATCTATGAACTTTAACCTAATGATGCGTGCTCGGGGAAAAGTGACTTAACAGTCTACCCCAAATAATGTGTCATGGCCGTGTGGCACAAATACAAGGAAAGGAAAGGAAAGGAAAGGAAAGGAAAGGAAGAAAGGAAAGGAGTCAAAATGTCAATAAATCGAAACAGGCATAGCCAGATGATATGCTACTTTTTTAGCACATGAAAAGATTTGCCTTCTGGTCATTTTAACTGTACCTTCAGTCATTTCATCCAGACTCAGTGCCTGTATTGGCTGCAGTTAATCTCAGTAGGGGAGAAGAAAATGCTTGTTTTTTATTTTGTTTTTTCCCATAGACAAAAAAAAGCATAGACCTGTAGAGCACTGAGAAACAACAGTGCAACTGAGGCCCCGAGTTAGAATAATCATTTTACACCATAATGTACACTAAATTGAATCAAATTATAACATCAAACTATTCTTCCGCTCTCCAAGGACCCCTGGGGTCCTCAAACTCCTCTTTGAGAACTCAGTTGCAGTGTATGTAATGGGGAGGTGAATGCAGGGAGGAGAGAAGGATGTGGGTGGTGGGAGAGGTGGGGGCTTTGGGGAAAAATGGGTCCCCCTCCCGCCCTATATAACCATGGGAGCTCTGGGATTGGATGCTATTGTATACATTGAAAGACTATTCACTCTACCTCAATGGATGACGAATTTCCTCTTAACCAACGAAATTAAAAAAAGTACGATCAAATCAGTCTGGGTCTGTGCCGAAGTCGACATCATTTTGCGCATGAAGGTTAGACAAAAAAAGCACCGCGCTGCTAAGTTGGAAACTACAGAGTCCTTTTTGGCCAGAAAAACAACAAAAACAGAGACAATGCCTCAGTGTCGACCTATATGATCAGAGCAGGGATGCAAAAACTAAACACGGACACATCAGCACAGCTACTGGTTATGTGCCAAATCCGATCGTGGCACAAGTGGAAATTTGTGGGTGCATCTTATCGATCTATTCGATAGAGTTTTAAGCGCATGCGTACGGAAAACAAATTCAATATTAAGGTAATAAAGAGAAAAAAGGGCAGTAAATCTGTTTCCAGTGGACTAAAACAAAGCGTTCCCGCTAATAGCGATCGGCTCTCCGGACACCCCATCCTCGGTGCGTCACGTCTGACCCAGCAGAACTGAGAAAGCCTTGGTGGACTTTTGAATGACAGTATATTCGTTTGCCGTTGACGTTTGCAGCGACTTAAGAGGCTATAAGCAATAAGCTGGCTGCTGACATAAAGGGGACCACAAAAAGCGCCCCACTGCAACACCAGTCCCGGTCTCTGGCAGCATCCTTCTCCTCTATTTACCCACAGGGACGAACTCAGGAGCTTAACTTCCACAGCACGCAGCACGTGTGGGGATTTATTATTATTATTATTAAAAAATATGTAGCATAACTTAACTTAGGGAGAACAGTCACCCCGAATGAAAGAGACTGGCCGTCTGCACTTCTCTGTGTTGTGCGGGGATATTCAAAATGCACTGAGATAAGCGCCTCTATCAAACTGTATAACCCCAAAACTGAATAAAATGCGCCCTGCTTAGTAATTCATGTCGCTTTCCCTCAGAGAGGGGGGATGCCTCACTTTTTAGAGAACTTTTGGGATAACTGTGAATTTTGCAGCGCTCCAGCTCCAAACCCAACGCCATGCACTGTCCGGAGTCAGTGACAAGGATGCCGCCGGTGGGACCAGAGGATGCTGCTCTAGAATCAACACGTCTCGGCCTGCGCTTTCACACAGATTTGCTTTGTCTACAGCTGGATATTAACCCCCACAAAACCTAATATTAGACTAGAACAAGAAATAACTCATCTTACCTGCACAGCCGATGAATAACAATCCCCAGATGAGGTCCCTTATTTGAAGCATTGTAATGTGTCACAGCTATTCTCCTTGAAGAGCAGACGCACTTTAAAACAAGAGAGGTGTCTCTAGTGATGGGGGGGAAACAGTCTTTCCAGGGACAACAACTGATACCAGGCGGATTTTTGGTCCTTCTTGCTACCCGTGTTCGCGCCGCGGCACAACGAGAGTGACAGGCTGAAGCCGTAGCACGCACTCGCGCACGCATGCACTCAATAGATACCAGCACGAATTACTCCGCCCGGTAGGCTATAACCCCCCACACACAGAGAGACACACACGGAGGGGGCGGGCTGAGGTGAATTCAGTAACAAAGTAGTGCGCGGAGCTGTCTGTGCAGACGGCAGATGGTCACCAGGGGCTGTAATTCGGATTACTGAGCTTGCAAACCGGCTAACTATGGTTTAAAACACATAGAGTGACATATTGGTTCTAATTAAAAGTGTTATCCAGACTGCTAGAATAGCTTAATACTAAACGAATGACTGAATTTCCAAATGGTGACGGATAGTTCACAATGACAATATTTTATTCCATTTTTTTAAATTTAATAATTTTGAGGTGATATTGTTCATAGTAATATATTAATATGGTTCATATACATAGTGAGTACTGTTGTGAAGCATTTCAATTGCTACTGTTGGACAGTAACAAGCAGACACCCAGGGTGTTTTCTTTTTGTTTGTGGTCAGAAGTTTACATCAACTCATCATGTGCATGACTGTCATGGTAATTGGGCCTTTCATTTCTTTGAACTGTTCTTTCACCAGGGTGGAATGACTGCACTTTTTCACTCACTGTGGGTGTATACAACACTCTGCATTTAATCATTAGTTACTATTAATCTCTGTCTCTCTTCCACAGTGTATTTTGTCCGGGCTTCCTCCCATCACCCGCAACCAGTAGCGGCAGATGGCCACCCCTCCCTTTGCCTGGATCTGCTGGAGGTT
Organism: Pelmatolapia mariae; assembly: GCF_036321145.2. Classification (NCBI taxonomy): domain Eukaryota; kingdom Metazoa; phylum Chordata; class Actinopteri; order Cichliformes; family Cichlidae; genus Pelmatolapia; species Pelmatolapia mariae. The sequence goes on along the minus strand of NC_086236.1, from coordinate 8,798,410 downwards.
TCTTCCTGTTAAATGGGAGTTTTTCCTTCCCCCTGTTGCCGACTGCTTGCTCAAAAGAAGTTGTTTGATTGTTTGGGTTTTGTCTCTACTATTATAAGTTCTTTCTTCTTGTAAGTGCTTTATATTGTTCTTACAATATAAAGCACCTTGAGGTGACTGTTGTTGTGATCTGGAGCTATATAAATAAAATTGAGTTGCATAAGTTAGAATTTATTTTTGGCTTTCCTCTAATCCACACAGGGTCAAAAGTATTCATACTAGAGATGGGCCGATCCGATATTACGTATCGGTATCGGTCTGATACTGGCCTAAATTACTGGATCGGATATCAGAGAGAAATAAAAAATGTAATCCGATCCATTAAATATCACAAAAGCACCTCAGAAAACTTGTGACATGGCGTAACTCGGCTCATAACCTTAGAATGTCGGAGCAGTTTGCGTCACGTGATAGAGCGGCTGTGGCGTGTGAGACCTGTCGGTCTGGTTGAGCATTTGGAGCCTCGCTGCCAACCCGGCATTTCATCTCCGACAAAGTTATCCCAGAGAGAAGTAAAGCAAGTGTGTAAGTTCATCTCTGAATGTTTGTAAAGCAGTCCTGCGTTAAGCTTAACAACCGATACATGGAGCGACTGCCTCTCTCTCCCTCCCTCTCCTGTGGCTACTTCAATCATGAAAATGATCAATGATCAGCTGATCGGCTTTTCTGTCGCGAGTCCGTCTCTCTTGTTTGTTTATCACATACTTTGCACCAGAAAGAGGAAACCAGCGGCTAAACAACAGCAACACGCTTAAGCTTGATAAGCTGTTGTTAGAATTTATTTAATATCACTTTCTACACCACGATCCTTTTCTACGTAGCTGACGGCTGGTAACTGTGCAGGGGCGGGTCTAGCAAAGTTTAGCCAGGGGGGCAGGAAGGGCATTAACAGGGAAAGGGGGGCACAAAGACATACTTTTCTTTCTTATTCTCATTTAAAACGTCTAGCTTTTAATAAATAATTGAATCTGAATCTTACAACCAAAGTTTTAATCTGATGTAAAATGTATAGAAGTCCATTACTGTATATAGTAACTATTAAGTCTAATATACCCTAGTAAGCTATAGTACTTTTGGGAAGATACAATCAGTGCAGTCTGCAATTCTGTTGAAGAAAAATGTTGAATCTATTTAATTATTGTAGAAAAATAATTCATTTCTGTGCTTTTTTTTTTTTGCTTTTTTTTTTTTTACACGTGCATTAAATTAAAGTTGATTACGTCGGTTAAGCATCATTAGGCAGAGGTTGGGGGGTGGTTCCCTTTTTTTTTGCTGGGAGTTGGCAACCCTATTAGTTTAATATTTCTGCTAAGTACTCTTTAAAACACCAGAATAGGAAGGATGGTGCAGGTTTAAGTTTATTAGCTTGATGAGTGTTGCTGAACTATGAAACATTTTGGGTGCAATATATTTTTTGAATACAGGTATAGCAGAATAGCTTTAGTGTTATGTTTTTTTTTTAAACTTGACTATGAACTTATACACAGTGCAGCAAAATTACACTATATCGGATTCATATCGGTATCGGCAGATATCCAAATTTATAATATCGGTATCAGTATCGGACATAAAAAAGTGGTATCGTGCCATTTAGGCTCAAATGTCTACATACCCTGCCACTAAAAGTTAACAAGTTGCACCTCAAACAGATGGTTTTGAGAGCCATCAACAAGCTTCTTTCACAATTCTGGCTGGATATTTGACGACTCTTCTCGGCAGAATGTGTAGAGTTCATTTAAAATTGGCTGGCTTCCTTGCTTGCAAGTGCTTTCCTCAAATTTTCAGTAGGATTGAGGTTGGGGGCTTTGTGAAGGCCATCCCAGAAGCCTAATGTTAGCCTACTTTATCCATTCCAAAACCAGTTGCAAAGTCTGTTTGGGATAAGTGTCCTGTCGAAACATCCAAATGTACTCAACTTTCAATCCTCCACCTATTAATGTGAGATGAAGAATAATTTGAATGTAGTCCTTCTTTTTCATTATTCCATCCCCTTGGTGTAATGCACCAGTACCACTGGCATCAAAACAGCCAGTGTAAAGCTACCATGACCATGCTTGACAGTTGTTACAGTGTTCTCAGGTTTGAAAGCCTCACCTTAGTCCTCCACCTGTTATCTCTTATCATTGTGGCCAAATAACTCAATCTTTGTCTCATCTGACCATAAAACCTTTCTCCAGAAGGCATTCAGTTTCTCCATGTGGGAAGCTGCAAATTTCAGTCGAGCTGGATAGTGTCAGTTTTGGATCAGGGTTTCTTTCTTGATTGGGAACTTCTCAGTCCATGGCAATGTAAAACTTGCTTCACTGTGGACACAGACACTGATACTTCAGTTTCCAATTTTCCAAGCTAGATCCTTGATGGTTCTTGGGTTGTTACACATGGAGAGTGATAGTTTGGATCTTCTTCCAGACCTTGGCAAAGTGGTGACTCATTTGAATTACTTGTATTTGCATACAGTTTTTTGAATTGATGCTCTTGGAATCTGCAGTTGTTTTGAAATGGCTCCAAGAGATCTTTCCAGTTTGTGTAAATCTACAATTCTTATTTTTAGATTTTTACTGAGTTCTCCATTGTTCTGAGTGACTCATTGGCCAAGCAAACCCCTTTGATGCTGGCAAGGAGAAGCTACCAGTTGCACATTTTGTAGTGCCACTTATTAAAGGATTTTAAGTGAAGGTATGCATGCTTTTGCTGTGTGTATCAGAAAAATCCAAACTAAATTCAACACTGTTTTTCAGACATTAAAGATGTATATTGTAGAATCATCCCACAATGAAAAAAGAAAAACAGTTCAAATAAACCATTAAAAGCCCCAAATTGCCATGTCATTCATACCCATGATGAGTGCATGTAAACATCTGACCGCAGCTTCATATGCTACTGTGCATTTCCAGAGAAAAAAAACAGAACAAGCTGATAACACAACACTGGCAAAAAGTCGCCCTATGTCAAACTTGTTAACACACAACTGCCACATCCAGCAGATAGAAGAAAAGTTAGCACTGATCTGAAACTGTGTTCGTGCCCACCTGGTGTATGCCAAATTCAATTGTCGCTCTATTGTCAGATCACAAACTCGGGAGTACGACTCCAAATGCTCAACTATGTTAATTTGTCTGCCTGCCATTTGGTGCCGGGCAGATAAGCTACAGCTGTGATCAGAGCTTCTTTGCTCAAAGCAACTTCCTGCTGCTGCTGCTGGAAACAATGCTGATGAGACTGCACACTGTGAAAGCATCACTGCATTAACTACCTTTTTTTTTTGGATCCTGTTCTTCTGAATCCCTCCATCTACTTGCCTCATCTGTGCAGTCCATGCATCCCCATCCTATGACCAGCAGGGATATTAAGATAAAGCACAAGCCTTATCTTTAAAAAACAAAAAAGCACTGTAGTCTGGGACACAATTTGATAACACGATATCAAAAATCAATTCTAATCTGATGTGTACTTTGTCAGAACTTGATGAACTTGTCAATGCTACATTTTCAAAAATGTGTTTAATGATTTACTCTGTCTTGCGTCAGAGTGCGCTTTAAAGGCCATAGTAATAATAAAACTAAAAGAAAAGCCAAAACCTGGTATGTAAAACTTTTTTTTTTTCATGTCTTTGCTAATATGGTTACATTTGTCAAGCAGGAGTAGCAAAGGTACGACTACAGTACTACTGCTGTGAGCTTTTAACAGCCTGATATGTGAGGGAGCCACTCAATATGACTAATTCAAACTGATCAAGCTTCTGCTGAACCTGATACAGTGCAGTAACTCTACAAAGGTGCCGCTTCACAGCCAGTCTGATGAGGTGGAATGATTACACAGACACAACCCATTCAACCTACTTTCTGTGAGAGATAGAATTAATTTAAACCTGTCCTTTGAAATCTTCAGGAGATTGGACTATAGAGTACCGATAGCCAGCTCCACCTCATTGCAGATTAACATTCTCTATTTAGCTTTTTTTTCTACAGCAAAAAGATAATTGCATTTCCCAACCTGGGTCGCTGCTTTGTTGTTTTCTGTCCACTGTCTGCAATTTGGTTCAGAGAATATTGTGAAAAAGCTTTTGTTGGGAGAATTGCAAGGTATGACGAATAACTTTGCTTTTATGTTTTGGGACCATGAGCTCCATATTTAACTGCCAGGGTAGGTTGTACATTACTCCTCTGCTGGATTGTTGCGGCTACTCTGAATCCACTTCAACTAATGGATTTCAGTCATCTGGAAACCTACCATGGGAATTTCTCAAATCCATCTTGCGGCATAATCCACATTTCCTCAACTCATCATCATCATTATCCAACCTCCACTTCAGCTCTGTCCCAATTTAGTGCCTGCTTAGACATAGCACCTGCGGTTTCATTTCGCTAACACCCTCATGTGCTGGGACACGGATATAGTTAATTATTGACACCTCCTTCTCCATTATGTGTGAATAAACCAGGAGAGCTTCATAAAATATATCTGGTGTGTTGCTTTCCTTTTTCCATCTGAGTGTTTACTACCTTATTACTACCTTATTCTGCAAACACTGTTTTTGGTAGCTAGCTGGCTAACAAGACTAAAAGAGAATTCATGGTACAGTATTTGTCTGCAATTCTTCGGTTACATAGAGCGAAAGATTGTGGGTATACAATGAGCAAAAAAACAAAAATCACTTAGCCCGATGGCGATGGTAGGTAAAATGCAGATTGAAAAGCTAGCTTAAACAGGGATGTCAGTTCAACATAAAAAAGGAAGAAGAGCAAAAAGATAATTCAAGATTATCTTTAATAGATTAAAGTTTTCCTTCATTCCCAGAACTTCTTTGTAACTTTGATCTTCTCTGCAGCAAGAGTGTAGACAATATAAAAGATGAACTTTGGCGACAGTGGGAAGGAAAAACTCCCTTTTAACAGGAAGAAACCTCCAGCAGAACCAGGCTCAGGGAGGGGCGGCCATCTGCCGCGACTGGTTTGGGTGAGAGAAGGAAGACAGAAAAAAAATACATGCGGTGCCATGTCTTATCCCATGTTTTGGCTGTAGCCTTATGTTCCATGTTTGCATGAAAGGGTGAACTGCTGAGTAATTAGCTACTGTTCGCAAACTTGGTTACCAAGCTTCATTCCTAACTGTACATGTGCATCACACAGATATAGACATTTGCCAGTTAGCTGAACTAAAAAATGAAGCACAACTTCTTGGATGCTGTGTACAACACAGAAAGCACTGATGTTAGACAAATGAGTCCATTAAATAGCTCTGAAGGCACCAACAGTAGAAAAACAATGGAAAGCTCCAGCTCAGTTACTCCAAATAGTGGAGATGAGGCTCAGTAGATGCCCACTGGCTGCCTACTTTGGCACATCTGTCAATCAAAATAGCTGTGTCCATAACTCAAATATCCAGGCAGATGAGTAATGACCAACATTAGCACAGTCACAATGGAAAAAGAATGGTATTTATATAAGGCATTTCGACTCTAACTGAGAACTCAGTATACCGTCACACACATTTATACATCCACCACTCTCCATCAGGGGAAACTATAGGAGGAGCCAGGGATCTTCTAAATGGTGAACAACCTGCTGGATCTCCTGAACCACAGCTACCTCTAAACAAGAGTAACACAGAAGCAGTGTAGAATGAAGGTCTTTATCAGTAGACAAAACAAATGAAAAAAAGCTGTCCAGTAGGCCAGCTTTGAGTCTTTGCAGGGATAATTCTGGCCCCCGGGCCTTATGTTTGATGTAGATGATGGTATGCAAAGCTCTGCTTAGGCTCTGTGTAGGATGAGCGCACAACCATGAAAACTCACAGTCAAGCTTCTTTCAGCTGCTGCCTTATTATCTCTACCCGGGTGGTAGTAGTAGTAGTAATGAACACAGGAAGCCAACTTTAAAGGAGCACTGAAGTGGCTAATTTCATGTGAAGAAAACTATTTTCCTGTTTTCTTGTTTTAATGCTAACCGTTATAGTGGCATTATATATAGTTAGCATTGGAGGAGGTCTGCTGACATGCTGTGGAGTAACTGGTTACCATTTCCAAGAGTAAAGCTGTTTTTGTTCTAATAGTTTAATACTATAGACAGTGTACACAGTCTGTCATTGTCACTGGCCAAGTTCAAAGATGGATATGTGAAGAACAATTAAAACATGGCCCATAGTTTAACTGTTGTCAACTCCATTCAACAAGAAGTGACCTTTAATACATCCTATAAAGGCAGGGTAAAATGCTTCATCGCAGCCATTTTGCTAGCCACAGACTGAATACAAGGCCAATATTCACTCTATTTTAGGTCTGTTCGCATTTTTATTAACTTACTTCACAATGTATAGAAGCAGGTAGCAGCTAAAATGTCTGCGGTGTGAGCTTGCCAGAGCTAGTGCATTTATCAGAACTTTGTAAGATGCATGTGTGTGTATTTACGTTTGTGTGTATGTGTGTGGTTTCGTCTGGAAAAAAATAGGAGCAGTTTTACAAAAAGCATGTGTGTAAGGTCGTTTTAACTCAGTCTCAGGCATAAGGCTGAGCAGAAGCCTGGAGGAAATCAGTCTCATCATGCGGCCACAAAGATATGCTTAAATACACACACACACACTATAGCCTAATTAGCGCACTTCCTCTGAAAATAGGACACCCTCTGCAGTGTGAAACCAAAGTCTTCTTGAAGTGAAAAGTGTGCAATTTATCTCAACATTAAAGCAAAAAAAGTTGCAGGTTCTTTATATCCTTGTTTGCATAAGATCAGCTCTCAAAGATAACAACAGCACAGATCAAATGTTAAAATACATGTCTTTCTATGCTGCAAAGGGACAATATACTCAACAAGGCTGTAAACAAGATCGCTTTTGTACAATCCAACCTTTTGCACATTGTACGCTTACTTCAAATTCTGATACTGTGCCACTTATTTTGTCACACATTTACAGTTTTGAGTTTCCTTGAGCTGAAAGGACATTTAGAAAAAACATTTTATCCCACGCTATCTCAGCTCTGTTTAGGCAATGTGTTTTCATCTCAGGGCAACAAACACTGCTGTTCTGTTCGATGCCATCTTGTGTATCAGGCATACTCACAATATGTCCTATGCCAGTGGTGCTTTGATACACTGGTTACAGGAGTATTGGACTCCAGGAGACAAAATTACCATTTTAAAGACCTACAATGTCCTCAATAGGAGGCTAAAGTGGATAGATGGAGTAAATCCCCCTTGTGTGAGTCAGACGACGGATATTTGTGTCCCATTAGGAAACTTTGTGATTTACAGTTTGTTTTTTTCTTTCTTCTTCATCTTGCTTCCTTTACAACTTTGTATTTCAACTTCTTCTACTTCCTCACTTGTTAGATTTAGGAACTGGAAACTACTTGGTTATATTTGGAATAAAATAGCCCCCCCTCACAGCATTAAATGCTACACAGTGAAAAATGATTCCTTTAAATTTAAATGTGACACGGGTTATACTGCAATCATATATCTGGGAGTGAGACCTATTTTTTCATTGCCTGAAAGGAGAGCTTTTGCACACCTGTACCTTTGACAAAATGGCAGTTTGGGAATGGTTTGGCGTAGGCAATTGTGGAGGCCAGGTCAGCTGATGTAGCACTTTGCAAGTGTGTTTTGGGCATCTGTCCTGCATATGTAAAAAGGATATAAAAAAACACATGGGATTGTGTGTTTTTACAAAATACCATGGTCACAATGGAATTGTTGGTGAATTGTTGGAAAGGCAGTTGAGAACAGATCTTACACTGAAACAGAATCCCTGACGGCTACATAAATGCCCACGATTTTGTCATAATCTGGCTTCTCAGTATCTAATTTAAGTATACCGTACCCTGAGATTTGCCGCTTGATGATCTCTAACCAATTATAGAAACATACGGACCTCATCGCTACACATGAGATTGGAGGATTTCGCTATCAATTCAAGAAAGACTCCTGACCTTCCTTTTTGTTTGAACAATTGGTTCTAAATTAAATCCTAATTTGCAAAAATTTCTAATCCATAATGAAAAATAGCTTTACTGCCCATCCAAGTTATGCAAAAGTGAAAAGTAAAAAATAAATAAATAGAAAAAAAATGAAGTGTTTGTTGTTTTCGAAAATATTTTTTTAAGAGAAATATGATTATCTGAAGAAAAAAAAACTAATAAAAATCAATATTAGACTATTGCGTAAATCACTGTGTACTGTCTGCAATGAGAGGTAAGGCTCTGATGATTTCTTGTTTTTGCCACTCAGGAAGCGAAGGCTTAAATGCAGCAGCAGAAGCAGGTTATCTGTGTGATTTATTGTCACTTCTTAGAAGCATTTAGTCAGACATTTGGTGGATGTGCTTGGCTGGGGAGCCAATGGTGCGAAACCTCCATTTGTAGGATTATGGCCTGAAATTAATTGTAATAACACATATTATAGTGGATTGGCATGCAAATGTTTGCGAGTTTATTTCCCATAGCATGGCATATTAGCAGAACACACATACACACACATATATATCCATGCTTTCACACATGCTAAAGAGGTGTAGATGAGCGCAGATGAAATGATGTAGATGAGTTTCTCTGTGAGGCGTGATACTTAACTGGTTAAATCTATTAAAAAAAATGTGTCCTCCATTGTGTTCTTTGATCCAGACTGTGTCATGTCAGATTTTATAATAAAAAGTAGAGCTCTTCAGAAACACTCTGCTGTCAGCCCCCAGAGCTGTGTGACAAAAGCCAACATTTTGCCACCTGTAACACATTTAACTGCTAACAGATTCTATGCTACAAAAGGTGCAATTGTCCTATTCTTTTCAGACTCTACAGACATAACCCCCTCGCCTTTTAAACATCTGAAATTTATGCAGAATGATTTTTTCTTTTCTGTAAATTGTACGTTTACAAACCGTGTCACGGAAAATGTTAGAGCAGGTTTTTAGAAAGGAGGCTTGAAACGTACCATCTGTCTATATTTTTGTTGCATTCAGATTAAATTCAATCGTCTAATTGTTTCTATTTTACATTTTTCCTAATAAAAAATGAAATCACCTTAGCTGAAATACCTTTTATATTTAAATAAATGGTTGCTGAGAGTTGTATGTGAAGACTGATGCTATCCTTGTGTGTATGTTGACAACTCCACCAGTAGCAAGTTATCTTAGCTTGGCAAAAAGACTACAAACTTACATAATTGTAATTATATTATATTTTGCATGGTATGGATGGGAAGAAGGATCCAAACATAGATCAAATCAGACAGTTTAGTGCTTTATTAAAGCGAAAATACAGGCTTAAAGGCATGTCAGTAGAAAGAAAATGGGTGCCAGGTGGCGTGGAAACTGGCAGGCGTGTGTGTACTGGGGGTGACTGTGGAATGAGAAACCAGTTAGGTGGTTTTGGAGGTCAGGCGACTGGAAAAAAGGAGGAAAGTCTAATGATTTCTGGGGTGCTTTTCATTAGGCTTGCTTATACTTAACCGTGTCCTTTCGCCTCCCCAGAAGTGGGGGAACAGTTTTCCCAGTTTTTGACATTGCGAAGACGTCTCAATTCCTTAATTGCACCTCAAGGAGGCAAGGTGCAGAAGAGAAAGAAGGCTTCTGAAGTAGCAAAGAGCAAGGAAACCCAGGAATGTGGTGGATGGCATTTTTTATAAAGTGTCCCGGTGTATAAATAATGCAGCTCCATACATGACCATATACTGCATGCAAATGACCCAGGCTTAACTCGTAAATGATCATTTCAGTGTTGTAGCATCACACAAAGCAGCAGTTTGTTTTTTTCTTTTATCATTTCACATCAACATGCAGGCATTCTTATGGAGCTATGCCGTGTATCATTCTGCAGACGATAGTAGGTAAATAAATCAGAACATTTGACACTGATCCATGAATAAGTCAGGAGAGTAAAAATCAATATTAAATGATGGTTAAAATTAACAACATCAATGAATGCATTCATTGTTATGCCAAACTAAATAAGGCTTTCATGTATTTTGGAAGCCTGTAAGAGAGGAACTTCTGTGGACAGCTATTTGATGGCTGATCCAGCTGTGCAGAACGACATCACTAAGTCATGAGCTGGCTTTGAGAGCAAGGAGTTCTCATTTTTGTGGCTCCAGCTTCAGAGTCCTTGCATGTCTCCCTCACACCTCTCACTCACATCCTCACTGGGAGGAGCTAAGGAAGAGATGCAAGTGAGGGAAGTAAGGGGAGACATGCTGGCAAAATGAAAAGCACCCCTGGTGGGTGAATAGAGAGTGACAGGAGGCAAAGGAGGGGGGGATGAAAACAACAAAGAGGTGAGACAGGAACTTTGACAGGGCTCGGTAGCTACTTCTACACATACAACACCGATCCAAGCCATACTGTATTCTTACAGCATATCTCTTCCTATCCTTTTTTTGCACCTAACTCATCTTTGCATGAATTTAAAGATACATTGGTGGCTTTAAAGTTTCTTCCCATTCTTGCACACACTGGCTGCTCCGAGACAGCCTTGTCAACTTTTTGTATTTTAGATTTAAAAAGGCAGACTATGATTCCTGTGTGACAAGGTTTATGAAGCCATTTATATTTACTGAGCACATTCATACTTCACAGAGGATAAACAATGCATTCTAATCCCACTGGGTTGAGCACTGCTATTCTGACACTGGTTTCACAGATATGCACAAGGTGCCCTTTGGCAAATGTGCCCCCGACGCACCAAACGCAGACTCAAGCTTGCCATCGCTGAAACAATTCACGTCCTGTTTGGAACTTTAATTTCTTTTCACATACTCATTTGGACTCACTTTTGAAGTTTCATTGAAAAGATGGGCGATTAGGGAAGAATATGCTCGTGCATACCATTAAGCCTATGTTTTGAAAGGATAATTATTAAACAAGTATGTTTAAATGTGAAGCCGAGGGATTCTTTACAAACGTCTGTATGTGACGACCTTGTGCATATCTCTGAAATTCCAATGGCTTTGACAAAAAAGCAGTTTTTGACCCTGTGGGAATGAATATGGGCTGGAATAAATAGATACCATGCGCTCTCTGCAGTGCCACCCTTAGGTAACGATGTCAGCTCTGCACACAAATATTAAGCCATTGTTAAAATTTAGTCAGTTCAGGCGTTCTGTGATACATCCCCAATGACCCAATTTCCTTTGCTTTAACTTAGAACAAAGACATTCTGCTGTTTTGTTGTTCAGTCTCCATCCTTCTTAACAATGAAACTACTCTGCAGATTCTTTTCCCCCTATCAAAACTAGACTCACTTTGTATACGGGTTGAGGAGAGTACAAAAGTGCATGAACATTGTCTTCTTAGGCTGGAAAAGGTTATATATTGTACAAAGCCCACTAGTGGATTTTAAAACGCTTCTGTCTGTGGGTGTTTTTTCTCCGCGCCCCCCCCCCCCCCCCCCCCCCCTTCAGTATTTCAAGAGAAGGAGGGCAGTTTTATTTTATGAAACAGTTCACAGCGAAAAGGAAGACAACATTGGAAACAGGGGGTGTAACAAGCATCAAATGTTCTAGGCACATGACCTATGACCTATTCCAATCCTGCAAATAAAAAATGATTCTTTTGATGCGTGGATTGCTTGAGATGACCTTTAAACAGATGTCTCATACACTCTAAAAGACCGTATTGACCTAAGGAGAAGAGGAAAAGCTCTGCAACAGATCTGGCAAGAAAATGTATTTTCCCCTGAGTCATAGAAGGTATAAGGTCAAGTGATATATATATATATATATATATATATATATATATATATATATAAATCAAAAAAGGAATCAAGTTTATTTACTGTTACTTCCCTGACTGCAATACATGTAGAGTATAATGAAATCAAAAACTACTCTGGTGTTAGAACCATAACACTAACAGCTAGAGACAAGTGTATCACTGATTGACACAGAGAAAAGAGGCTAATCCACAGGAGGTGAGAGGAAAGCTTTTCTTCCAGCGACCGGATTCTGTTTGAGGTGATTAATACATGCGTAAAATAAGATGGATTAAGAGAGCTGTCAGGAAAAGTAACAGGCAAGCCGGGGAGAGAGACAGGAACAAATCAAAATGCGACACGCAAGAACTGCTTCATTGCAGTGGGGCGAAAGGGCATAATTTAGATAGTATATTAATTGACTCTTTCCCGCAAACTTTCATGATTCAAGTAAAGCGGAAAATACAGTGAGCTCACTGTGAGAAACATTTGAAAGATTCCTGGCATATTCTTTTACTGAAGTTGGAGAAATGGTTTTACTTACTATGTGCAGCATAATCTATAGAAAGTTGTGGCTCACTAATCCCTTTTGATCGATGTAAATCCCAAGCAAATTTGCATGGTGTGCTTGAGTTGGTGTTATCTTTTTAATATATGGCTTTTGCTGTACTTGCCTTTATTGTTTTTAATAGATTTAATAGATTTATAGCTTTACTGGGTTGATATGTTTTTATAGTAAAGTTTTTATGTAAGGGCTTCAATTGTGTTATTTATTTTTGTAATCCTGACGACATCCTGTTAATTATATTACTAATAATACTATTACTGCTAAATATCTATGTTTCAAGGCAGGTGACAACCAGTTGAGTTCGTTTTCACCTGTGTCTTAAAACAAGGTTGAGCACTGAGACTTTTTGCTTTTTGCACCTGGAACATTACGACACCCAGATGACTTTCACTGAGTTCTGAAGTTTCACTTGAATGCAAAATACAAAGCACCAGCTCTTCCTGCTGTCAAGATGCCATCATTGTTATTCCTAGTGCAGGTGTAAGAAGCTCATCCATATATACAAACACTCACTGTAGCATGTACAGAACTGCATATGCATCCGCTGTGTGCACAGTGCTGTCCATGCCTATTATTATACAGTACACCCAGGTTCTGTCTTTGCAGTTCCTCTCCTGAGTGTGTTTGTGTTTCTGACCTGCCATGCTTAACCTGTCCACTGGTTACACTAAGTGTGTTTCCCTGATCTGTACACCTGTCAAGGCTGTTTTCCTGGTCGGCTCTTATTATCTAATTAGTGTTATGCACATTATATTAAAAAGAAGGTTACGCCGAGTGATTATTATGTGGTCTCATTTTTTTCTTTCTTTTTTTATATGCTTGTTTTTCTCCTGTTTTCCCAAGTGGTTTCTGGTTCTGTAGTATAAAAGCAGTGAAGCCTTTAGCATGTCAAAAACATGCTGAAGGTACGTGCTGTTCAGAGCTCTGTAAGTGACAAGTAAAATGTAACTCCAGATCACTGCCTGAATGAATGATGGATGTATTGTCAACAAAGAATAGTTTTCAAACCCTTTTTATTTTTTGCATCAATCTTAATCCTGTTAAAGTTTTGCAAATATAAAATTGATTTGGAAAAAAAAAGCAAATTTTAATAAGGTTCACTGACAATTATTCCCACATATTCTCAATTAATGTTAGGTCCCCATTTTTCTTTATATTTTATATATTCAGGCACGCAAACTTACTACTGCCTTTGAACATAACACTACAATTTCACCTCTATAGCATTTGAAGACAAATTCATCAAATATCAAACTTCAAACATCCTTTTGAATGAATTAATTTATTTATGCATTTTTTGTCTGTTTCTTTTTCTGGAAATGTAATCATGACATGCTTGATGACTCTGTGGTTTATACAATGAGTAGAGTACTCTGAGAATGAATCAATATTATGTTACACACAAAGGAGTGGCATTGGGAGACTTTCACAGAAAGGCAAGCAGAGACATTAGACGTATTTCAGTTTGAGCTTGTTTTTAATATGTTATTTTCTGTTTAATCTCCATCTAATGCATCATATCCTATAAAACGTGGCTGTCCCATGAGTACCACATCTTGTATGCATTTAACTAGAAAAAGCCAAGTTATTTCAAAAAACAGTTCAATCAAGCGATTTCTCAGTTCCTGTGCAACCAGCACATGTTCAACCTGTTCAACTTTATTAAACTGCACATTAACTCCTGTAATGTCCATTTTATAGGCTTATCCATGATGTAACCAGCAATCAAAAGAAGTTGCTGGTCTGTCAGCGTGAAAAGCTCAAGCACTAGTTAGTGGGACATGTACTCACAATTGAAAATGACTGGAACTAAAGATTCCAGTGGTTAGGAGTCAGCAGAATATGGGACAAAATTTTGTTTGTGATATAAGGAGAGAGATTACTGTCACTTTGAATTGATTTGCATTTTAGGATTTCACAGGGCAAGCACTGCCTACCTTACTTGCCCTGACACTACTGACTCATGGTCTTATGGTAACACCAGAAAGTGTTACTGTAGCATGTTATCAGCATAAAACAGATATATTTTTACATTATATAAAAAATGTCATAATGCCATATCGTTGCTATACCAAGGTCATGCATTTAGATTCCCTAGAGCAGAAAACATCGAGAGAGGTCTGTCTCATTGTTTAAGTGCAAGAGCAGGGTGTCACTGGATTTACAAAATCCAAAAAAAGCATAGTACTTTCCAAATAAGGCAAGAAAACTGGTAAAGGTGGAAAAATCATTCTTGCTTCGCCACTTGAGGCAAAAACAAGCCAGCTACAAAGGAGGAGATGCTATCAGTTGGTGATGTGTGACCCATATGTAAACAAATGACTCCACTGAGCATTGCTGCCGGAGCATGGCTGATGGTTGGAAATTACTGATGTGGTTACACGGTGGAAAAGCAGACCCAAGATACTTTCTACTGTCTGAATCTACCGAAACGAGGCACTAGCAGCAGCAGCTACTTTCACTACTATTACTACTACTTAGGCTACTTTTGTGCTTGCATTTGATTTACTCTGTGTCACTGGATATTATGCTGTGTCATTACTATTACACTATAATGCTGCTGCTGCTGCTGGTACCCCTTTTCAATAGATTAAGACTTAAAATTAGGAAGAGTGTCATTAATGGCAGTAGCTCATTGGGGGGAAAAAACCCTTCAGTTATAAATGCTGCTGCCTGCAAGCTCAAGTATCAACAGATGTGGTTCTCAATTTTCTTTCCTTTATCATCAGAAATGTTCTTATAACTTCAAAATTATATAACAATATATCACCCTACTCTACCAGGAAGTATAGCAGTAAAATTTTAATTTCTGTCTTACTTTCCTAGACTAGACCTGATAAATACATTAGGGTATGGCAGTGACACTTGTTGTGAATTTTGTTGTCCATATGGGCAATGGATTGCAATCTACTTAAAAAAGGAACTGGAAATTTTGTGACACACAGCTAACATGAGAGCTTCCTCATTTTCAGTGTTTATCCTCCTGCTAAGATAAGACTTTATGTTTACTTTGTGGTGGAAAAGCCGCTGAATTCTACTTTGTCTTTGTTAAAAAAAAAATGCATGAAATACAGGGCTTTAAATACATCAGACATTACATCACTCAAAAAATTCAGGGTTTTGAAAACAGATCGTTATTTTGTTTAATTGTTTTTTCCTTTTCACGTAGCATTGTTATTAATGTGTGTAACTGTACACATTTACTGTATACACATACGGTAATTTAAATAGGTTTAAAGGTTAAAAAAAGTCACGAGACAAAGTCATGTTTAAAAAAAAAACTGCTCAAAGACAAAGAAAGAAAATGACAACACTTGAAAGCCTGAGAAGCAGAACCTGAAGAAGCATCAAACAAGCTACGCATCAGGGAAGTCAAAGAAATTATTAATTTCAGAGTGTTGTTGATTCCAGCCATGCCCCTGTGCCTTCCTCAGGAACAACAGGGGTATCTCGGTCTACAGCTGCAGGCTGTCAACAGGCTGTCATGGAGACTGAATGTCAGTCAGTAATTCAGTCTGCCCACACTTCAAAATAACCCCTCTCCTCAGTCCATCTCTACCACCTCCTCTTTTAGTTCCACTTCACCGAATGTCTGGCATTTCTCTGGTCTGATGTGCCCTCTATTATGTAGTCACCGGGCCAAGATGTAGACACTATTGTGAGACGTCTCTCAAGATACTGATCTGAGTCAGGCTGACAAGGGCGTCCAGGTTATTTACAAGAAAAGATATTGCTATTCAGTTTCCTGGTGTCAGTCTCTATGGGATATTGATGGGTTTTCATGGCTGTGTTTACTTTCTCACCGGGAGTCAATGGCAACCCTTAGACAAGGTTAAAGTATTTGCTTTTGTCTGCATGTCACCATTTTTAAGTGGCTAACTTGTCACCATACTGCCAGAAAGTCACAGATTTGATTCACAGATTTGATTCCCAAGTTTCTTGCTCTCTGACATCTTGAATTGTCACCTTTGGCTTCTTCCTCACAGCCAGACTTGACAGTTTGACTTGAGGCACTTACTTTGCAATACAGTAGGTAAAAATGACTGACAGGGATTTACTGGACAGCAACCCAGTTGGTCTTTTGGTCTTTAAATACATTTGCTGGATTAGGTGGGTACTGGGTTATTATAATTTTAGGGGGATCTATTAGATTCATTTCCAGCTCCATATTTATATCCCTGGGCTTCACTAAAGTAGCCATCCAGCCACTTTCCAACCACTCATCCAATTCAGGGTTGTGGGAGTGTGTAAGGTGGGAGGCGGGTTACACCATGGACAGGCCATCAGACTATCACTGAGGTAATACACATTCACACTTACAGCCAATCACTAATTATTTTCATTTGCATGTTAGGAGTCTAGGCAGACGCAGTAGTAGAGAAAGAACCCTTGTAGGCACAGGGAGAGAATATAAAGTCAGCTCACTGAGCCTTGAAGCAGCACTGCGGTTCATCCTGTGCATGAAACAAGCCATTTTAGCTTCTTAGCCTTTACCACCTTTACTCTCGAACTGGGTGAGGGTGGGGCTGATGTGTTTTCTGCAAAGATACACAGGTACTTCATTCATACCCTCTCTTTGACATTATGCTCATCCAGCAGGATCGAATAGCCGGATTAGAGCAGTCTGAAGTCCGAGCTTTTGACATACACTGACCTCATTATTTAAAATTGTATGCATTCACCATTGTACAGTATAGGTTTTATAGTTTTATAGTTATATATTAATCTTATTTATGTTGATTTTTGCAATTTGGTTTGTACATTTCTGCAACCCGTCAACACATTGATTTTTGCATTACAGGACTTTGATGTGTCACTGTTTGTTACATAGAAAATATAAAGGACATTTCTCAAATCAGGTCTTAATGGCAGCATTCCGCCAGGGAGTTTTCTGTAGCGCCCCGTGGATGGAAGCGGTCAAAGTCATCATTAAAGCATTTAATGACAGTCCTCAGGAAGCCATTATCATTTGGTAAGTGATTCATTAAAACCTAATCTCTTCCTTCAGCCCCTTATTATCACCACCAAAGTTCATTATGTCATTGGGTAGCACTCTCCCAAACCTCAGCCCTTATTAAAAGAAAAGGGGCTGACCTGATGCCATATAAAATGAGCCTTAGATGCTTAAGAGAAGCTTGGATCAGGTGAAAGACAGTGTCCTTAATGCATTACCAGGAGAAAGCCTCATTTGGGTGCAGTAAGTCCAGTAACCACAGAACAACCTCTTGTCTCTTATCAGGAGGAACATGTTGATTTATTTGTTTTAAACAAAATGATTTGTTCATGCTCTGTTTCTCTAACTGAGAATCACTAAAACTGGAAGAATGACAAAAATCTAAATTCCCAGTAAAAGAAAACTGAAGAATTCAGGCATTGTGCTGAATTACTGCAAGTTGGTCTATTACAGTCACAGGCTAGGATGAACTGATGAACCAAAACACAACCTCTTCAGGAACATCCATGAACGCTTAGTTTAAAGGTTTTTAAAGAGTTAAACATCTTAAATAAAGGATTCTATTAAATTTCAATTCTATTAAAACAAAAAACAGTTACCAGACTGTAAAAATAAAATGTACACATCGAGTACAGTCACTGTTTGGTATTTTGAATTATCTTATGAATATCAATACCTTACTCAATGTGTAATATCACCAATCACATCGCACATTATACTGCACTGATCCTACTCCTCACACTGTACCTGTAGATACATTTATATATTTTATTTCTGTATATAACGTGTGCATTATCTCTTAAACTTCTTTTAATCTTTATTTCTCTCATTCTCCTATTCAAAGAATGTTGAACGTAAAAACCTACAGCTGCAAATGGAGAGATGCCAAACTGTGTTTCATTGTTCTGGTAACAGTGACAATAAAGATCTATATTATCTCTTATCTTATCTTATCAAACCAAGTTCACTCCATAAACCATGACTTTGGTATCATTAAAAATCCACAGTATCATGCTGAATTTGAGAATAAATCAGGATTTGGAAAATTTCCTAAAACATTAATGTGCAAAAAATGAGCAAACCCCAAAACAAAAAAAAACAACAACAAAAAACTAAACAAAATAAGCTCCATGTCACACGTGGTTCCTATATGTATTGTTTAAATAGTCTTCTTGTCTGATTTCATTGAGAGGGACAACTTTATTGATAAGTAATATCTGTAAAATTGATTTAAACCACTCCCATTTAAACGTGTATTTATTGTTGCTATTAATTTCACCATAACATTGCATCTAATTCTAAACTAGTGGCTGCTATTTTGGAAGAACTCCTCTAGGTGGTGCTGCAGGATAAGCTTCAGGCAGTCTGCCCCTGTGGATGGAGTGTAGGTTTGATCAGATTGTAAGGTTGACCCTTTGGCGAGTGCATAGTAACACAATTTAAGAGGCGACCAGATCCTATTTAGAGAAGAACAGATTTGTACACACATATCCATGATAAATGTGTAAAGTTTGTCTGTTACAACATAGCATAAGAACAGATAGAATTCCTATCCTGCTATTTAAGTTATTCTTTGTTTCTTTTATTGCTAAGTCATCACAAAAATGTGACTAGTTCTGATTAAATCTCCATCCAGCCATTTTCTTTTGCTTATCCAGTTAAATGTGTCATTTCAAAAGCATCCCGTGTCACAGCAGAGACCTGGGCATAGAGCAATTCTTTTCAGTCACAAGATCATTAAAAAAAAAAAAAATGCAGTTACTGCAATATAAAGCAATTGGATAGGGATGATGTCAGGTTTCTGTCCAGATCAGCAAAGGTCTTCCATTTCTTCTTCTTTCAGCTCTTCCCTTTGGGGGTCACAACCTGTCTGATCCACTTATTTAATTTAGCAAAGGATTTTATGCTGGGTGCCCTTCCTGATGCAGCCTTCCCCATTTATCCATGCTTAGGACTGACACAAGAAGTATACTGACTTGTGACCCCCAGTGGCTGTGTTAGTCCAGTTCTTCCATGGCAGACTTAATTTATTTAATACACCAAGCCATCCACCCTATCAAATTCAGGCTTGCCAGGGTGAGCTGGAGCCTATCCCAGCTGTCATGGGGTGTGAGGCGGGGTACATTTATACCACTTCTTATTGGCCATTTTAACACATTGTTTGGATGCATTAAAAAAAAACGCCCCCCCCCCCCCAAACACGAAGTGAAGTCAAACAAATGGAAGTGGATTATTGACACTAAATTTGTAGAAACATAGAAAACTAGCTTTGTGTAAAATTTGCTCAGTTTTGACAGCCTCGTTTTCTACAGTAGTTATTCATTTTCCAATTAAACCTTAGCGTAAAGTCTTTTTTAATGCATTTGCATTGATGTCACACTAGGGGGAGCTAAAGTATAAGCTTTATCTTGTGCCTCTGTGCTTCTGTTAATAAAAAAAAAGAAAAAAAGAAGAAGTAGTAATCTGTGTAAGACGTGGTCTTAAAACATAAAAATAATACACAAGTGTTATGTGTTCTCAAACCAGAGGACCAATTGTCCATTTAATGAGCCTGTTATGTGTACAGTTAATAATAACTGTCGCAGACTTGCCTCAAACTACATAAGTGTCTGTATAATGATTATGCAGAATGCGAGGAGCAAAAAGTGATGGTTATATAAACTAAAAATACCTAATAAATTTGTCTGAGTTCACATATTACACACTGCATAAATCATAAGTGGAATACAAAAATATACCCACTAATTAGAGAGTGCAATCACCCAAATGAGAGAGCCAGAACTAGATGACAGGAACTTACTTCCTCAGGATATTGACTCACAGCGGTGCCATTCTACCCGGAGCAAAGATCACCCGTCTACAGAAGCAGACTGCAGTTTTTAGAGCTACATGTCACACATGCTTTACATCAAGTGCACAAATTCAAGCAAGCAAAACATATTAATATATTGTTTTCAAAAACAGGGTCACAAAAGTGCTTTGCAAGGCAATGCACAGCACCCGATAATGGAAGTAAAAGTGACAAGACAGAAAAGAAAGACGAGAAGGAGCCATTTACATGTCAAACAAACAACAGTGGAATTAAAAGGAATAAAAAATTAATCATGACAAAAGTTCTTTCTGGTTAATGAGTACAGTAATTCATACAACTTTGTAAAACTTTTTTATTTACGTCTTTTAATAAACAGGATGTTTGGAGACCTGAAATATGAATGTGTCTGTCTGGAAATCGCTTTGGATTAACTCCTGTTGTTTCAAATGTGCTATGTAAATACAGTGGGGGAAATACTTATTTGATGCCCTGCTCCATTTGTCAATTAGTTCACTTACAAAGGAATGAACAGTGTCTAATTTTTATAGTAGTTTTGGTTTTATATAACAGAATATGATCCTCAATTAAAACTTCGTATTTGGTGGAGAAACCTTTGTTGGTAAGCAGAGCAGTAAGACGTTTCTTGTAGTTGGTCACCAGGTTTGCACACATCTCAGGGGGGATTTTGGCTCACCCCTTTTTACAGAAGTGCTCTAAATCCTTTAGGTTTCTCGGCTGCAATTCAGAGGTTGCATGGAGCTCCAGACAGAGAGCGTCTGATGGTAATTTTATATTTCTTAAATTTCTGAATAATAATTTGCCACATGGGCACACAGCCAATCTTTGGGGAGCACGAATTCTGGTTACATTGTAGGGAATCAAATACTTATTCCACTTAATGGCATGCAAATCAATTTATAACTTTTATGTAATGTGTGTTTTTCTATATTTTTGATATGATATTGATATTCTGTCTCTCTCCATTCAAATGAAACTTCCATAAAAATTAGAGACTGCTCATATCTTCATAAGTGAGCAAACTTCAAAATTCAGCAGGGGATGAAATAATTATTTTATTTCCCCCACTGTAAAACTGACTTGAATTAAAGTTTAGGCACGGACTTTTAGGTGTTCTTCTCCACTTTACAGTTCCTCAGTATGGTTTGGTGTACGGGGTTCTCGAAAAGTGGAGCAAAATATGGCGTGAAGACCCCCCAGTGATAGATTACCTCTGCAGTGTGGAACTGTGGAATTTCTTTCAGTAGGTGAGACACTTTTGAAATGCGCTACCAGGGTGGCCCACACAGATCTGGCAGAAGTACTCACTATAGTATATCACACCATGTAAGTGTAACTGAACAGAAGTGCTCCTGTTTCACTTCATCCTATTCATGATTCTAAAAGTGTTTCTTCACTGATAGTGAAGACAGGATAGAAAGTCCAGCTGTTTAAAATCCCGACTGAAATACACTCAAGATTCGCCTTCTGGGCAGGAACACGTGATGTGACTGATGGATGTTTGTAAGAGAACAGAAACCATATAAATAGCTGGGAGTCAGGATTTAGCGGTTTCCTTTCTACCACCTTCAGATAGGCTGGGACACTGTTGTCCAGAGACAACATTTTTTTAGGAACGCAGATGTGATGTGTGTAGATGTGCAATCCTGCTACAATATTTAGAAAGACTGCACAGCACACATGCTGATAAAATGCGTTCTTTTCAACTTTTGCATCATCGCAAGCTGAACGCGCTCCTGTAGAACTGAGAAATTGTTTTATGGAGTAATTTATAGAATGATTTTCAGATTTTCTTACTCATCATGTACAATGTTTTAGTAAAGCTGCAGCTTAGCCAAGACTTGACTCAAGTGCTCTGTATAAATGTATAAACAAATAGTCCTTCATATTTGAAAGGTCATGCTCCTCCAGTCCTCCTGTGTGCCTCTGCTTTTCCTTCTTTCTCGCTCTATCAGTACGAGAGTGTGCTTGTTTGTGTGCTGTTAACCGTGCCTGATCCCTTTGGGTTTCCCATCCTCCATTCCTGCACACCTCAAGCCATCAAGCTCATCCACTCGTCATTTGCAGATCAACCTGCCACTATTTATGCTTGGAGAGAGCATTCAGTCTTGGTTTGAGCGTTGAACTGTGTTAATGAGACCATCTCCAGTCTGCAAGTCTTATCAAGTCCCGTTCGCCTTGCCAACAACTTACCTGTTCCTTTCTTCTATGCAGAAGCCCCCGCATTTCCCTCGGTGAGTGATATGTGAGAGAGAGGGAGTCGTGGAGGAGATTCTGTTTCTGTTCCCTGTGCATGTGGAGTTTGGCTCTTACTGACAGACTGTCCCTGCCTCGAAATTTTGTAAATAGTTTCCTTTCACATGCACTATAAATACGCACTTAATCTGTTTTCTCAAGTCCCACATCTTAAGCCCCGCCTGCTCCATTGGTTATGACATGAAAGGTCAAGTCATGAAAAGGATCAACACGTTGTTTGTATCCTACCCTAACAGTTTTGGGGGTTTATTTTTTGCATCAATTAAAACCATATAAAAGGTCCTTGTTGCACATAAGCATTGAGTCAACATTGTTGACTAACAGTGTTGGTTTCCTGGACAGAAACCTGAAAAACAGACTTGATAGAACAAAATGATATAAACAAAGCATTAAATACCCCACTTTCAAAACACTGTTTGCAGTGTAAAATACTGGTAACGACTAGAAGTATCAAATAAAAACAGTAAAAATTTTAAAATCTAGTAGAAAAAAAATATTAAATTGAAAATCCAAAAGATTTCACACATTAGGAAACTGAATTCAAACACTTCACACAAGGCGCCATCTTCAGCCCATCCACTCTGAGCCCTCCTCACACCATTATCCTACAGTAACATGCCACTGTGCTGTCTTTCGACTTAGGATGCAAGAAAGAGACATAAGGAGCGATAGAGGCTTAGTTGTCAAATGACGAGCCATTGCTTCCATATGATCAGCCTTAAGTGATATGAGTTACTTATGAAATGCTAGAGGAACAGCGTTTTTGCATTATGCCACTCGATGAAAACCTTCCACATGTGACGCAGCCGAGTTTCCTCACTCTGAGCTTTTCCAGAAGCCTCTTCTCTTCTCCTTGGCTTCCTGAGGGACTGTGAGTGGAACAGGTTGACTCATTTGGTATTTTTCTGTAACTTTTAAGATGTTTTTGTTCCCTTTAAGGTAATCTATTTTGTACAAAAAAACCCCAACCCCCCCCTGAAGTTTAGACCATTTTTGTGGAGAAGAAAGGAGAAGGACTTTCTTTTTATTCTTTTGTAAATGTTGTTACATTTGGGTTATTTCATAGGTCAACAATGAAAAATAAAAATGTCAGGACCGTAATGTGTTTACAGTGGCTAACATACAGATTTTGAGGAAGCAAAGTTTCCTCAACTTGGAAAATGTAAAGAATTTTAGAAAGGAGAGAAGAGAGCAAGTATTTCAGACAACTCAAAAGTGGATACAGGTCAGGCTGACTGGTACCATTTAGAGTTCCCCTCTATTTTAGCTGAACATCTTTTTCTTCACATGAACTTCGTGTGACTGCACAGTTATTTATCTCAGTGCTTTACAAAGCATATTGTAGTTTTGCCTTTTATTCCTATGCATTTATGCTCACGAAACAGTGATTGCAGTTAGTTGTTATTCAAGATGCGTGCCTACCTTCAGGAGCAACTTGGGGTTCACCGTCTCGCTCAAGAACACACAGTGACAGACAGCTGGAAAATGTAATCTTTTTCTACATGTGCGAAGAGGATTGTCCTTTCTTATTCCTGACAGTCAGCAAGACTTTGAAAATATTGTATTTCGACTGTAAGGATGTTTTGTGCCTGCCACATTTGTTTTTGAGAATCCTCTGAAGGGATGTGTCACCCAGGCAAACAAGAAAATTGAGGGAAAAAAGACAACCCTATATGAAAATATAAAAGTAATACCAGAGAAAGTGAACTGACCACTCAGGGTGTTTAATGGTAAAATGGCCTTATTTGCCCATTTGTCACATCCCATAAAAAAAAAAAAAAAAAAAAATCACCAATGAAACCAGCACAGAGAGGGCCCTGGAAGCCATTTTGCTGTGTAGCAACAGTTCTAACCGCTACATGGCTTTGCAAGACACAGAATTTTGGGATTTTGTCACGGTACTGGGTCGTGTGACCCAGTGTTTGAGTTTTTATGTATCTTCTGTATTCATTCGTGTTACAGTTTAGCTCATCTAGTTAATTTCTAGGTTGCGGTTTAGTCCTTTGTTTCTTAGTTCTTTTTGTCATCTCCCCCTATACTAAGTCTCCCCGGTCCATGCGTGTTCATGTCCATGTTTCCCGTTTTATTTTGAAAGAGTCTGGTATTCTTTGTTCATTGCATTTAGTTTCACTTCCCCTGTCCTGTCATTAGGTTCACGTGTGTCAGCTGTTCTCCCTCATGTGTTTCCACTTCCCGTGATCATCCCTGTGGGTATTTAGTCTCTGTGTATCATTCAGTGTGTGTCGCGTCGTCTGTGAATCTTTCCCCCATGTTGCGTCAGGTTTCAGGACTCTGTGCTGGTCATGTTCATGTTGCTTATTCATAGTCATGTTTCATAGTTCTTTCATGCTCGGCACAGAGTCCTGTTCATAGTTGTTTCAGTCACAGTCACCTAGCCATATCCTTCCTATTGTCTTAGTTAAGTCTCAGTTTCTAGTTTTCTGTTTTCCCAGTTCAGCTTCTAGTTTAGTTTTGCCTCTGTGCCATCTGCTTTGTTTGCCACCTTTAATCCAGCCAAAATAAAGGCTCGCTCTTCGTTTCAAGTTCAGTGCTGTCTCCTCGTCTGTGTCCGCACCTGGGTCCTCCACACCCTCCACGCGGTCTGCCACTGCTGACCGTGAGAGTTTTAAACTTTGGCTTAATGTGTAACTAATGAGTGCCCACACGATACCTACAGGGTAAATGCTTCACAGAGCACTTGGTTAATATTAAGAGATGGTTTGAATTTTGGAGTAACACAGAAAACCTCCGCAGCGACTTGAAAAAGTATCATGTACATTTACAGTTTAGCCATCCATCCAGCAAACAGTGGAATAGCAAAGACAAACCTAAACTGCTTAACTATTAAACTACACATATGGGTGATGTGACTTGACACTTCTGTGGGTGATCTACTAACAATGTACTAATTTATATGCAAAGAATAATGACCGACAGCAGTGAAAATTAGCAGCTTAAAAACAAACAGAACTGATGTAGGAGTGAGTGATCGCCTAAACTAAATAATACAGGATAGAAATTATTTTTAATTTAATTAGTTTAAAACAGAGGCAGCACAGGGGTGGGGGACTAGCATTTTTACCTCACAGCAAGAAGGTCCTGAGTTCAATTCCACCATCAGGCCATGTTCTCTTATGTGGGTACTTTGGCATCTGGCTTCCTCCTACAGTTTAAAGACATGCAGTTACTGGGGTTGGGTTAACTGGTAATTCTAAGTTGCCATTTGGTTTGAATGTGAGTAAGAATGGTTGTCTGTCTCTGTGTTAGAGACAGACAACCATGCGTTAGACTGGCAACCTATCCAGGGTGTACCCTGTCTCTTGCCCTGTGGTAGCTGGGATAGGCTCCAGTCCCCCTGTGACCCTAACAAGGATAAGTGGAAAAGAATAGAGGGGTGGAGACATGTCAGGTCTGTGTTAGACCTGACTTGTAGGGTGTGCAGAAGAAACCAAAACCATGATTGTCTAATTTGAGAGACATTTCAGTTTGGTATGTAGCAGATCCGATCTTACAGAGAAGTTAAAAAAAAATTGCTCCATGTATGCACTCTTGAGAAAAGACACAGGCAC
Source organism: Pelmatolapia mariae (assembly GCF_036321145.2). Lineage (NCBI taxonomy): Eukaryota > Metazoa > Chordata > Actinopteri > Cichliformes > Cichlidae > Pelmatolapia > Pelmatolapia mariae. The sequence continues at coordinate 8,772,520 of NC_086236.1, read as the reverse complement.
AGTGTCTGTGTAGAAATCTGAAACACTGGAAAACCCATTCCTTGCCCAATACAAGGCGCATCCTGTTCTGTATTTCAGAGTTTCTCCTACTCTCTCACTCCCATCTTCCAATGTTAAGTTTTGCTCAGTTAAATTTGGCTCCTGTTACAAAACAGCCATATTATTCAGATTCAGAAATGTGTGGGGCTTGGCCCTAAGCGTGCAGGGTGAGGACTCACAAGAATTACATGACAGGACAAAAGCTTTGGTATGACACTCACACCTTTTAGCCATCCACCTTCTCCAAATAAAGGAACACTCCTAGGGGCAACTGTCACAACCACATCGAGCCTAAATAAGATATGCTTTTGTTCTGCGTTAAATTCAAAGCAATCGGCAGTAATATTGCATGAAGCAAACCTCAGTAAATCACATTTATATTTAAATATTCTCCTCCCCAAATTTCGTGCTTTGAAAGCGAAACTTCTACAAATACATATGCAATAATGTCAACTGCAAAAATGCCCTTTCAGTCACAAAGATGTGGGATACTGCACACCTTCAGTAAATACCAACAGTAACTTTTTAATGGCAAAGTGGCTTTTGTATTGTTAGCAAATCTGGCTCAAATTAAAGTGTTGGTCCACCACATGCTGCCAGAAAAGCTCCAATGTGTCTTGGCATTTATTCTAGTAGGATGTTGAGTTGACAAAATCACTAAGATTAAATCCAGTTACTTTTGAATATAAAAGTTACTTTTAACCTTAATTATGCTCTATAGAACACATTACAGTGAGATTTACTCACTAGTTTGCACTAGCAAACTATCACTAATATCAGCACAGTCATGTAAGGTGCTGCCTTCTATTCAGAGCAACTTGGGGTTTCGTGTCTGGGCCAGTGACACTTGGAACAGGGGTCATACCTCCAAGCCAGCAATTAGAGGACAACCTGAGCAATGGCCGAGCCCAAAGCTGAAGGTACTTTGTTTGTAAGGAATAAAAATTCCTCCTTAAATGTCCAGAGGTCATTATTTTTCCCATAAAAATGTATTTTGTTCACCTCAATCCATACATTACCTTTCATTTATTGGCTTTAACTGTATTTGTGTTTTTCTATCTTAACACAGACCAAACTAGAAGCTCTTTCAGGGTGTTTTATTTAGATGTGACCGCATATATACATTGTACATACACAAACAGAAAGTCTTTACTGATTCCTTCACCCTACAGGCTGCCTAGTCTGAGATCAGGGGCTGAGGCTATTGCCTCCCGTCCTGCTCCCTTGAGGTTAATTATGTTCACTTTACCAGCCGTGACTCACTTTCTATCTGCCTGAAAAGCTCACAGTCTACTACAAGCCCTGGCATGGCTGCTGTTATCACTAACAACTGGCTCTTCCAAGCAGACTCTGTTCACACATGATACATCGCTGCCATGTCAAGGATGACTAATTAAAATGACTGACTGCACAATCCTAGATGTGAAGCAGGTAGCCTAGTGGATGTTCTTTTGGTATCCAGTGAGTGTGTCTGAAAATGCCCACTTTCCACCAAGATCTATTCCCTAAGTTACTAAGTGAAGTTAAATTGTCTTTCAATTTTCTTTCCATTATATACCTTATTCCTGTTAGTCTTCACTCACAATTAGAAGCATTACATGATTATAAAATGTAGTTTAATGGGAGCAAAACAGAAAAAAAATGTGTTTTCTACCTGAACATGCTTCACTGTTTTTAAAACTATCGATTGTGTTCAAAATGTCAGCATGCCTTAATTGTAAGCCTATATGTAATGCCAGTTGCGTGAAGGCTTGTCTTCCAATGCAGTCATAAATCACTACACTGTGCAAACAATAGTCATGAAAACACGTCCTTACAGCACTTACACCGCAATGAAGCATGTCATGAATTCTAAATCACCTTTAAACCACATGAACCTGGGTTTTGAGAGAACTCTCATTTGCCATGAGAGCTTAAGGCACTGCATCCAAAGAGAACCCAACACAGGCAGCCAAAAAACAGGATCACTGAACAACCAAGAAGGTTTAATTTATTAACAGCAAGTTCTGCGTATGCTGCTTTCAGTGAAATTGGACACAGTAATTGTCTGAATATCAGTTCCACTCTTGAGTGACTGATTAATGAGCATAACCATGAGATACACAGTTGAATTCTGAGAATGCTAGACTCTTGTTGTGTTCCATAGCCTTTGATTTATTACTGGAACTAAACACTTGTCTCAAACAGCATCCATTCACTTGAATAAAGATACTGGCCTAGTTCATGAGACCAATATATTCTGCAGTTTATAAGTTTGACCACTGCACATGCTCCTTAGTTTTCCCAGGCAATGTTTAGTAGTTACACCTGACAAAGGAACTGTCATAAACTGGCTGTGTGCAGGCAGGTGAGGACCCAAATGCAAAACTCACAGGAGCGGGACGTGAACTGAAAAAAACAAAACAAAACAGCTTTATTGCTGGGAAAAAAGGCAAAACAGTACAAAACTAAACTGGAAAAATACTAATCACATGAAGAGGCACACGAATAACCATAACGAGACAGGGAAGCTAGACCAAACATGGAAACTCGGGACCTTCGCAATAAAACAAGAAACATGATGCGGGAAGTGGAGAGGCAGACAAGAGGGAATGAGGGAACATGAGGCAGAGAGCAGACATGACGGGCTAGGGGAGACAAACATGATGGAATAAAACAAGGCACAAGAACAAGAGGGGAGACAAAGGGCAACAGCACAGGGGGAAACCTAATAAACAATACTAAATAGAATAACCTAGGAAACAGAATAATCCTTAACATAACTGTGGTGTGATAGAGACACGGCGGGTCCAGAGAGTGTTGTTTTTAGCCATTTTATTTACCACGGCTGCAGTTCACAGGCTGCCGGCCGCACATGCAACACCACAATACCCAACAACCCCTGCTTGCCCCGGCGGGCGTGATTGCAGATGCCGTGCAGGTGCGTCCGCACGGCACTGTCGACCACGCCTAACCACAATAACAAATGAACTTAACATGATACAAAAACACAAGAAAACTGAGAACGCTGGGTCAAAATGACCCAGGACCATGACAGGAACAGCAAAAGACTTGAACTAGGGGGGGGAAACTTTTAACAAGTTATGTTGAAATTGCTGCTAGCATCAGTAGGTGGTGGTACACTAGCTGGCTTTGTAATATACTAATCTTCACATCTCTTCACACACATTTCCTGTGTTTCATGATCAAAAAACCCATTTATCTAACATATTTCCTCTATCCAAAGCAGTTTTTACTTAACAATATTTGGTTTTGATTTCACTTTGGTCCATATCCTCTTACAGGTCTTCACCACTGACCCCCTGATAGTCCCTTTTGTGACCACTTGCACTTACACATCTGTGATCTGTGCTCAACTATGGAAAAGAGAGCAGAAGAACAAAGCAGCAGGATGTGTGGTGAGTTTGTGTTGGCTCGGCCAAGAGAAAACCGCCAGCACATGTGCCAGCACAAAATGAAGGCATGCACTACAGTGCAAGTCTTTTCCCTCAGACACCTTAGGATGTTGCAATAAAAGGTCAGATAAACAGTCTAACCCTAGGGGATAATCCTACGGTCCACAACACTGAATGTTGTAAAAATCAAAAGCATTTCTGTTTGCACTCCTGGCTTCAACGCTGTGAGCTCGTCCACTGAAGACTGTTGTTTGGTCCCTGGGTTATAGCCAGAGACCCAGCCTTCACCAACCATGAGGCTCCACGAGATGGAAAAAAGTTGATGTTTGCTCTCCCAAATTTACATCTGGGATGACTTGTGATTTTTAAACTTATATAACTATTATATTCATCTTAAAGAACCTTTACACTTTTTAACAGTATGATTTTGAGCGATTCTTTTTTTGTTTTCATACATTCCCGAGTCTCAGTAAGTAAGAGAGTAAGTTTGAGAATTTTGTATTTGTTGAATTCTTTGTCTTTTTTTGTTTGTTTTGCTTGTATTTATCAAACTTTTATTGAAGTATCCTTGTGGTTCAACCTCATATCTGATTTATTGCATCAGTGCAGCTCATAAAATTCACTGCATGTGAAACCCTCACCACTATTTCTCATTTCACTCCACTGTGTATGAGCAGACATTCTGATTGATCTTCCTATTGGAGTAAATAAAAAGAAAACCAACAAACAAGGGAAAAAACGTAAACTAATGTAGAAGTAAAGTGCAAAATTCAGCCTGGTGTTTACTCTTTCAGACTCGGGGCCAAATTCCTGGTGGTCTGTTTATGTGACTGCCCTGAAAAGGCCAGTGCTAAAATGTAAAATTAAATAGTTGACTGGAAACTGCTATTCCCTCACCTGCTTTTAACCTAATGTCATCTGTGTCATCCTATGCGGTTGTTATTCCCTACACACCTGCGCGTTACCATCATGCTCCCCATTGTCTATAAGGAGACAAGTCGGCATAATGTAGCTATTTTTTTTTTCTTCAAAGTTGTTGATTTGTGGTGCTGTAAAAAACAACAACCATTCATGGAATCCATAGAAAATCATGGATTCAACCCAAGAAACCAGCATGAGAAATTGCAGGAAAATAAATAAAGATGGCTTCACCCCACTTGGGATTTTCTCCAGATTCATACTCTTATAATAAGGTATAATATGGACTCTGAGCATTTACCTGGCAGTAAGGGGAAAACAAGACAAAGAAAATCTGAAATCATGTTAGGACCAGTGTCCACTGTAGAAGTGATAAATAATTTACTGAATTGTGATATGTGAAATGTGGAATCTTGCATGCAATTTGGTCTTTTTGTGTGTAGCAGAGCAAGAATTCTTGTCCTTAGAGTGATGCCAAGCGGAATGATGAGAGGTCAAGAGTAGTAGACTTTATCAACAAGGGACCGGCAAGGTTCGGCACAATTTAAAAATACAGTTGCTATTTTTCAAAATAATTTCACTAATATGTTGGTCGGGACCTGGTAGCAGCACTGGACAAAGGGTCAATGGTTTGCTAAAACCATTAGGAAACCAGTGTCTGGGGATTCGGAATATTCACAGATATGTTCAGATAAGTTGCTCTCAAGCAAAGCGTGTAGGAGGAATCTCTCTTTTTTTCTGCTTATGAAAGTTCCCAACTTTTCGTAAGCTAGAGTTTCATCAGTGGCAAAACGGAAAAAGTTGGAGCAGAATAACCTGACAGCACACTGTAGGATGCTTTAAGTTCAGTTGTGTAACAACCAGGACAACAAGCACATGAACAGCAGATTCTTTAACGCAGAATCTTCAAACTGCACTCAGTATAAAGAAATCTGCAGCTGTTTGCCTTCAACCTCCGTCAGCACTCATTTAATCTCAACTAAGCACAAAATTTAAGTTTTCGGTTTAAATCTTACTAAAAGATTGGAAAAGCAACAGAAATAATAAGGATCTGCTAAATCTGCTTGAGGTTTCTGAGCTGTTAACCTTGTAAAAGAGGCCTCGTAGATAATAGGATTACCACAAAATGCAAGTGAAGACTCTGCTTTTATTTTATCTGAGGTAGCTGGAACAGTTTTATTTCAGTGTATCCTAGTGGTGATTTAAAGAGTGATATTCTATAAGGTATCTAATATTGCTTTGGGGCATGCATGTACATCAGTGTCAAAACAAGTGTTTGCTGCTTGTTTGTCTCTCTACTTCTACCGAGGCTCACATTTCTCTGCACTGCACATTTGAAACATGTAAAGTAGACTAACATCCCGGGACACATCAGTGACAGTCAACTCTTCTGGGATCATTTAAACAACCGAGTCAACAGCTAAACCAAGCACACGTGACACACGGGGTGTGATAAAACTGAAACTGCTCAAATCCACCAGGAAAAATATGGCCTAGAGGAAGTAATTTTAAATCATGCTCATGATGCCTTTGATTGTCAGATCATAATATAATTTTATGACTTCAACCGTGAAGACCAACTCTGGCGGGACTATAAATTACCGGCCTATGTCTGCTCGCATTTGTTATTCCCCAGAATGCAATAACAGCTTTTTCTTGTGCCTACTCACTAATAAATCTTTTTGACTCGTTAACCATTGCACAGGGAGCCAATTTGATACACAGAGCTCTCATGTGCTGCTAAGTGGATTGTACTTGAGCAGGACTACCTTTGACAGGACCAGTACTTTGCATATGTGGACCCTGGAAATTTTGGCATGGCACTGCATCACTAGCTTAAATTAAATGATAATAGACCGCACTTGCTGGTTGGAATTTGTTTTTTTCGCTTGCAATTTCTTTCTAGTCATAACTATAAATTATCTCAAAACCCATTTTCAAACATTCCTCTTTTTTTTTTAATGCTATTTCAAATCATTGCTGGTTCCCAGTCTACCAGTATAGCCTAAAGCCATGCCACTCTGGGTTTCTGCCTACAGATTTTTTTTCCTTTGCCCTTCAGACCGTGTTTGTCAGAACTATTGTCTTTCTTTTCAGTAAGAGGTATTCTTACATGGAACAAGTTGTGGTTTGCTTCCCTCTTGCTGGACTGCATCCAAATAACCTAAATGACATCTCAAGAAGTATTGATACTTTCTCAGTCCTTGTGTCCTTCTATATATAAAACTTTTGTGTTTTGGGTTAGATGAAGCAATATAACCAGCGGCAAGGTCAAGCACTGGTCTGGAGGTGGAGAGAGGTCAAGACATGCCTGCATTATTAATCGGTATGATGGGATATCTAAGGGCAGAGAGACCAATGAAAAAGAAAAAACAAATAGAGCTGTACAAAAGTCTGGAGCCACCCATCACTTCTTTATATTTTGCTGGGAAAATGAGAAACAGCTAGTTATTAATTAAAAACATGTACAAACATACATGAAAACAGAGTATATAAGTCAAAAACACAGCATCTACAATCCTGATGAACCAGAAAATGAATATTTGGTAATACCACCTTAATTCTTCAACACAAATTGAGTTCTCTTGGATTCTTGAAGCAGTCTTCAGAATTACTTCTCCAGGCTTCGTGAAGGACATTTTGGCTTTTTTTTTTTTTTTTAAATGTTGGTTCTCGTTGTCAATCAGGCACTTTACAGATGTTATTGCAGGGTGGTTCAAAATCTGATTTTACTTTTTGAGTTCATTATTGCATCAATTTTCACAAGATCTCCAACACCACTGGTTGAAATCCAGATCCATTCGGAAACCATGACCACCGTGTTTAACAGATGACTAAACACACCCTGTTGCATATCACTCCGATCTCCTTAGCATATATTAACGACAATTTAAACCAAAATTTATATTTGGATTCATCGCTTCATAAGAAATGTTTTCACTGATTCAGCCCAGTTCTTGTGTATGTTGGATTACCTCAGCCTTTTATCCCGGTTCCTTTCCTTAAGAATTGCTTCATGACAGCTAACCTTCCAATTCTGTTGACATTTTTTAACACACTGAGATACGCCACATTTTCAGCTAATAGCTATAGGAGTGCAAACAGCTATTAATTTTGTGATTCTGCGAGAGGCCCCAGTAACAAAGTGCTTGTAGATACAATTTAAAATCCCTTGATTTAGGTGCCTTTTTGCAATTGAAGGTGATTTGCGGCGCAACGAACAAAGATTTGTCACAAAAAAGGCCACGTGTAAGGAGTGGACTGAAAATGATTGAAAAAGTTCCAAAAGAAACCCCCCCCCCAAAAAAAACCATTGAAAGACCCTCAGAAAGTCGGGAGAACTATTGCTCAAGACCACTTTTCAAAAATTACAAGAAAGTCTGGCTGAGTGGAAACAAAATATAAAGAAATGATGGGTGGAGTTTGTATGCCAGGAAACCCATGTGGCACAGCAACTGGTTATTGGTCAAATCCAGATTTCAGAGGCCTCCAAAGATGCGGTATATGAGAAAAAGATGACAAACAGGATTCTGTTTTGTTTCATTTCTCTGCAAATTATTATATTTCATAGCCTACACTAAAAAATGATTTGAATACATGTAAATTTTCCATGTAATCTTGTTATAGAGACACAATGTTAATTCAGTAAGGAGAGACCGCTTGGAAAAATTGGACATGATTGAACATGGCAGAACAGAATCCCAGCACTGGTAGGATTTAGGAAAAGACCCCCCCAGGGCCTAGACACTGGTAGTGGTGAAGATGAAGACTTAGACTTGAATAGAGCTCTGTCGAGGCGTCTGAGGTGGAGATGGGGAGGAGGTCAGTTGCATCACTCAGTTGAAAGAGAGTCTCAAAGACTGGCAGAGGGCACAGATTTAAACCATGCGAAGCGGAGGCTGATTGGATCAAAAAGGGCGGGCGAGAAGATGATTGGACTAGAGTAATGATGTCAGTATTGAGAATGACAGCAAGAGAAAAACAGTCAAACATGCAGGAAAGCAGGCAGATGAGTGATTACAGATCTTCCCTATTGAACTTATCCACAAGACTCATTTGTTAATTTTAATGGAATTTGGTCAAAATTGACAGTTTATTTTTTTATTTACTAAAGTTTTATATTTCATACATTTGAGTTGATCGATCGATCGATCATACTTTATTCATCCCGAGGGAAATTGGGTTAAGGCTGCCAGCCGTGCCAGCACCATATTGCTTCATGTTTATTGAGGATGAAATTTTATTTCATTTTTTTTTTGAGTGGCGCTGTTGGCGTGACTTACTTTAAACCTTACTTTTGTCAAAAATAAAGAATGCATTTTGCAACTGTTCAACTGAAAATGTTCAAGTCAAAGTAAACCTCACACACCTGTGACTCATTCATCAGTTCCCCGTGCTGCATTTTTTTCCCCAGGTGCGCCTTATTAACTATTTTGTGCTTGTGTATATTTAGTCTACACACTCTTTTAGCTTTATACAAGACTATCTGTCATGGATATGACAGTTTGCTTTAATCAGCTTTATACAAGACTATCTGTCATGCAAATGACAGATAGTCTTGTATAAAGCTGATTAAAGCAATGAAACAAACAGCAAACTGAAAACAAACAACAACTGAAAATGCTAAGTCTAAAGTCTAAGAACTGATGCTTCATTAAATATAAAACAGCAATGATCTATACCCAAAAGTACATGAAAATGAAGAAGAGAGTAGTCACTTGGTGATGTTAAGATGTTCTTTTATACTTTTAAAGCCCTTTTTATAGGCCTTGTATACTTTATTTGTTGTCTGGTAAGATGGGATTTATAATTATATTGAGCCTTTATGACCCCTTAATTTGGTATTGTTCAAAGTAATTACAGTACTGAGCCGTGTGTTAGGGATGCTTGACCACAAAAGAAAGAGCCATCAGTACCAGATAAAAAAAAAAGAAGATATGACTTCCATAAACAATCAGTGATTTTTGCTTTTGTGAGGCCACATTTACTTCTAGCTTGCTTTTAAGCTTTCTAAAAGCAAGCATTGTGGGTCAATGACCTGTCTCCTCTTTTGAGAAATACTGAGAAACACATTCTTTTCCTCTCAGAAATACATTATTGTAGAAAGTCTGTTCTAAATCTGTATTTAAAGATTATTCCACATTTATTTGTCTGCTTGTATGTGAATAGACACAGAATGAAAATGTATGTTTGACTGGCTTGTCTTGAGCTGCCCTACACGTCCTGGTTCTACAAAGATTATTCTGCAGACAGACTCCACAAATTGAGCTCCAAAAGCCTGAAGGCTGAAAGGGCCTATAGGGAGGCCCATTCAGGGATTCCAGTTCATGCTTTTATACATATTCTGTACAGCATACAGGTATATGCGTTTACTATTTCACCACTTTAGATGAGTTGCTATGGATGCTGTTGTTTGCCATCCTCTCTCTTTCTAGTCCCTGCCGGTAACCTCCCTGCAGCATTTTGGATCAACTGTAGGGTTTTCAAGGAGCTTTGAGTACAACTTGATAATAATAAATTAATAGATTCTAGTAACAAATTCTCTTAGTAACAAAAGCATGAACTAATTTTTCAGCATCACTCAGGAGATAGGATGTTTCTACTTTTAGAGATATTGCACACACAAAAAAGCAGTCTGACATATTTCTTTAAAATGCACATTGAACAACATATCCTGGTCAAAAATGACTCCAAGATTCCTCATTGTGTTGGATTGATAACAGGTTGGACACCATGTTTCTAGTAAGATTGTTAAGGCAGAGTACAATAACTTTGGTTTTATTTAAATTTTGAACCAGGGAATTTAAGATCATCCGATTCTGTACGTCTGTGAGACATTCCTGAAGTTTAACTAATTTGTATATTGTTTGGCTTCATGGATAGATAAATCTGGGTATCATCTGCATAGCAATGAAAATGTATCCTCTGTCTTTTAATAATACTGCCTAAGGGAAGCATGTATAATATAAACTGAACTGGTCCTGGCACAGAGCCCTGTGGAACTCCATAATTAACCTTAGTGTGTGAAGAAGACTCCTTAGTTATTGTATGTGAACAAACTGGAGTCTATTAGATAGATGTGATTCAAACAAACAGCTCCACTGTAGTATGTTAAATAGCAAAGGGATTAAACAAACTGCTCCAATTTCTTTAATAAAATGTTATGATCAATAGATTTCAAACACTGCACTGGGGTCTTGCAGGACAAGCACAGAAATTAGTCCACTGTCAGAAGAAAACAAAAACATTATTTGAAGTCCGTACTGTAATGAATTGTGAAACCTAATGGAAGCTCTTCAAATAAACATTCCTCTGCAGATTAATCAGTTAGCTGTTTTACAACCACTTTTTTGCGATGAAAGGAAGGTTGGAGACTGGCCTATGATTAGCTAAGACAGCTGGGTCGTGTGATGGCTTTTAAAGTAATTGTTTAATTATTGCCACCTTAAAGGCCTATGTCACACAACCCATTAATGAAGATATACTGCCTATATTAAAGATTGATGTTCAAAGGTCAAAGGTCAAATCACAAAGTTGTTTTCTCGAAGACTTCTGCAGGAGTTCTTTTTGGACCAAAAAAAATAATTGCCATCTGATGCCATCCCTTAGATATAACAGAAGTTTAAGGCACTGCACTGACTTTAACTTTTCCAATCCAAATGTAATTATGCCCAAATATCTAACTTTGAGTAATTGAATTACATGTAAATTTTCCATGTAATTTTGTTACACAATTAAAATTCGCTTTATAGCAAAGATGTTTTCCTTAATGATTAAAAGAAAAAAAATAAATGCATTTTACTCAAAATTATTGACTCATTTTTATGAAAGCAAAGAACAATTTTTCAGTGCCCTGTCTTGTTGAGTCTTATTTCATTTATCTATAAGTTTTCTCATTTATTGTAACGTAATAATCACATAATTGACACTCAAAGCTACCAGTTTGCTTTTTAAATATTTGCTGCATTTCTAATTTGTGTTCCCAAAGCAAAATGCTCTGAGATCCAAATGTGAAACCACATTCATTTCCATCAAACAGGAGAAACAGAAGAAAAATTGTTTCTTATGAACTAATTTTGGAAATCCCCAGTGTATCAACTATAGAAAACATTTCTATCAGTGTAGAAGCCTCTACATGAACGAGAGAGTAAAGAAGGTATCATGGAAGAGAGGGAGGGATTTATCATGGGAGGGAGGAAGGAAGGCAGGCAGCCAAGCCGTTAAACAACCTGAAAAAAAATCTTTTTCAGAAAAATCCTAAAAAACCTGCTATTTCCTCTTATTTGCAATGCCCTGTCTTTTCTGTAATAACATGGCAGGAACTTACAACCAGTAAGGAATGCAAAATGAGGGTATGCATATGGCATACAAACTGAGATCTGATTATACACACAGCAATAAGGGCATAGTCTGGATTGTTGGCAGTTTGACATGAAAAATAATTGAACTAAATACTAAATATAGGACACTGGAATGTCTAACAAGGGTCTGACAGTTAAATATGTTTGCACAGCTTCAAGCACAGCATGGCACTGGCAAGTCGATTGTGTATGCATTACACCAACGTATAAATGAAAGTGTATATCCAGCTTCCACACATGCAGACCATGGTGTGGTTATCAGTAGGGATTTTCATGAACATGGAAGAAATAGATGCCTTTGTGTTTGGTTGGTTTATTCCAGCTAGAGACTGATGTTTCTAAAGACGGAGAATGAAGTAACAATTCCAACTTTATTATTTCTGGCTCAGCTTGCACTTTGCAGAGAGAAAACCAGAGTGGAGTCTGTCGTCAGAGACCCTCTGCCTTCTCGCAGCAAGTACTGTAGGGTATCCAATATTATGAAAATGATACCAGTTTACCACATGATTGACTGCCCATGTGCTAATCATCGAGAAAGGGGAAGAAAAAAAAACAAAACAGGAGAAACTTGCAGCTTTGTCTATAAGTAAAATCACATTATCATCCTCCCACAGATTAGCACACATTTATAGTGGATGGCATAAAATATATGAATATAATTTTTTTTTTTAAACATGCATAATTAATGAATAAAGAAGATTTTTTTTTTATCTATTTATTTAGTTAGCCACAGGGAGAGAGTGTTGTTTGAGATTATATGCTTAGGTATGGTTAAGAAAACTAATGGTTACTATTACTTAAAAACATGAATCTCATTTTCTCATTTATGTCTGTGATGGCAAAAAAAATTAAAACAAAAGACAAAAACAAACAAAAAACAGTCCTGGATGAACCACTGCTGTCCCATTTACAACATCAACCTTCAAAAGAGCATGCATATGGATATATGTGCAATCACTATACTTGATGGGTAGAGTATTACTGACATCAAGCAAGAAGATCATCCACCTAATGCGCCATAAAAACAAAATTGCATATAACTTCGGTTGTTTTTATGAGCAGTATACATTTATGACATGACATCTATCTTCATATAAATAAATAAAAAAGTCTAAAAGACAAACTGCCTCCTCCTCTGCTAACTATTACAATTTACATGTTTTTATTCAATCCTCCATTATTTCAAATATTATTTTAACAGCTCTTCTATTGGGCTCATTAATCTAATAATTAAAATCTTTGAAAACAATTATTATGTCATTATCCTTAGCCGTATCTGTAGCCTGGTCATGACTTTACATGAGCCCAAAGCTGCATGCCGGTGGAAACATAAAGACATGCTGTCCCCTGACCTAGTTCAGTATTGAGAAAATCAAAAGCCCTATTAACATTTGTAAACTCTATTTGTGAATACACGGCTTGGTGTTGCAAACAGAAAGACCAGCAGCTTGCAAATCAATAACTATTGATTCATTCCTGGCCTCGGGATTGGTGAGCGTAACAGAATCTAAATTTACTAACTCTCGCAGCAAATGCATCAAATGATGATTGCTAGTCACATAATACTACAAGGTCATACATGGGAAGATGATTATGCACATTGTCCTAACATAAGCATCCTGCCTGACACACAGTAGGTAATGAGAAAAAAAGCTGAAAAACCCATAAAGGGACTCAATGAAAATGGACAAAATGGGGGTGGACACTGGAAATGTAACGATTTAGAGAGTAGAGAGATGTCTTACTAAATTTGTATGGACGGTTGGATTGTTTGGATTATGTAACAAGGATTCAAAGTCATAGTGTCATATGAAAGAAGAAGCAGTTTTACTGTAGGCTTGAGTTCATCTTTTAGTCATTTCATTTGTTAAGGGAAAAAAGCTATCCAAACCTACCTGGCCCTATGTGAAAAAGTAAAGTCTTCCTCTTGTTAAATCATTAATTAACTGTGATTAAACAATTTTTCGGAATAAAATTACAGTAGCCACATCCAGGCCTGACTTCACTTAAACAGAACATGTCTGACAAAGCAAAGTAGCCTAAAAGATCTCAAAAAGCAACACGTCATACCACGATCTAAAGACAATGCTGAGAAACAAAGTCACTGACATCTATCAGTCTGGTAAGTGTTAGGCTTTGGGACTTCAGTGAAACATAGTTAGACACTTTATCCACAAATGGAGAAAACCTCGAACAGTGGTGACCCTTCCCAGGATTGGTTGACCTACCAAAATTACTCCAAGAGCGCATCGATGACTCATCCAGGAGCTCACAAAAGAACCCAGAACAACATCTAAAGAACTGCAGGCCTCACTTGCCCAAGTTAAGACAGCGGGAAAAATGACATCGATGGATGAGTTCTAAAGGGAAAACCATTGCTGACTAAAAAGAACACAGACTCGTCTCACACGTGCTAAAGACATCTTAATTATCCCCAAGACTTTTGAGAAAATATTCTGTGGACTGATGAGACAAAAGCTGGACTTTTTGGAAGGTTTACTTCCCATTACATCTGGCAAGAAATTAACACAGCATTTCATAAACAGAGCATCATACCAAAAGTGGTCTTGGGCTTCTTTGTTGGCTCAGGACCTTGACAACATACCATAACTGAGGGAACCATGAATTCTGCTCTTTACTAGAAAATCCCAAAGGAGAACGTCCAGCCATCAGTTCAAGCGCACTTAAAATGTGATGATCTAAAACATTTAAGTGTGACAAATACGAAAAAATTAAGAAATAAGGAAGGAACCAAACACGTTTTCACAGAACAGTATATGTATTATCACTGCATAAGTGAAAGAGTGTGTTTAGCTTCATTTTTCATTCTTCTCTTGCGATATAATAAATAACAAAACAGGTTGTGCAACCTGTTTATGTTGTGAAGAACAGATCTCTAGATAATAAACATTTCCTCTATAACTAGGTCAAGTTTAGAATTATGATCAGCTCCCCAAGCTGCTGATGAAGTGTGTTTGCATGTGCTGAAAAATCCAACCTATCTGTTCCAAAATATGCAAAGAACTTTTCAAGCAACAGCATCTATAATCTGTAGGGGTGATTAATAGATAAGAATAGAAATGTCACGAAGAACGTATCCAATCCGAGCTATACTTAAAGCCATGCGGCGCTTACCATCTTCAGTGCTTCGGAGGTGAACGTAGGTTTAAGAGCTCCTTGTGAGATGTGTGTATTATGCAGAGTGAGTGATCCCGCTTCTGTGGATTGAGATGGTATAAACAATTTCCAAAGACAGGTGTATGTCTGGGAGAAAAAACAACAACACAGTTTTTCTATGCAAAAAATACATTGCAAACCCTGATGGTAAGTGTTTTTCAAAAGCAATGCTGTACTGCTAATTATGCAGGGAGTTATTCTGCTTTAAGTGGGGAACAAAAAACAATTTTTCACTGGGAATAGTTTTATTAAATTAAACATGCACTATGAGTTCATGGCAGAAAGGATGAATTTCTGTGGAGATGACAAAATCTGACAATTCAAAAGTAACAAATCTATTTGAAATTTAAAATCCTTTATATAAAAATGACACTTGCCATGGTATAACTGCACTTATACCCTTGCATGCATAATACTGGCAATTACTGTACCAAACATCTATTCCTTGTACAACACATTAAGTAAGAAAGAAACTTTTTGATCATGCTAAAAGATGTGCCCAGCCAGCAAAAGTGCTCCTGCGCTAACCACCTTTCTACTTCACTTTAAATAATTGATGCTGATTCTGTATGTGTGAGAATAAAAGTTAACAACTGCCGGAGAGCAAGCTGGAGCGTCTTTCTTACAGGTAGGAGCGAGATAATGAAGGAAACAGCAGCGTGCTGGTTTGAAAACACTGCAGTGCTTCCTGAAGAAAGTGCCTCAATGAGATAATGAACTCTGGATGTGCGCGAGACATTTTGACGAAGAACTTCTCATCATTTCTTGGGCCTAGCCATGCTGAACATCTTTAATCCCCCGCCACCATACGCTAAATCTGTTATAGCGCACATGAACATCGCAACGTCCTTTTTTTTCTGGAATACTTCAGAGCATCAGTGAACAGGGATGGATATAAACAGCTTGGACTAATCCCAATACCCAGGACTACAAAAAAAAATTAATTGTGCCTAATTTGCTGCTGTCTAAACAGAGATTGGATTTCGTTTAATGCTAAACAGGCCAGTCCTGGAAATAAACACATTCCTAATTTAAAATACTCCCCAAAGTGTTTCTCACTTTTCTCTCTGCTCTCCATAAGAAATATATGCAAATGACAGCATTTAGGTTTCACTCTCTGCACTGAGAGTAAATGGTGGAAGATCCCCAAGAGGGTTTCGAGTCTTAAATGAGTGCGTTTCATTCTTTCTTCAAAGTCCCATCCCTGAGCTACGACACCCTCTGCTCTATGCTGAACTTGCTTTAGAGAGGAGAGATGCTTAAGCGACTTATGAGCCCTGTCACAGATCACAGGCTGGACCATGGCTGAAGCCCCACGCTATGTTTTCTCATATTCAAATGAGAAATTTGGCGGTGGAAAGCTAAGCAGATGCTGTGAGACTCAACAACTGATGCTGTTGCTGCTGCTGCTTGTCTGAAAGCGGAAAAGGGAGGGGAAAAAAAAAAAATCAAGAGCTTATCGTGAAAGCTTCTGATCACTGTGAAGCAAAGGGAGACATGACTGACAGAAATAGAACGTGGACCTTGTTTATTTGCATCATCTCATGCAGCTTCACAAAGGTGTGTGTGATGTAATTTGATTGGCACTTTAAATGGACTTTTCGGTGACTCATTATGATGAAACATCGCACCTAGAAAGGTGTGAACATATGCCAGTATCAAAATTTATGGGTGCTATTTAAAGGGTCACACAGCTCCAAAAATGTAGTTCAGCTTTTGAATTGCGAGTAGTACACAACTCGAATGTTTTCTGTGTCTTTTTCAAAGTAAAATATCTGTGGTGAGGTGTTTCTCCTTCATGGATGACTTTTATTTGTCTGCAGAAGAAAGTCAAGAACCGCTACACAACCTACTGCGTTTATATTTCAGATATATTCGGCAGACTAATGGACTTGAAAGTGGCTCTATAAATGTACTTAAATGTACAGAATCCCCAGGAGGAAGTCTGTGAGGAAAGTCATCTCATCAGAACAGCTTGAATACTCAGTAAGACCACTGCAATTTTAAAAAACAGGGAAAAAAGAAAAATCACTGTTCACTTCATTTAAATTGAAAAAAAAAAATTGTGTGAATAAAGTGTTGCCTACAGACATAATGGGTGAAAGACTAGAGGTTCACATGACAGGCTTCAGGTTTTGGATGATGCTTTAGGAACTATAAGACAATCAGAGACAGTTTTTCTGCCGTTTTGAAAACTGCATGCCATGGACCTGTGTTTTCATCTCGTGAGCTTTTATCATTATTGTTTATTATTCTTGTTTGCCACACTTTTAAGTATATTAAATCCTAGTTCCTTGCTTCAGTTTCTGCCTTAGGTTTATCTTGTATAGTCTATTGTTTTCTTCCCCTTGTATCCCGCTGTGTCAAGTACCTAGTAGTGGTTCCACTCCCTGTGTAATTATTCCTCGTTTGCCTTTTGATTTTGAACCATATTTTCCTTTCGATCGAGCATTAAACGCTTGCCTTATGTTCTGTTGCCTGAACTTCCGTCTCATGTGTTCTGCATTTAGGTCTGCACACAGCTAACCACAGAACTGATCATGACACTACAATATGGAACAGTAAAGTCTGTTACAGAATAAAATTAACACAATTTTAAATTCAGAACTCCCAGACACACAAACCGGCTACCTTAACAACATCTGTGAGGGTAGCACTGATTACACAGACATCTGTTCAGCTGCTCTTTTATGCAAATATGTAATCAGCCAATCACATGCTGGCAACCAAGCACCAGAATTGGAAAGAAAGGTGATTTGAGTGACTTTAAATGCAGCATGGTCGTTAGTAGCAGATGAACTGGTTGAAGAAAGTGCCGATGTACTGGAATTTTCCCACACAACCATCTCTAGGGTTTACAGAGATTGATGTTAAAAAGAGAAAATATCCAGTGTGCGGCAGTTCTCTGGGTAAAGATGCTTTGCCAGAGGTCAGAGGTGAATCCCCAGACTGCTTCGAGCCGATAGCATGGCAACAGCAACTCAACCACTTTTTACAACCACGGTAAGCAAAAGAGCATCTTTGTAGGCACAACATGTCAAATGATGAAGCAGATGACCTACAGCTGAAGAACACAATGGGTGCCGCTCCTGTCGGCTAAGAACAGAAAACTGAGGCTTACCAAAAAAAGAAAAAGAAAAAAAAGGATTAGTAAAACTTTGCCTGTGCTGAATCTAGATTTTTGCCCTGACATTCAGATGGCAGGATCAGAATTTAGTGTAAACAATGTGAAAAGTATGAATCCATCCTACCGTGTATCATCTGTAATGTAAGAGTGCAGGACTACCTGAGTATTGCTGTTGATCATGTCCATCTCTTAATGACCATCATGTACCCGTCATCTACAATGGCTGCTACAGAGTCGATGAATCTGCAGCATCTTTGCGATGCCATCGTGTCAAGATGGACTAAAATCTCTGTAGGATGTTTCTAGCACCTTGCTGAGTCTATGCCAAGAAGCACTGAGATAAGAGAGGGTCTGGCCCAGTACTAAGAAGGTGTAACTAATGAAGTTGTTTCAGGAAAGAGGCAAGTGTGTAGTTTCAAAGTGGAGCCACAGAGCTCACAGAAGGAGGAGATCAGCTTGATTGTGTCAATAAAATGTGACAGAGTACATTAAACTATAGTTTATTTCAGCTAAGATTATTCCTAAAACTGTGTGTACCTTACTGTGTAAAGTGCCCTGAAATAACTGACATTTGTGGATACAGTGTATAAATACATGTTATTCAATTGCCAAAAAGTTGACAAACTTTAAAAGAAATGTTTGCTTTTTTCCCCAGATAGTTGCCTTAGCTGGACCTGATTTGTCATTTGATTCTTGGAGCTTTATTGTTGCCATCTACGGTTTAAGAAATGTTTTCACTACTTATCATATTCAAACTCCTGTTTGGAGTTTTATAGAGGCTTTTTGACTTATGGTCTCTGAATAAAGAGGAAGATGCGAAAACACTACAGTCTGTGTGATCCCCTTCAAGCTTTGTAGGTAGCGCTTGACTAGGATCGAGGTGCTCCTTTATTCGAGAAGAAAATATGGCAAATAATCTCATTGTTGGATAAGAAAGATGGAAAAATACCACTTCCAAAAGGGGAAAGGATTTGAAAGAGGGGAAAGGATTTGAGAAACTTTTAATGATTAGGAGTGATGAAACACCAAGAGCGCTTGGGGGAAGAAGTTAAGGGTGGCTAACAAAACAGTGTTGAGAGAAAATGAAGCTATGTTCCTTGGGGATTAAGCTGACAGATAGCAAAGGTAAAGACTGCCTTTTCTTTCAATCTCCTTGGATATCGGGTTTGATCAGGAATAAGGCAGCAGAAGCAGTGTGCAAAAAACAGGACAGAGTCAAATACTGGTGTGCCACTCAAGATCGAAGAGATTTCTAGTCTGTGTTTAAAAATAAATAAATAAAAGGAACTGGAAGCTGTCTACCTTACAGGTGACCTGTAAAAGAAGCTTCAGTGGACTACCATCATTGATATACAACTCATATTTGATATTTGTCACTTTTGTTTGCATATACATGCACACTGATGTATAAGCAACATGGACAGAAATGGTAACGTGGGATCAGTGGGCTGCACTTTTACTCGGCTAAGAAGTGGTGAACCTGAGAAAAATGACAGTAGCAGTAATTAGGGGAGTTAGTCATGCAAAGGCTGTTAATGCTGGATATGGAATAAAATTAGGCACAAAGATCAGGTAAGTGGATAAAGGTAGACCCGTATGAGAGTTTTTATACTAAGCCATAAATCACTTTGCGTTTTAATTTTAAAGGATGAAAAAGTAGGAAGCTGTGTATTGCATTTAGGATCAAAATGATTGTCCTGCCCTACATATCAAGACTTGTCACCTTTCCTTAATGTCTGACAATTTCTTTTTATGAAGCGACGGTGCAAAGTTACATCTGACTGAGTTCGGTTTAATTATTGACTGACCATTTTCTGCAGTGTCCAACTGGTGGCAGTAATGTCATGCTCTCAGAGCAATTTGACTGCAGTGAAACACTGAAGCTGTTACTGCTCTGGAAGCATCTGTGCATTAAATGTCTATAGTGGGTATAGTCAGTGACATCACCACATTATTCACACAATGGCTGCTGAAATGTCACTATTTGGCAGGATGAAGTATTTGCATATGGTACATTTTGTACTGCCTTTTGTCTTTTGACAGCAGTAGGAAACATGGGCTACTTTTTATTTCACAGTCAACACACAAATGGCCAAGCTTTGAGGGGAAACGCTATAGGGCGGAAAGAAAGTAGCTTTAGATTCCCTTAAAAATAAATGTATTAGAACAATTATTTTACATATATCAATTAAATTAATGGCATTAAATTTAGTTTTATTTCCTATCAAAACATGGCAGGATTTTATTTGTCATCAAGTTAAAATTAATCAATTTTAAATGAACTAATAATGCAAAACACTGAACCAAGGGCTTTTGGTGCTTTCACTGCTCTCCGTCTATGTCCTGACTCTATTTACTGAGAGAATAAGAAAAACAGACCCATTTGCTCCCTAGAAAAGCTCATTCTTTTGGAAAATTGCGTCACAGCAGTTACGCACATGCACCTAAGATTAAATTAAGCTTACATTCCAGCTTGAGAAACAAATAGTGAATCTGTGATTACTGAGGTAGAGATAATGGTGAAGTTTACCTTCCATCCTAGGCCCCAGTCACACAGGCTGTAATGTAATTGGAAGATGCCTACTTGTCTGCAAACACTCGCCAACTGCTTGCCAAGTGGTAGTAAAACATGGAAAAAGTAAAGGTTGAGGCTGTCAGGCTCAGGAGAGACAGAGGCAGACCGTCTCAATTAGTTCACAATTTATTTACAACAGACACCAGGTGCGAATATATACAAGTGGGGGGGGAAGTCACGGGAAGGGGGGTCTCCAGGAACACAGGCACGGGGAAGGAACACACGGGCTATGTACAATCTTCCATGGACGCTCAGGCTAGCTCGTACTCCGGCTTTAGCTCAACCAATGGCGATCCTTAGGCTGGCGAGAAGTCTGGCACAAGAAAGGAGATCAGGTAAGTAGCGGCACGAGTGAAACTCAGAGAAAGCTTGACTTGTAATGACACTGACGAGTGTTACACAATAATCCAGCGACGAGGCACCTCCAGCCATCTCCTTAAGTACTGAGCTAGTGTGAGCGCTGATCACCAGGGATTGATTGCAGGTGCGGGAGCCAGGGGCGGGAGCCCACAGAGACTCCACCCCGGTGGTGCGCTGGGCGCGAGAGGGAAGAGAGAAGGGACAATAGAGGCAAAAACACTTGTAGCCAGACTGGGCTAGCCGGGAAGGCACAGGACCATGACAGAGGCTTACTGCTTCAACCAACATGTTCCAAGAGTTGCAAGGTTTGTTTTGAAGGCAAACACCGCACACAGTTTGAATTCTGGTGACATTTATCATCAAGAACTTATTCACAAAAGGGGACCCATTAACGGTTGATATCATCATGCTTCTATGGGCTTCCTGTGTCTCTGCATCTATATCTATCTATCTATATATTTTTTTTTTTCATTCAGTGCAGTTCTCCCCAACTAATATAAAGCTTTTTTCCCCAGAATGATTAATCTTAAAAGCATTGCTTATAACCTAAAAAGAGTTACATAAACCAAATAAACCAACACATTTAAAAAAAAAAAAAAAAAAAAAAAAAAAAAAAACCACAATCAGGGTGGTTTATTTTTATTTGTCACACTGATTCTTTGTAAACATTTGAGGGTTTTTTTTCTTCTTTTAATTTGAAATGTTTTTCCCCCCCATTCTTCCTGGATGTGGAGTCCTGCTGTTGGGATATGTGCAGAGTGAGTTTAGCATTGTCTTACTGAAATAAGCAAAGCCTTTCCACCAAAACTCATTCAACAGTAATCATGCCTTCACAGATGCCCAAGTTAGTCATGCCATGTTCACTTATGTGCCAACATGGCATCACAGATACTGGGTTTTGTCAAACACTGATGTCCGGTGTCGCTATAATATTACCAATGTGTTGTTCAATAGAGGAGCACAGTTAAAACATGTCATATTGCTGGCAGCCTATTCAAAAATAACAGAAAACTAAAGTCAGTCTTCATGGCAGAAGCCAATATTAAAATTCTGATTTGTCATTTTTAATCACTGTAAGGTACTGCAGCTATCCGTGCAGTTATAAATCAGATTTCATTTGACTAACAGCTAGTTTAATGACATCTGTCTCACTGAGTGTGTATTGCATTGATTCCAAAGGATTTGGACTTGAAATAAAAAGCAGACACATGCTTAAGCAAGAGGGTCAGACAGAAACTCTTGTTTGGAGAACCTCTGTGATGGAGAGATTCCCTGATAGACCAGTGCAGTTCTATGGCAAAGCAAGCGAAGCCGCTCTTCAAACATGCTCTGCCTGACTGGATGTGTTAAAATCACTGTGCTGTAGTTATGTGGTCTGACAGATTGCCTTCTTTTTTCACAGTGCAATTGATTTTCCTAAGTCTCTATCTCGTTTTCATTCTTGATCCGCTTGAACTGAACATCGAACTAGAGAGTATTCACTCCTTCTGCAAGTTTGGGAACTGCTGTGTTGATGAGTGTGGCTAAAAATATTTTGGACTAAGACTGTTTAGAGTGGACCATCATTGGGAAATAAGTAAAGATAATCTAAGTGAAGTAACAGGAAGCAATATGAGAGGTAGTAATTTTGTCCTGAGAACACCGCTGCTAAAAGCTTATAAACACAACTTTACAAGTTGTCTGAAGTTAGTAAATTCTTTGAATACATTTTGAGTGCGCACAGATTTTCATAGAATAAAATATAACATCGCACATGAGTCCTGAGTTTGCATCACGAGTGGATGAAATAAATATAACAGTGCTTGGAATTCTCAACTAATTAGAAAATTGGGTAATAGTAAGCATTATTTCAATTATTTTGAAATAATGCTTACAGAGCTTTCTTCTGAATCTCAAGCATAGTAGCATTACACACAGACCATCTTTCTCCAGAGACACTCAGCTTGTTAGTCCTTCATTCAAGTCATTTTGAAAAAATTAAAAAATGTTTTGTATTACCTTATCCATGGACTGATGGTAGGTAAGTACCCAGCATTAGCTAAGTAGCACTCATCCTTGCTTGATGAGTGCTTTTTGCGTTTTCATCCACCTCAGCTTGTCATGTAAAGGTTGTGTGCAGGAAGAAGTGGAGGAATGATGGACCCAAACTCTCGGAGGCAACGTAAACTCAAAAACTAACTAAACTGGAAAACATAAACTAAGCATAATGGGAGAAAGGAGGGAAACACAGCTGGGGCAAATCAGGGCTGACGAGACAAAGGAAGCAAAACCAGACACATTAACATGAGACACGGACCTTCAAAGTAAAACAGGAAACACGGACTGAACTTACAGACAGACTCACAAGCAAGAGAGGGAACAGAGACGTAGGACCAGGGCAGACCCAGACACTGACTGGACACGGAACAGAGAGAGTATGGAAACCCAAACTTAAGAACTACAAAATCACAAACCAAGAAGAAACAGGGAAAAATACAAATGCAAAAGAGAAACCAAAACCGTCACAGTAATAAACCAAGATGAGAACACAAATAAAGGTACAAAACTGAAAACACTGGGTCAACGAGCCAGGTACCCTAACACAGCTTTACTCATCCATTCAGGTTAACCTCATCCATCTCAGACTTCAACAACACAGATGTAAAGAAAATGTGTAGGCAAGTGCTGCTTATGTTCCTGCTGACACACGGTGAAAATCGGTTACTGGTTTCTTCGTTTCTGGATTTTATTTCACAGCTGCTCCCCGAGTACTAGGCAAAAGTTTGCAGGCATGTTGGTGACCAAAGTGACCAATGCAATTGCAAGGAGGCTTTAGTGAAACATCAGATACTTGTTTGTAACCAATTTCACTCAGCGACTGCTAGCAAATATTCACCAACCAATTGAAGAATCTCCATCTGTTGTGTAGATCCATGCATGTTAAGCTGCTTTGCATTCACATGATTCTTTAAGCATTTTAAAAGTTGATGATTATAATATTTAAGTTAACAGGTATCAGTCTGTAATTTTGGCCTGTATTTGTATAGCGCTTTACTTAGTCCCTAAGGACCCCAAAGCGCTTTACACTACATTCAGTCATGCACCCATTCACACACACATTCACACACTGGTGATGGCAAGCTACATTGTCTAGATTATGAAGTCTAGATTATGAAAAGTGGCTGGAGGGCAGAAAACCCGATACATTTATTACCTTAAGTAGAATGACTGTGCTGAGCCTCTATTGCCTTTTTGTGTTTCAATATGTTTCAGCCTTTGCTGAGAATAGCATAGCAATACACCACAACTGTTCACAGCAAAACTGTGCTAGTTTTAATGAAAGATAATTCATTAGATCTGTTTTTGAATTTTATAGTTGTTTTAAATTAAATGTATCCCTTCTACTAGCAAACAATTAAGTAATCTTATTCCCATACAGTATAAGTAAACTGACAAGCAGATTTTCACCTTTAATTGAAGGAATTGAAAGAGAGATAAGAAAAAAATAAGAAGAGGTTAAATAAACAATCTGAATCTAAAAAGAAATGAATGGAGTGATCAGTTGAGCAACACTTAGGCCTGAAAGAAGTCCTTTACAGAAGACAGATAAAGTGGATGATGGCTGAATTCCATCCATAATATAAATTTTATATATAAAAAATGAGGCACAAACCACCTCAAGAACAAGAAGGTCAGATTAGAATTTGTAAGTAAACATGTATAAAGAGTCCCCACAGTTCTGGGAAAAAAAATCTTTAAAACCAAGATTAACTTGTACTAAGGTGATGGAAAGACAAAAGCATGGAGAATGAAAGGAACAGCTCATGATCTGAAGCACACCACATCATCTGTCAAACACAGAGGAAGAAATATTATGGCATGGGCATGTATAACTGCCAGTGGAACTGGGTCGCTAGTGTTTATTGATGATGTGGCTGCTGATAGAAGTAGCAGGAGTAAATCTAAAGTGTACAGGGCTATATCTCTGCTTAAATTCAGCCAAATGCTGCAAAACTTGTTGGATAGCACTTCACAGTACAAATGGATAATGACCCAAAGCACAGTGAAAAACAGTCCAAGAGTTCCTCAAGCCAAAGAAATGGGATATTCTTCAATGGCCAAGTCAGTCACCTGATCTCAGTCCAACAGAGCAGCTTTTCAGTCACTGAAGACAAAACTAGAGGCAGAGAGACCCACAAACAAGCAGCAACTCAAGGTGGCTGCAGTAGAGGCCTGGCAGCAGTTGCTGATGCCCGTGGGCTTTAGACTACGGGTAGTCGTTGACTGCAATGGTTTTGCATCCAAATATTAAAAAACAACTCTTATATTTAAATATAAGAGTCAGTTTTGTTTTGATGATTTGTTTGTCAAACAAAAGTAATTTATTAAAAATGGGGCAATAAATGTTTACATCAGTCTCTAACTTACATTTTTTGTTAAATTTGAACTAAATCTAAAAGTTTGGACTTCGATCAGATCTTAATTATTTTTATTTAAATTCCACTGAGGTGGTGTATGGCAGCAAAACTAAAAACTTTGACTGAAAAAAATCTATGGACTTAATTGTATATGGCATACACTATATTAATTAGTTTTGATCTGGAAGTTATATCAATAATTCAACGTAATTTTATGTAACTCTTTCTTTTTTTCCACATGACTGTGGACTGGCTCAGCTCTAGCATCCCAACACACTGAATAACAGGCTTGCAACCATGGAGTGCTTTGCTATTTGCAGGCAGAAGATAAACCAACGGCCATAAATCAAACAGAGGTTTGTATAAATGGAAATGAAAAGCCTTTGCCATGAATGACAATCGTTTCTCAGTCAAAGAAAATTAAAGAAAGTTAAATCAGACTGGGATTCCACACCCAGTTTGCTTTGTGAATCATTTCTCTGCAGCACTTTTTCCTTTTCGTATGTTTGTGCATATTTTCGCCTCAGGGTAATATTTTCATGAATTAGCATTTGCCAGTTTAGTGGTGAAGGCATTAAGCAGGCTGGAGCATAAGGGCATTAATTAAACATTAAAGCCTTGACTTGAACAGTAACAAGAATTTCCTGGTTGTGCAGAGCCATTCTTTTGCACGTTGTACCAGTATCATGGGCAGCTGCACACAGCACACTGACACTCTTGCCGCACCATACCTATTTTGCTAATTGACTTAATTGGTCAAGTAATTATCATCCCTCTCATAAACACTTTTGTTAATGGAATGATGGGTGTTTTAGCAGTGGCACATGACTCTGAATTATCTTCTGTTAGTTCTTCCTTTGATTTTTAGACTTTTTTATTAATTAAAGAACTACGCACAATTAGCATATCAATCCTATCATTGGGAAAGTGGTGACATCCTAGGTTAATGGACAATGGTTGCAAATGCAAACAAGCATTGTCCACATTTACCCGTATTTAGCTTATAAAACCTGAAAAAAAGAGAATTTTAGAGTGACGAATAAAGGCCTGACGATACTTTTTGTGAAACTTTTTTTTTTTTTACAGACATCAACTCAAATGTTCATATTTCTATGAGAAAACTAAATTCAACTACAGCTGTGTTTATGTCACAAGATTCCTAAATGAATGCCTTATCACGAGTGTCTGTGTGATCACAAACACTCCTTTGTGTTTCTCTGCAGTTGTATGGCTATAGGTCATGTGGGGATTAAAACATTGTGAGCTGCTAGTATAATCTCCAGTCTCATTAAATCTGAGTTAATTACATAAAGAGCAGTCTTTAGCTCGTGTCATCCATAGGCATGTATATTTGTGTATTTTCAAAGTTTTCAAGCACTAGAAATTGTGCTGTTTTAAGAGGCTTTTTATGTGAAAATGCAATAACTCTGACATGGTGTCAACTTGGCATGGCTCTCTTCAGTTTAGTCTCACATACATTCAATTGAAACAACTCTTTTGACTATACATTTGTTCATTTTAAGCAAGTCTAGAAATGTAATATTGTTTAGTTACATGGTTTGGTTTGGAAACAAAAACAACTTTATCGAGTCTGCTGGAAGACCATGGATCTTTTTCATAACTGTTAGAAGAATGAATCACTTGGTAAAGGTTGCAGAGCAGTGGTGATCAAAAGAAATTCTGACCTTTAAAACTATTTGAAACAGAAGACAGCAACAGTGAAAACAGCCAACAGATTCCTGTGTTAAAATCCACCGTTCTGTTGACCTACCCATCAACCCAGACCTCTCTCCTTGCACAAACTCTGTGGGTCGTCAGACGGGGTTCTCAAAGTGCAGCCATAGCCTGCTGGCTGTACTTTGTGTGCCATGTGCAGGTGACATTGATAGACTGATCTATTGTACCTGTGTACACACTTCATTTCATACTACTCTTTTAACACCAGGCAGACTAAACTTCTAAACTTCTTCCTCTTCTGCTCCCTTTGGGGGCCGCCACAACAGATCATCTGCCTCCACCTCACCTCTAAGACTGATAAATTTCATCGGTACGAAAAAGTGAAATGTCTAATCAAGTTTAACGATTCCTTAAATCAGAACAAAAATCCTCTCATATATACTAAAGATGTACGATGCCATCCGCTGAATCGAGACATTACACACACTAACTAAACGTTTGTGTTGTGCCATCAATCACACTCTGACTTTTGAAAGCAGCACTCAGTCATCAAAACTTTTAGAACCCCTGCTCTTACAGCTAGGTGAACTCTGTTATTGCTCCATTTCTCTGGTCATAATAGCTTTGGCCACTAGAGGACACTGCCACAGTCTTTTTTAAAATGTTTTGAAGTCTCTTGTAATTAATGTCTACTGTGCAGTCATGACGGGCACGCTTGCACTTGAACACACATTTCCATACAGCACATTTTCTCCCATATCATGCATTTAACTCAGCAGACGGTATGTTGATATTTCTGTAAAATGCCAGAATAGCATAACATTAATCAGAACAGTCATAAAAATGCATGCCATGTGCTTGCAAATACTAGATAAGCAAGCACTGAGTGATAAATATAAACCATAGAGAGCACCTATGCTATGCACTGCTATATAGCAACCTTGCCACTGCAGGTGAAATCTGCAAGATGGATTGCTGATGGTCAGATCTGATTGTCTATCGCTGATGTTCAGTTTGACTTTCAAGTATTAAAACATATTCTTCAGTTCTCTGCAGGGCTGTTTTATCCCTCTTTCTCTCTTACCCATCTTCCCTGGGGAGAGGACATAGATGCTTTATAGCCTATACCTTTGTTTCCCAGATCACATTACCCCTAAGCAACAATGGAGACTCCCTATAGGCTCCTAATGAGTAAGCAGCGATGGCACAAGGCCTTGCTTCTTTTCTTTGAGGGCATTACTGTATGTTAGAGCATGCCACTGTATAGCTGTGGCTTCTTTGCCATTCCAGCCTCTTTCACTCTACTCCACTTCATTATGGCAGTATGTCTCTACTTTCCCTTTAGCTGAACC
Organism: Pelmatolapia mariae; assembly: GCF_036321145.2. Classification (NCBI taxonomy): domain Eukaryota; kingdom Metazoa; phylum Chordata; class Actinopteri; order Cichliformes; family Cichlidae; genus Pelmatolapia; species Pelmatolapia mariae. The sequence continues at coordinate 8,744,142 of NC_086236.1, read as the reverse complement.
ATGTTCAAGATCAGCATCTGTAGCCTACTTCCTGAAACAAATGAAATTCTGATATGACTTTTTATCATCTGACAGATTTCCACAGAATCAATTAAACATTAGAAAATAATTTTAAAAAAGCACATATCCGTCCATCTGATGAAACTCTGTCCAAACATTCAAAACTTGGAATATCATAGCTCTCCCCACATGGTGTAAAACAAAATCAAAAGCATAGCCTTGCAGAAATATTGACTTCCACCCTGCGGTGCTTGTGCAGCATTCGTATCTCACAGCAACAGTTCACATATGGACTCCTGTGATGTTACACTATTCAATCAAAATGTGTTAACATCAATAGATCTCCCAAAGTAGACAAGGAATGGTATCTGAAATCTTGAATAAAATTGAGATATAAAAGCCTGAAGGACATCACCTACCAAACACTGTGAGTCTTTGAGCGTACCGTAAATACCTGTAAATATATCACTGCATTTGCCTTTCTAAAAGCAGAGCACATGAGTACACAGAGTAGATGCAGGTGAATATGAGATGGATCCATAGCAGGACCAGTTTTAGGATGTTAAGATGGACAGCTTGTGCAGGATGAGACAGATAGAGTAGTTGCCTCCAAAAAAACTCTCTCTCTCTCTTTAGTTTAAAAATCTATACATACGTATGTCCTCACAGGTAAAATAAAAGTGCCCATTAGATAAGGAGTTTATTTTCATGGTTAGTCTCCTCATTCCATGAAGGCAAGAATATCACAAGCACCGTTTATGCCCCCGCACACCTAGTGGCAGGCTCTCTCTCGGTTTCCCCGCAGCCACTTAGAAAAGATGCAAAAAGGAAAAGAAAATTCAGAAGCAATTCAAAGTAATGGCTGTTTTCTCCAACCATAACCGTGGCAAAACACATCAGTTTATGACGTTACGTTAAATGTGTGGGAGAGAGGGAGCATCACGACGCATTTTACCAGCACAAAGGCTGCTGCAACAGGTAACCTGGAACTACACAGAAACCCTGAGTTTATGTTAGGGATAAAAATAACACAAACAACATTATGAGTCATCTACACATTTTAAAGAAGGTGGGTCTCTGTTTTTCTTTTTCTTTGTTTTTCCAAACACGCTGGCGCCACGTGTGTGCGTATGTGCTTTACTTGTTGCCTTGCTCAGAGTGCATGGTTGTGAACGCCCCTTCACCTCCGCACGCTCTGAGAGCCACAGCGGTCAGCTTTCCACCTATGTGTGTTTGTACCTCTGATCATGTTAAGAAAGAAGCCTGTGCTGTGGTCAACATTAGGGGCAGGCTGTAGGCTGCCAACCCCATCAGAGGATGACAACAGTACTGCTATTTTCTGGGCTAACTTTTTCATTGGGTGAGCAAAAACAAAATGATTTTTCTTAACTCCTGCCCGTAGCTGAAACCAGCCTAGATCTATAGAGAAGGAGCAATCAGGGAATGGAGCAGCATGCCTGGCAGAGCTTGTAGCCACATACCGGTGGCTGATGGCTGTGGCAGACAGTGAGAGTCGGCAAGCATTTGAATGAAGCTGTGGTTAAGCAGAGGAGTGGAAACTTAGGAGTGGGCAGCCAGGCAAATGGAGAGAAGGTGAAACGTGGCTGGGCAGCAAAGTGACATGTAAAGTAATCTGAACACTGGAGAACAAAAATTGTTAATAAAAAATTAGTAAAATAAAACAAAATGAGGTGCTAATGTAAGTGAACAAGGGAAAATAGGCCGAACATAACTACCAACAGCAAGAAAGCCAGAATGATGTAGTAGCAAGTGATAGCTATACTGCTCGTGATGAGATGATGATGGATGCTGGGGAGGTGAAGGGAATGCCATGCCTATGACTCACACACAGAGAAACAACAAGACAGGCACGGAAACATAATAAGAGACAAAAGGAAAACAGAGGAAACAGAGGGAGACGAAAAACCAGGGCCACGAGATTAACATTTGCAGTTAAAGTCTCTCTCTTGAGATCATCTCTCATTTCTTATGTAATTAGCTTGTGTGAGGGCTCTTAATATAGGATAATGATTGTCCTATGTTCAATAGAACAACCATTCTTTTCTCACTAGAGACAGATACTCGCAGGCTATGTGCACGGCTCTGACTATATTAGAAAATTAGAACTGCATCCCTGTTTTTGTTGTTGTTGTTGTTTTGTTTTTTGTTAGCATGAGTCATTTGGGTTTTCTAACTCTGAGAAATGTTCGAATACTAACATATAGTTAGAGTAGTTGCTTTGTACTTGCACTTAAGATGTTTTGTGTCCACAGATTCATTACTTTTGTGGGCTCTTTGTTAAGGATAGAGAAACAGTGCTTTGTTTTTCCTCAAAAAAAAAGGAAAATATTATCAGTCATTTTGAGAATAAAATTGAAATTTTGAGATTAAAATCAAAATACTATTTGGGGAAAAAAGTCAAAATTATATTTTGCGAATAAAGTCGACATGTGGAGATTAAATCCCTCTATAAAATGTCTTGTAAATGTGAGTATTATTGAAACTGTACTTCAGAATTGGTTTTATGTACAAGGAAATTATTTCTGTTTTAGCACCTAAACCAGGGGTGGGCAACTCCAGGCCTCGAGGGCCGGTGTCCTGCAGGTTTTAGATGTGTCCTTGATCCAACACAGCTGATTTAAATGGCTAAATTGCCTCCTCAACATGTCTAGAAGTTTTCCAGAGGCCTGGTAATGAACTAATCATATGATTCAGATGTGTTGACCCAGGGTGAGATCTAAAACCTGCAGGATACTGGCCCTCGAAGCCCGGAGTTGCCCACCCCTGACCTAAACAGTTTGGTTATGAGTATAAGAATCTTGAAAAGATGGTGCAAAAAACTGCATCTGGTCAGAAGAAACACAAATTTGGAAGATTTGCCCAGATTTGTGCAAAAAATGAAATGACTGGCAATGGACAGATACAATGATAATGATACGGTTAAACCGTGCAAAAAAGAGGATGTATGTTGCACAGTTAGACAGCTGCTCATGGTGTTTCACTAACTCATCTACACAAGGCATTTTGTAGCAGGTATAGAAAATAAAAAATTGTATTATTTTTGCTTAATTAATTTTCTGACTTCTCAGAGAAGCCCAGTGTGCCTGCTCTGATTTGGATATAAGAATGCAAATTTGGTCATTTTTAGGGGGGGTTTTTAGAGTTTTTTGACAGATGTCTAAAATGTTTTTGTTCACTCTCTTAGGTTGTTTTAGCACTGCATATCCTGTTACCTGCCAAGTGGTCTTAATCTTAGCATCAGATATTTACCCAGTATGTATATAACATGATTACTGTAGCTATTGTGGAATTTCTTACATGACGAATTGCATTACTTAAACAACCTCTAAATCCTCAGGGTAGGGACATTAGTGCTGATGCTTTTGTGAGGCACCCCACACCGAACTGCCCTACAATTTACTGCCAGCCTATTTCTGGCTCTCCTTCTTATGCCATTAAATCTCTCACCACATTGGGCTGCTGTTAGATGGGGGCCAGAGCAACAATTAACCAAATTTAGCTAATCTGACATCAGCTGAACTCTGTGAGTTCATTTGCAGGGCCTGAGTTTTGCTCTTGGCAATTTGGAGCTTCTTGCACATGGACACTGGTTTCCTCTCGCTCCACATCTTTAATCCTTCTCGCCTGAGAGGTTGTGTCCGAGGCATCCAGAAAAAACGCCCACAGTTGTTGTGTGGATTTACTTTGTCTCTGTTGTTTTAACCTGAGCCAAGACGGACCCAGATCAGGGCTCTGTGAGGGACATGGCACCTGTCCTTAGAATTATTCATTTTATTTTTGTCATTGAAGAGTTCTTTATCACTCTTGTTCAGTGCTTATCATGTATTCTAATTGTTAGTTTGCTCATTACATCTCATGAAAATGTTAAATACCAATTCAGTATGCTAAATTTGCTTCAAAATTACTTTTTAAAATTTTTAATGTTTAAAAGACTGCAGCAGGGCAGCACAGTGGAGTGGTGGTTTGCAGTGTTGCCTCACAGCAAGAAGCTCCTGGGTTTGAATCTGCCATCTGGCTGTTCAGTGTGGAGTTTGCATGTTCTCCCCATGTTTGCATGGGTTCTCGGGCTTACTCCCATAGTCCAAAGACATATACAATCATATATATTAAATAATGAATTTGATCATTTCTGTTCCCCAAGCGATTTCTACATCTTTGACATGAAAGCTTTAAAAAACTAAAAAAATTACAACAATAACGATCAATAAGGCAAACAGAGGCTCCTGAATCCCTGCTTTATTTTCTTATTTGTTTTCTTTGGAATTACTGAATTCCAAAGAAACCACTGAATTGGTTCTCTTCAGTATATGGAGCCTTTTTGGGATGAAGTCCTTTGGGAGGCACAAGTCAGAGCAGTATGACCGAGAACTTTGCCCTTCTTTGGGAGAAAAAAAGCACACTTAGTGCCTCACTTCAGTGATGTGGCAGTCAAACGCCAAAAGACACACCACCTGTCCCAGGCTACAAGCACTCTAACTGGCTGCCTAGCTGTTTGGAAGCAGCACAGCTGTCTGCAGGAGGAATGAAGAATTCCTGACGTTTTGCCTGCATCTATTATCTTCCTTGTGGGAAAACAGCATGGGTCCTTTAGGGGAAATTGTTCCCTCAGTTCTAATCCTTGCGGAGGCATCAACAGAAGACTGATGTAGTTCTCTCTGAAGTAGCAAATGGAGCTGTGCTGTCGTTTCTCTGCTACGACACAATACAGCACAGAGAATTTGAAAAGACTGAGGAGAGACTTAAATGATGCTTTGAGAAATCACTGTGGCAGATGGCTTGCACTGTAAAGCAAAACATGTCCTTAAACTGTCTCAGTGCTTATCTGCACAGAAATCACAAGGTGTATGCAATTTCTATAATTTCCTATATTTATTTTTAGCAGCTGGTAATGATATGACTTTAGAACCAAAGCACAACATGGTGAAACATGAAAAAATGTACGAATACACAGATTTGCCACAGCATTAAAACCACTGACAAAGTGAACGACAACAATCGTATTGCTACAATCCAATGTTTTGCTGGAAAACCTTGGTTTCTCTCAGGTTTCTGCATTTTACTTAGACATGTATCACTTTCCTAATATTATTACAGACTAACCAGACCATGAGAGCTTCACTCTTCAGTGGCGATGGAAACGTCTGAGGAGCACAATATTCAAAGGCCCTGATCCAAACTCTAAACCTCCCAGTTCAATTTGGCATCGCCTAGATGTGCTGGAACAAGGCAGATCAATGAAGGCGCCATTCTTGAAACTCACAGGAGCTTTAGAAGCCATCACCTGTGCCACCGTGCCGAACACCACACAACAGGTCAGAGCTGTTTCGGTGCCACAAAGGTGATCTAAACAATATCAGATTTAATGCACTGGCTGGAACTTGGGAGTGATGCTACTCTAGAAAAAGTGAGGAAATACAGCATTTGTTTTGATACTTAAGCTAAGTAGAAACATTCATGTACAGCTTAATATTTGTTTTGGGGGTTATTTTTAGCTCAGAACACTACTGCAGCACACTCATGGATAGAGCCTGGTCAGAGCTCTGGCTTATTTAGTGAGTCAGAAATAGACAACAGTGACAGAAAAGATTAAAAGTTTTACAGTTTTACTACTGTTTACATTCATATTCACAACTTAGATTGTTAACACAGGGTTGCTGGGGCTGCTCCGACTTCCCGAGTGGAAAATCCGAGTTGAGGAGGCGTTCTAGAATCAAATTCCGACTGACAACTTGGCAACATTTCTGCCTCTCTAGCCTCCATACTGCGGTCAGTTAAGAACACACAGTCCATAACTCATGAACAGCATTTGTAGCTTGTAGATTGAAGAATAAATATATAAACAGTTTCTACTGGATGTGATAATTATCAGTTTTATGTCAGGGCTGGAAATTAACATTATACATTTTTGCTCATTGTCCACTTTGTTAGGTACACCTGTTACACTGCCCATTTCTGATCAGCCAATCACATGACAACAACTACATTTTGATATGTAGACTTGGTTAAGTTGACCTGCTGAAGTTCAAACCGAGCATCAGAATGGGAGAGAGAGACAACTGAAGTAACTTTGAATGTAGCATGTTGGTGCCAGACAGGCTGGACTGAATATTTCAGAAACTGATGATCTGCTGGGATTTTCCCACACAGTTATCTCCAGGGTTTACAGAAAATGATCCAAAAAAGAGAAAATACCCAGTGAATGGCAGTTCTCTGAGCAAAAATGCCTTGGTAATGCCAGAGGCCAGATGAGAATGGCCAGATGGCCAGAATGGATTTGAGCTGGTATGAAGGCAACATTAAATCAAATAGCTACTCATTACCACTAAGGTATATACAAAAGAGTATGTCCGAAGGCACACCATGTTGATTCTTGATGCAGATGGAGTACAGCAGCAGATCACACCAGGTGCCACAGTATGGACTGGAAAACAATGTTACCATGCCATTTCTGATGACCCTCAATTTCTGCTGCAACATTCAGATGATGTGGTCGAAATCATCTCTTTGTGACCACTGTGTACCCATCTCCTGATAGCTGCTTCCAGCAGGATAATGCACCAGATCATCTCAAACTGATTTCTTAAATGTGATAATGAGTTCAATTTATTCGTCTCAGTCGTCTCCAGGAATGGAATATTTGCATCATGGGATCACAACTGACATCCGCAGCAACTGCATGATGGTATCTTGTCAATATGGACCAAATTCTCTGAGGAATGTTTGCAGGACCTTGCTGAATCTTTGCCATAAAGGACGTTCTAGATACACAAGTCTCTGGTGAGTATACACAGTTTGGAGAGGGTGTGTGTCAGGGACAGGGGGTTAACAACAGACAGAGTGACCAGGTGTCCCACTTTTTGTGTGACTGCAAAGCATATTTCTTCTTTTTCCTGCATATTGAAGTAGTTTTCTATATTTTTATTGGGTCTAGTTAGCAAATAATACATAAATAATTAAACTATAAAACATCTCACAAAATAACTGTGGCTTAAAAGAAGGATGTTGGATCTACAGCTTTGCTGAAACCCAAGGATGATTATCAAAACATTAGTTGAAGTTAACAGTTTAACCTGAATTTGCAATAAAAGGGAGAATACAGGAGTGTACAGAGACTATTACATAAGAATATTACATAAGACCATTAAAACAAAATTAAACTTTTATGTATGCGGAAGGAAAACTGAAGAAATTCTAAAAGAAAACAAACATTCTGAACTTGTGACCTCCATAGTTTCTGTTTGTGTATCTCTTGAGGTGGACATGTTAAAGTTCAAGTCTAAATATCAGCATTAGAAACATGTTCTGCATTGTCCAACTCCATTCTGCCTTTCATTTTTTTGAATCTGGTCACCCTAACTACAGTACAGGTCTTACACTGTCCCATTCTTACCTACGATTTTTGTGTCTTCTCTTTCAACTACAGCAGGGGTGGGCAACTCCAGGCCTCGAGGGCCAGTGTCCTGCAGGTTTTAGATATCACCCTGGGTCAACACACCTGAATCACATGATTAGTTCATTACCAGGCCTCTGGAGAAATTCAGGACATGTTGAGGAGGTCATTTAGCCATTTAAATCAGCTGTGTTGGTTCAAGGACACATCTAAAACCTGCAGGACACCGGCCCTCGAGGCCTGGAGTTGCCCACCCCTGAACTACAGCATTGCCATAATTGTCTTTTTCCTTTCTCATTTTTTCCTCTTTGAGTTCTTGTTGAGCTGCATCTGTGTCCTTGCTTTTGTGACTTACTTTTCTTGTGTTCATGGCATGCTCTGTTCTTTCCTTTGCTTCTGTCGCATCTCTTCAGAGCTGCTTCCAAAGTGAGCTGTTCATTCCACTGTTATAAGTACAAGTGGACTGAAATTTGCCTTTGGATTGTTGCATGTGTTCCTGAGGAGTCACATTTTTCAACTTCACAGGGATTGCCATTTGCACTCGTACTTTTGGAGTTTGAATATTTTCCAAAAAAGGATTAATTAAATAGTTTATGTAGACTTAGTGATTCATGTTTGCATCCCTTTATGTTTCTGTTCTTGAAACCTATCCATGTATGCTAGCAAGTGTTTCTGACAAAGCAGATGTTGGTCAGCTGTTGTGTTGTTTCCAATCCTGTACTTGTCAAAATGTTAAATTGAGCAATATTAGATCCACGTTAAAAGTTTTAGATCTGATCTAAAACTTTATACTGATTATTAGGGCTGCCACAAACGATTATTTTGATAGTCGACTAGTCACCGATTATTTTTGCGATTAGTCGACTAATCAGATCATGCATCCATTGGACGTAAAACGTACAGCTTATTGCATCAGCATGCATCTGCTCTTATATAACTATCAGCTTTAAGTGTTTAAAGTATGTGCTATCTAAAAATAAAGACAAGATGATAGTTTATTAAATTTTAATGAAATTTGCAGATTGTTTCGGTGAAGTTTAATAAACTCCTTGCTATCTAAAATATAACGGGACACCGGAGTATATTCTCGAGCATCTCACACTTCTGATAACCAGTTAGCCAAACAATAACATTTTTAAGTTATCTAAGTGACTTATGTATGTTTAACCTGAGTAGCGAAAGACGGCGGTGGGTTTGAAAACGATTTGCCGGGAGTCCGGTGTTCTCAGCGGCTCTAGTGAGCCTTTCCCCCGGCTAGCTATCGAGCTAGTGGGTAACAGACGTCTCCGAAAACTTCGGAGCGCTTTTGAAAATATGTGGTGTCTTGATAAACTGAGCAGATATTTGAGGTTTACACAGTTACATTCTCGCCTGAAAATATGTTAAACGTTTATTTTGTGACCCAGAAAGAATAATAAGAGTAATATTAAAACTAACTAGCTGCCGCCATTGTTGGAAACTGAGCTGGGCCGCGCTATGAATTCTGGGACAGAGCTACTTCTTCTTCTTCGGGGTTTAACGGCAGCTGGCATCCTTGTACATGCAGTGCTGACATCTTCTGTTTCAGTCCGTTATTACACTCTTAAATCCTGCTACTTATTCCTGCGTCTTTTGTGATCTTACAAAGCTTCAAATGATGCGTCGACCATTAAATCAGTCGTCGACGATTTTGATAGTCGACGTAATCGTGACTAGTCGACTAATCGTGGCAGCCCTACTGATTATTATGTCCATGTTATGTCCAATATTGCAATCACAATGTCAGGCCCTGTACAAACAACTTGAGTTGATGATTTATATAATTTGATTTATATTTGGCAATGCACACCTGTGTGATATTTTTTTAATGAAAATAGGGGTCAGAGAAGTGTGATATTTTATATTCAGCAAAGGGCAGTAAAGTTTTGATTTAACTATTTAAGGTTTAACTATTCATCAACAATATATCCACTTGCCATTTCATTTTGTGTGTGTGTTCAATTGATGTTTTAACTTTTTTACTGTTCTTGTTTCCCTTTACGGCTGCTTTTACAGCTGCCAGTGTATTCCCTTAGGTTTGTTCAGTAAACTTTTTAATTTGGACTTTTACATTGATTCCTCCATTCCTGGTATATTTGGAGGATTGGAGTACTGAATGAAAAAAGAATGATTATCTGACTGACTGAGCTACATTACCGTCTCAGTTTTCTCAGATTAGTTAGGTCACCCTAACTACAAGTCCCAATTAAATTATCCCATTCTTACCTCTGATTTTTGTTTCTTCTCTTTCAAATACAGCACTGCTGCCCACCCGCCCACAAATCTGAGCCATGGTTTGAGTAACACTCATCCCTCAGGTTAGTCCTTTGCACTACATTCAGGCACTTTTCAACCTGTCCTTTTAATGTGTGCCCTCCTCTTGTTGTGTATATATTCCTCTCGTTTGATATTTATTCCTGTTGTATTACTATCTATATTTCCTATGCAGTTGGTGTAGAGCACCCACAATTTCATTGTACATGACGGTAAAGAGCTATTCTATTCTATTCTATTCTATTCTATTCTATTCAGTGTGCCATAAAGTGGAAATAGAAATGGTTCCCTTTCAAAGTAAAAATTGTGCCTCAGCGCTGCAGCTAACATGTTTCAGAATGCGTACTTTGAAAGAAAACAGTTTCCATTTCCTGTTTGCAGCAGACTTTTCACAGTTTCACCACAGGTCGGAGATTAGCTAGACAGTGTTTATAGAAAAGCGTGTCATTCTATACAAACTGTAGCAATATGCTAGTGTCCAAAGCAATGACAAGGAGGTTTTCATCAACTGGTGGGGGAATATACACTTTTCCTTAGCAACAGGCAATTTTCTTTTCTTTTTTTTTTTGAGGGGGGGCTGATAGCAATCTAGCAGCTATTTTTCAAATGGTCAACCGGTGGGTGCCATATGATGGCAGATGGGTCTCTAGGTCCACGTGACTGTGGGCTTATTCACTTAATCTTATGTTATCACTATTATTGTCAGATGTCCTAAATGGCTGACAAGTTAATGCCATGTGGTTACCACATGTCTGCAAAACCTCATTAGCTTATGACAATATGTATTAATGTTACTTGTTAAAGTACATGTCGAGAAACTGCCTGCTTTGTGTTAGTAATGGTGGAGCAACACAGAAAACTGTTTTCTGGTGTTTTACTCCAATGCCAGGCTCATCTAAATAAAAACTGAATGTTATAGGTGCACCATAAAATGTAGCCTTCACAGAAGTATTTTTCATTCGATTTTTACTGCTGCTGGGAGTGGTTTGTAAAGAGACACATGGATATCTGCTGCAAAGATATTTTTAATTTCAGCTGTTGAACTGAGCGCCCATAAAATGAATCAAAAATGTCAGCACACTTTGTTATGAGCACAGCAGAATGTAACACAGGATTGATATGCATTAGTTTGATAAAAAAAAAAAAAGCATTTATATTTACAAATGCTTCTATTTCAGTAGCCTCATACATATATATAAGGAAATTATTTCAAAGCACCAGTGAAAATACAGACCATGTCCATGTCCATGCTATTTTCAGACACTGTTCATATTTTTTTTCCATGGCCTCTGTAATAAATCATGAGGTCATGTAGAGCAGAGATCTAGGAGTAACAATAAGGCAGCTCTAACCCACAGCGGGCATGTGATAGCTTCAATAAGATGAAGAACTGCTGGTAAATGTAGGGTTCCTCCCTTTATTATGTGGATACCTGATCCACAGTCAGCAATGAATCATAGAAAGATTACATGAAAATGCAGTTGTGGGTTATTGCAGATTCATTATTGGGGTGTAGAAAATTATTAAAAGGCTTATTATTATTATTATTATTATTATTATTATTATTATTATTATATTGCCAGGCACTTTAGAAACTGAAAACAGCTGGCATGTTATACATTTCTAAAACTGTAATTGTGAGGAATCACATCCACTTGCATGGGTGGATAAACCTGTTAGGGACACTTCACAATTAGTGTGCTTCTCATCCTATGCTTTACTCAGTTTAACTCCCCATTCCTCCCACTCTGTGTACTTTGTGTAGGAAGATTAGCTATCTAGTTCGTTAATTAACAAACTTAATTGAGGCATAGTTTCATTTTTTAAAACAACATTGTTTTGCAGGCATAGAGAAACAATTCATTTTGAATAGTCTCAATAGCATAGAGTATATGCTATATTTTGAACTTTTATTTAAATAGTTTATTTCCTTTCAAAGTACACATCACACCTAAAGGAGCTGGAAACCCATACCATGAACCTCCCAGAGCAGTTTTTATTCGAATCTCACTGTCAGAGGAGGTTTGGACCTCTGTAGTTATTGAGTACAATGTGTATTGGTTTCCTTGAACATGTTTGCAGTTGTGTTGATTTAGATTGCAATAATTGTAATAATTGCTTGTACTTCTTTTATTTTTCAGGGCTCTGTGAGGGTCGTGCCATCTGTCCTTGAACTTCCTCTTGTTGTTTTTGAAGAGTACTTTGCTCTTTCTGTCTGGCCAGGTTTATGGTTATGGTTTTCATACATCATTATTGTTTGGTCACTCATTTCATTGTCATTTCTCTGTCTTTGTTATTTCATTTCAAGTTATATCTATCATACAAATACAGTACATTACAAGTCATAGTACTGATTAAACATGGCAACTTCACAATGGAAGGTATACTATGTAAAGCATTGATAGTGTGTCCCCAGCTGCCAAACTCATGTCTGTTCAAATCTTTTCAGGGCATTTCAATGTGAATAACAAATTTGTTTCCACAATTTGTTCCACCTTCTCTTTTCTAAATCTTAAGAAACATCCAGAAGCTTTGAAAGGATAACGTTAGTGATTAACAACTTTGCATTCAGCCTTTCAGTGATCAATAAGTTAAACAAAAGTAAAATGAGCCTTTTTACTTCTTTTGCTTGCTTAGACTGTAGGAAAAAGTGTGAGGACAACATAATTGGTTCCCTTCAGTATATGGAGGCTCTATGCAAAGGATTATTTTCTGCCGCATGAAACAATGTTGCAGTCTGAGGAAAATGGAGAATAAGTCTACTGGGATCTGTCCTATTACACATAGAATTGTGATTAATTATTATTTTAAAATATTGATGTATACCTCTGTTCTAATATTCATGCCCCATATGTTTTGTATTTTTTGTTTTTGTGCGTTCTAAGAACTCAGATAGAAATTGCATGTAAAAAAAAAAAAATGGGGAAGAAACTTTCATTAAAGCAGGATTTCTATCCTTTCATTTCATAGCTCTCACTTTCTAACCAGTCTTTGATGTATATTTTTCAGAAATGTCATCTTTCAATAACAACTACGCTTTAGGCCTTGTGTCTTTGATGAGCAGCCAGTGCCTGCAGGCTACATAACAGACTTTTACCAGGTACTTGAAGTGAAGTTTGCAACTCGTGTGCACATTGAGTTATGTGTTTACGTTTATGGACAGTTTCTTGATGAAGTTAAATGCTTTAAGTCAAACAAGATATCTGTGCTGAGCAAACCTTGTATGAACTTGTCTCTCAAAGTTTGACATGTCTTTCTGACGTTAGCGGTGAGGCAGTGTTGTCTGCACAGATTTGTGATATGGAATAGTGGCGAAGATGAAATTCTTTGTTCTGAAAATAATTGTGCCATCCCTTTGAGGCTCTTGTTCCTTGTAGTGATTGGTTCATTGTTTACAATAATTACACTATCAAAATTCATTTAACAATATCATGCCTCTGTGAAGATGGTGCTTTCAACAAATTTGCTTTTTGAGAAATTAGTTTTAGTGACATGAAAAAGCTAATAAAATAAACATTATTGTTGTAGTTGCAGACAAGGGGCCCATTCTCCTTGTCTTTTCATTATGAGTGCACTGGGTAATCTTCCATTTCCTTGCAACATTTGACTTAAGCTCACAGCTACAAATTGCTTATCTTAATTCATTTGACAATATATATTTATCCCTCGGAGTCTTTAAAAATTCATTAAATTCCCTTGGCTACTTTTACATTAGTTTACACAAACCTTTATATTTTGATGTTTAAATCAGATTTAGTTTATAGTTCTTTTCTTTTACTGTCGTCTCAGCGTGAAGTACGACTGCAGCCTTAGTAGCTCTTTTACAGTCTTCTTGATCAGTGAGGAAGTCTTTACCATCCTTAAATTCTCATTTTCTTGGTAAAGCTTAGACACCTCTCAGTAATCCCATTACTGAACTGCAACTACTAACTATTCTCTTGCAAAATGGGACCACAGTCCCATGTGCCGACTCTGTAAAGACCTTCTGCTTTAACTCAGGCACTAATTACACGCAGACTGTGAGCACAAATTCAAGGAAGGCGCAGTGCAAATCTGCCCTGCACTTTCACATGCAAATCCTGCCTCATGTGTTATGGAGCAAGCACGGCACCTCATACTACCCATATGTTTGCCTCTCCCTCATTAGTCAGCAGAGCTGCAGCATTGAGAAAAAGACATATCAATCTGAAAAACCTGAAAAAAAACACACACACACACACACACACACACACACACACACACACACACACCTGACAGTCCTGATCCCCAAGGATTCCCATAAGAGACCAGTCCCATCCACCTGCTGGCCAGTAACCTGCCTCAGTACCACACAGAAGCTCCTGTTAGGCATCATAACCGCTAAGATGAACAAGCAATGGCTCAATACATGAGTACGGCACAGAAAGGAATCAGGACGAATACCAGAGGGTCAAAACACCAGCTACTGGTAGACAGAACAGTTGCAAGACCAGGGTCACCAACCTGTGGACCGCCTGGATTGACTACAAGAAAGCCTATGACTCAGTGCCCCAGACATGGTCCTGGAATGCCTAGAACCATAGAAGATCAACAGCACCCTAAGAGCCTTCATCAGGAACTTAATGGGGATGTGACAAAATAAACTAGAGGCCAACATCAAGCCTATAGAACAAGTCACCATCAAGTGTGCAATCTACCAAGGAGACTGCTCTTCTGCATAGACCTGAACTGTCATGGTACTGGGTCTGTGACACAGTGTTTATGTGTTTTCAGGTTTAATTAGTATTCTTCGATTTAGTGTAATTTGTGGTTCTGGTTCTCTTAGTTGTTTTCAGCTTATGTTATATTTATAGTTTCTATTCTTTAGTTTTCTGTCACTGTGCTCCACATTTCATGTCTAGTCACGCTTGTCTTCATGTTATCTCCTGTGTCCATTTTCTGCGTTTCCTTTGTTTCTCCCCAGTCAGCTATGTTCCCATGTGTTTTTTCCCCAGTCCCAGTGTCAAGTACGTGTCTTAGTGTGGGTCCTGCTTCCTGTTTTATTTTGACAGTTCCTTGCCCTTTGTTCAGTGTGTTCGGTTTTGCTTCCTCCCTGCCTCATTATGTTGGACAAACTTGGATGACAAAGATTCAGCCTATTGATATTGCTATAGAGAGGAATATGTTTGATGTTACACATTATATATCAGTGTGTTTTGGGGTAGTAAGGCACGACCAGGAAGAAGCAAAAAACCTGCAAAATCCACTGAAAAAAGTCAATTTAGTCTGAGTGGAGTTTAAACCCAGGACCTTTTTCCTGTGATGAAACATTACTGTCCCCACCCACCATGCCATAAAACCAAAGTACTAAATATCTATTTGATCCAGAGGTGATTTACACTGAGATACTTCCATAAAGTAAGAGGACTTCTAAGAAATATTCAATAATATGCTCTCACCTTGTCACTGCACTGCCAATTTCCATTTCACCTTAGAGTACTCCACACTTTAGCCACACACTCTAGCTTTAAAGCTTCACATTGCTCTCTGAGGGTCGAAAAACCTTGTACACTACCCCTGCCAACCACTGTTACTTATCATTAATATTTATACACCACAATTGATATTCAGAAACTGTACAATGAATGTGCGAAGAGGAGTGAAAATGAGGGACTCTGGTGCAAAAAATACCTCCATTACAAGCACTCAAATTACTTTACTTGTTACTGCCTGTACCACTAATAACCAATTTTCTTGTTGAAAGTCTTTCAGAACACAATTGCATTGAATGTAGTAATTAGTCATTTAAAAAAATCATTTTTATATAAATTATAACACGAACAGTCAAATTTCCCAACTATAAAATGATCAGATATGTAAAGTGAGAGTAAATTGAGAGATTGTCTGAACTTCAGGCAGTCCACTAGCTCAGTAAATCTAATATCAAACCTCTATTATTCTAATTTAATACCCTATTTAAATGGGACCTCGGGACATCCCATGATTTTTAATAAGTATAGAGATTGAGAGTGATTTTAATGCTCTTTGAATTTTCTATAACTCAGTGGTACAAAGTCAAATTTAAATGAACTCTTTGTAGATGTTCAACCTGAATGCAATTGTTCTAATAGTGAAAGGACTGAAGAATCTAAATTACAGTAAATTTTCCACTTTGGTGCACACCGAATGCTTCCAACCATTGCTCTATTCACCTAGCCTGGCTTTTATACCACACAGCTGAAATCTATCTTAGAGAATGGGCTAATTTTTAGAAAAATTATTGGACTTGCTGTCTTTTGACTGCTTTACTATTTAGGGGATAGTGCTAATTCAGCTGCAATTACAGCGTCTTTTTGATGTAAGCAAGAGGAAAGGTAAAAAAGTTAGATTTGCCTTCTCGTTCCAAAAGCACACTAGAGAAAGTGCTGACATCTAAGCCTGCCCTACATTTTTCATATGTTTTAGAAATATGAGTAATTGTAACAGTGCAAAATCTTGAGAGCATTCTCAGTTGAATTCTTGCTTTTCTTACTTACAAACTGACAGTACAGTCCTGCCCTTATGGAGTTGGAAAAGTTATGTACGGGATTTGAGGTCAACACATTTTCCCATGGGAAATGCATATATGTCTGTCCCTACACTAAACAACTGGAAGACTATTATTCATCCTGAAACATTTCTTAAACTTTTTGGTAGATATTCCCTAAATTCAAAGCTTTGGAGAAGCATGGTAATAACTCATTTGTCCAAGGTAAGGTTACTTAGGAAGATAGTAAACACTGTGACAATCTTATCCTGAAAGGAAAGGCTCAAGAGAGATGATTAAATAAGGTGCAAACCCGGAAAACTAGCTGTGGCAACAGGTTCTGGAAGTGCAGAGCAACTTGTATTCACAGACCCCCTTTTCCCCAGTGTGTCTGTGTCATGTTGAATGAAGAGTTAAAGCACAATAATCTGCTTTGTTCTGGGTCCCTTCTGGCCTGGAAAAAAGTAAGACTGACAGAAGATGAAAACTTTAGTTTTGTTGAAAGAGACTGTCTCCTGGAACTCATAACTGCCACTCTTAAAGACTCATTCCCAAAATGACTTTCCAGACTCTTTTCTTATTCTCTGCATTTTAGTTCATTGAAATAAGAGCCTACCTACATGTAGCTGAATTTAGAAATTGGTGCAATTTAGGTTACTTTACTAGCACAGGAATTGTCTGTTATAAGCTCACAGTCACACTTAATTAGGTACTCAGGTTCAACTGTTTGTGCATTAAATCAGCCAATCGCCTCACTGCATGCTTAAATGCAGCAACTCACTGCATTTAAGCATGTATATTTGAACTTGGCGTGGTTGTTGTTGCCAGAAGTCCTGGTCTTTGTGATCTGCTCGGGTTTTCACACAGAACCATCTCCAGGGTTTACAAAGAATGATCCAAAAAAAGAAGAAGAAGAAAGAAAATATCCAGTGAGCAGCAGTTGTTTAGGGAAAAATCCCTTGTTGATGCCAGACAATAGAGAAGAATGCCCAGACTGCTTATAGCTGACAGAAAATCAATAATAACTCAAATAACCATTGGTTACGATAAAACTATGCATATGAGCATCTGTGAACATACAACACGCTATGCAGAAGAACACGCCAAGTACCACCCCTGTCAGCTAAAAACAGGAAACTAAAAGTTACACAGGCTCACCAAAATTGGACATCAAGTCTCAATTTCTGCTGCAACGTTTAAACTGTAGGTGTAAAAAACATGAAACCGTAGATCGACACAGCCTCGTATCAACGGTTGAGGCTGCTGTTGGTGGCAGTTTATTGATGTGGAGGATATTGTCTTGGCAAGCTTTGGACACTTAGCCTAAAATTTGATCTGGTAATAGTTTGATAAAAAAATAAAAAATAAACAGCCTCATTGCCTTCTGCACCTTCCACAATTACAACATCCGTTCACAGGTTTTGACTAAAGTAGAGACATTTTTTTGTGTGACATAACATAAACTGTTTGTCTCTTACCATTCACAGCTCTGAACAATGGCAGTGGAAACAGGCAGCATGTTAATGTTGGAACCCAAATCCAGAACAAAGGCCTGAAACAGTCTTAAAACAATTTGATTCGTTATTGGGAAGTGAAGTGATGGTAAGTTGAACTGGGGTTCACTTTGGACTGTGGCAGGCAAGTGACTGGCTGGTAGGCAGTTGGCTGAATGACCAGAGCTAAATGACTGACTAGGATGAAGCGTGGCAAGCTGAAAGAGCTGGAGAGTGGAGCGGTAAGGTGGTGGGCAAGCAACAGGCAAGTGTAGGATTAGACAGGGATGCAAACGACACAAGTACCGACTGAACTTGATTTTAGGTTGGCAGACTAAACAATCTGCCGGTGAAGGGAGTGCAGAGCAAGTACAGCGCTCCAGGTGACGGGGGAATTACAGACACACTCATGAATAGGTAACAGGAGTAAAAATGAGTGCCACGCCCAGGCTAGAAACAAACAGAGTGGGAGAAGACTCACGATAGCTGAGATTACAGTCACCGTATTAAAGCCTCTCCATATTAGATAATCATGATTGGCCTGGCAGGGGGAAGACAGAGTGGAAATTTGTTTGAACAGGAGGGTGCTACACACATTCAGTCAGGGCAAATGAAACATAAGCTCTGAGATTCATCTGGATTCTAGTCTAGGCAAACAGAGGACCAACAAGAAACACAAAGATTCAGAGAAACAGGACAAACATAGGGAACGAGGGAGAGGCACAGCCAGAGCTATGACAGATCAGGTAACAACAAACAAAGCCATGAATAACAGCGTGTTTCCAGCTTTTGCTTTGACATTGACTGTAAGCAGTCCAATATTCTCTTTGCGTAACATGGCAAAGATGTGTTGGGGAATCCTTATACATTAAAAAAACATTCTGAAATGCACACAATGTGAGAGTAACGTAATACTCTTAATCAGATAAAACAGTTGTGGTAGCAGCTAGCATCCAACCCTCCTCACCATCGCTGGAATCAAAGCTTCGTAATCCTCTTGACTAATGACAGTGAAGAGGATTAATAATACTTATAACCAGGCTTTACTTCACTATGCAACACAGTCTGCGATTTTTATTATTTATTTACTGCTCTCTGTGCTTATTACACGACTGAAATCTTGTTTTTTGGTTGTTTTTTTATGTAGAAAATGAAGTCATGTCACTATGGCTGTTGAACAGGCAGCTCATAAGTAATATTGTACCAAGGCCAGGTCAGTCTAGAAGTTTTGCTGTTTGAAAATGGAAAGTGTGTCCTCCTGAGGTGAAGTTGTGGCCTTAAAAAGTCCCAGTCCCGACTGTACAGTATAATGACCTCAGATATGTTAGCCAGTAGAGCAAGCAGGGTCTAGCAAGCATGATGAAACCGGAGCAATGCCCTGCTTCTAGCATATGATCAATGACAAGAAAGTATCACTATGTCAGCGAAGGACTGCACTGCATGCCAAAGGAGGACACACACTCCCGGAGGACCTTGAACAGGCAATGGGATTCAGTTGAGGCAGAAGAGGTTAACATGCTCCGTTCCACATAAGGAGACAACTTCTGGTGTCATTTGTCAAATCCCTGTTCTCTTTCACTCTTCATGGGGTTAGACCCCCGTAGTAATCTAACAATCTGAATGTTATAGGGCTACATTTCCATAGTGTATCTGAGGGTGACACACTCAGACAGATATTTATTATCAAGTAAAAATATTTCATTGTTTTTTTTTTTTGATAGTGACACTGCAATTAGGAGGATTACTTTCCACCTTTTAAAACAAAAGATCTGTTACACATTGACTTTATAGCTGCGGCTCATTTTCAACTCTGTTTTATTATTGGGATTTTAAACTGATTACACAATCTCAAATTAAATTACACATGAAATGCAGCCTGAGGATAGACAAAATACTAAAAGTATTTGCAAATTGACTACTCTCACGATGGCAATGAAATGCCACTGATGCTGTGACAAATCTAGAATTTACGATATTT
The DNA here is from genome assembly GCF_036321145.2 of Pelmatolapia mariae. Taxonomy (NCBI): domain Eukaryota; kingdom Metazoa; phylum Chordata; class Actinopteri; order Cichliformes; family Cichlidae; genus Pelmatolapia; species Pelmatolapia mariae. Next base: position 8,724,484 of record NC_086236.1, on the reverse strand, counting down.
CTCTTGTTCTCTTTTATTTCACTCAGAAGAAAGCATTCGTTTCATGATATTTAATTTTTTACAAATTCGCTGAATCAATATATAAGCACCAAAGAGGGTATAAGAAGTGTAATCCTCGCCTCCTGAGGATCTCAAGTCATATGAAAATACTGATACTTGGGGATAAAAAAAAAACAAAACAACAATAACAAAAATAAGAAAAACAAAACAAAAGACTTGCATCAACTTTACAAGTGTGTGGCCAGGCTGTTTGGATTCCCAGGAGACTGAATACTTGTGTTTTGTCAAAGCTACTGGCATATCACAGATATGCACAATGCGTCCCTTGGCACTGGTGCCAAGACAGCTCTAAGCAAACATGGTGAAAACATCGTTATCTCCCCAGTCTAAACTGGTCCAGTCAGTTTTTAGAAAGAAATAATGATTGTCTTTTTTTTCCCCCTTTCAGTGCATTTGAATGACAGCTTATTTGATTCTGCAATGACCGTTCTCACACAGTGACATAAGGTCGACTCCACGTAAGACTAGTATTAAAGGACAAATCTTCTTTTCTTTTTTTATCTTTAAATAAAAACAACAAAAATAAACACAACAAGAATTCTGTCTCATTGTGTGCTGCAGGGTGAACGTGTCTAGAGCAGGTGCAGCCTGCACGCTCTTTTGATCAGTCAGCTCAGTGGGACGCAGAGTTAGTAAGAAAAATCTCACTTGTGGCATCTTAGGCTTTCTTAATCTTCCCAAAATATAGTTTTTAAATTTTCTTATAACTGATTGTTTGGATATTATAAAAGAACTGCTGTTCACAAACCTCCTTTTCCTTACGAAGAACATCCAGGAATTGGCACAACTTTCTTTTTTGAGCTACTTTTCAATCAAACCTAGATACTGAGAAAAGACAGTTGGCTAACAGTTATTCAACACCAGTATGTTTGCTAGTTTGTTTTTTCAATGCTGGCTTGTAAAGAAACCCCTTGTTATCACATTTAAACGCATTAGGTGAGTTCAATTTTTCAGCAGGAGGCATACTTTGACCAAAATCATGGTATTTTCCTAAATCTAACCAAGTACTTTTTGATGCCAAAACCAGTTAGTGTCAGCAGAAGTAGAAAGCAGTTGCAAGCAAAACAAAATAAAGTTCCATAGAGGACACAAACATAATCCCTGTGGTGTCAAATTTATTACTTACCCCACTGCCTCCTCTGCCACCTTCAAATGTCAACTTTGGATGAATAGCAGCGTTTGGCTATGTCCGAAATATCTCCATAACACCTCAGAGTATGTGTGTGCTTTCCTTAATGGTTGGTGTGTTCATAAGAACGCAGAAAACTATTTTTAATTATACATCTTTCAAATCCAACCCAAATACCTCCAACTTCAAATAAATAAATATTGTAGAATTTATAAGTTCAGTTTAGTTATAGGGGTTGGTCTCCACTCCTTAAAACTAATTGGAAAAAGGTCAAACTAAATGAGAAAGCAACTAACCCTTTTCCCAAGAGTAAATCTAGAAATTATTCTAGGGTAAACAAATGAGCTAACGAGCCGTAATTCCGGGCACCGTGCTCCTAACAGCGTCACCAGGAGAGGCCAGAGCGGGCCCGGCTAATTGGCATCAGTGTTCAAAGTTGCACAATAAAGGCTGTGCATGGTAACATATGCAGCAGTTAATAGGTTTTAGCATGTGAAATAAAAGCAGTGGTGAGCTCATGAGGGGGGCAATTATGACAAAGCTGTGCACATCCTAGATAACCGTTCGCTCGACTCAATCTGGCTAAACCCCCGGGGAGGCAGCTTGCAGCAGCTCCAGGGACTGCAGAAACCAACAAGAAGGGGAAGGCGGAGAGGGGAGAAATGAATTCACATAAACAATTGTCTAACGAGTTTTGCAAACACTAAAAATGAGCGTATGTAATATAAAGCCATCTGGATTACGGTGGAAATACACATCACACAGAGGCCTCTCCATGTGTTAGATTCACATACAAAAAACACATATTCCATCTGATTAATGCTAAAATCACGATTAATTATCATAAAAAATAAACAGTAATGCATTACCACTACAGACAAGGACTGTTAGCAACTAGCAAACTTGCCATTTTGTATAAAATCTGTTTGTACATTATTATAAACAGCATTTAAAAACAATATTTACCCACCTTCCAGCACCTAATTGGTTTGGGATCATTTCTGTACAGTGTGCTATCAAAATTCAATTGCATTTGATTTGGTTTAAATTTACCTAACATAAAATGTAGACAGTAGGCTTTATGTACTTTCTATTCACTTATGTAAACAGAGAAAATAAGAACACAGAGAAACAACAATCAATACCACATAAAAAGCAGGTTAGTGGGGCCACAAATCAGATCCACAGACAGAAAGGTAAAAAGAGGGAACAGCACAAAATCATCTCCCTTGAAACTTCCTTGAAATTTTCTCAGCATGCCCAAGTTTCTTAATTTTGCAGCTTTAGTGCTAAAATTACTTGGTAATTAATTGGGATGGGAACTGAGAACCGAATCTTGGAAAGAACCGGTTCCCAGTAGGTCAGTAGCCTACCTATCGATCCTGCTTATTGTTTCAACTTGTGCTATAATCAGCTGATTTCAGTTTGTGTGCCACAAGAAGAAAATAGTGGTGCAGTCTACAGCTCAGATATAGACATTGCTTTTATTTTTATTGCAATAAAGGACAAGAGTACAATAGTAAAGTGCAAACTGCATCCTGGACAGAAACAACTGCATTATGCTGCTAACCAGGGGCGATTCTAGGATCAAACTTTTAGGGGGGCTCAGCTCCCAGTCATGTCATGCATGTAACGTTTTGGCATTAATATTAATGGAATATGCTGTTTGCAAATGTAATCAGCCCTTTTCACATTTCCAAACCTCATTTCAATTAGAAAACATTTAAAAGCAACACAATTAGATGGATGGCCGATGTCTAAGAATAATTCAGAGTTGTCAAAGAATCATTTCAGCAAGCAAAGAAAGACACAACTCAAGCATGTATATACATGGGTGATCTCAGTGGAGACTCACACTGAGACATCAGTTCCCTCTTTATTTATACACTGCTCCTTCCTAAAATATGTCGGGGTGGCGCCCTTTGTGAGTAAAACCAACTCCTTACAAGGTGATAAGCATGAAACATTCTTAAACTGTTAGAAATAGTAACAGGTGATAAGCATGAAACATATGTTCAAACAGTTAAAAATAGTAACTGGTCAAGCTTATCTCAGCAAACTCAGAACAGGTGAGGATTCCTGTGGTGGCTTTCCTCATGCAAGCTTTTGTCATGAAACACAGTAAAATAGGAGATTTAAATGAAGCTAAACAACTAGGGATTTTTAACTACAATAAAGCAGAATACATATAAAAAATCCTTTAACAAGAGTAAATAATCAGAGATTTCAATCTAATCCACCTGTTTTAAGGTGAAGCCATTAAAGAATTTAAATTACTGTGGCAAGGAAGATAAAATGAGAAACATTAACAACATGCAGTTGTTTTATATTAAAGTTTTTGAACTCATGCACTACAAACCCTCCCTGTATTATGCAGTCTTAGCACAGAGCATCACGTACCCCAATTTCACGAGCGGAGAATAGATTTGTAGTCGCTGACATCAGTGTACTGGCAGCCATTCTGTTTGAGCCATGTTTAGAGTGGCATGAATCCTGTAAAATGTTTCCATTCATATCAATACGCTCTGTTTAGAACGTCTACTGGCATTTTTTAAGTGTGCTACTGGAAAGCACTCAAACTGTCTATTACTTCTTCTCTTTCCTTCTCCTCCTTTCTCAACTAGAAATGAGAAAATTACAAAAATATAACCTTATAATTTTTATAAGAGCACGTGGAGGATCTACAATTGACAATAGTACAACACACTGCTTAGTTATGCGAAATCATCTATGAATGACGGTAAAACAGAAGCTGCAGCTTTATCATTTTTGGTGAATTTGACTAGATGTTCACTCTGTTTCTTTTTGTTCCACTTCTCCTTGCTGTCTTCATCCTCTCTTAATCTTTGTGCAATCACCCAAAAGTTAAATATCACAGGTAATAAAAAGCAAAAACTGATCCATATCAGTTCATAGCAATATTCAGACTGAATACAGGCTGCAGCTGGTCATTGACAGGCAACATCCTTTTGACATGCTGCCACCTGGATATGGAGTCGTACTGTAAACACACACTGAAGCTCAATTCAACCAGAATAGGAAGAGAAATTTTTTAACAAACCTAAAAAAACAACGGATATCAGCTCCTTGGCTGGCAACTCACAATATACCAGCAGACCAATGGATCAGAGGGTTTAAATTAGCTAGTAATCTCTAGTGATTTAAGCCACATTAGCGAACCTTTGTGGCACTATTAAGAGAACAAATAAAAATAAGCACACACTTATCTCTGCATTATTAGAACAGTTTGAACTTTTGCTGTATTTCAGTTAAAGTGTGTTTTAAATCTGCGTCACTGATTTGTGTCATGAAATAACATCTTCATCGTCTTTACGATCTTTACAGTAGCGAAAATCTTAGTCTATTAATGACAAACCACGCTGTTGAAGCAGCAGCGCCTCTGAGTGCACTGTAGCATCATGACATGAACAACACTGGACATAAAACCTGTTTTCATTCTATCCTGCACTGTCATGAGTGGACAAGTTAGACAATATAACATTTGAAGATCTTTTCATCTTCTTGTTGGAAAACCTCTAGAATGAATAACATTCCAGAGGTTTTCCAACCCAGTTTCAAAACCTTACACAGCACTGAATCAGCTCTTTTAGGAGTTTTCCAACAATATATGTTTAGCTGCTGACTCCAGTGACTTTGTTTGTTCTTGTACTTTTTGATTTAACAGCTGTAGGTGACACAGCTGATCATGACATTTTACTCTCTCGTTTGGAGCAGTGGGTGGGGATCAAGGACACAGCCCTGGAGTGGTTCAGATTCTATTTGGCAGATCAAACTTTCTGTGTTAGCCTCGGTGACTAGCTGTCCTCCTCCGCTCTTATCTTGTGTGGGGTCCCACAGGGCTCAGTTTCAGGCCTCCTTCTCTTCTGTCTCCATTTGATATCACTTGGTTCCATACTTAAGAAGCACAGCATCTCATTCAGTTGTTGTGCTCATTGTAGTCAGATTTATTTCCCTTACACTAGACTGTTGAACAAGTTTCTGGACAACATTTCCCCAATTTCAGCCTCACTCCTGTGGCTGCCCGTACACTTTAGGATTCATTTTAAAATTGTTTTGTTTTTAAAGCCCTCAGTAGTCTTCCCCTCCCCTACCTCTCTGAGCTGCTACATCCTCATACACCCACTCTCTGGTCAGCTGACCAGCTGCTTCTCAGTGCCCCTAAAACTAAGCGTAAGCTCAGAGTGGACAGCACTTTCACTGTTATTCCTATTGATCTGCCTTTGCACATTAAACAGGTGATTCTGTCTGTTTTTACATCTCTTCTTTAAATCTATCCCTTCTCTTTGACCTGATGTTTTTAACTTTATTTATTTTATCTTTAGTTATTCTAATGTATGGCTGCTATTTTGTCATGTGGTATATCTTTTATTTATTACATCTGCGAAGGAGGTTACGTTTTTGGTGGCCTTAGTGTGTGTCTCAGTGTCTGTAAAAATGATTCCTCAAGAAGTTTTGAATATACTCCAATAAAACTTTGTAGGGGTGTAGAGTGGGGTCATGTTAACAATCCATTAAAATTTGGCTTACATCCAACAAGGTCTTCATGGTCAACTTAATGACTTATTGGTCAAAACTGGACAAAAAGACCTTATAACACAGAAACTGTTATTTTTATAAGTGTTGCGTGTATTGACAACATATAGAAAAGAATGTACAACGATATAAGATTAAAAAAAAATAACATGCCACATTTGACCTCTGACCTCCCCTTCAAGATCAGTAACGTGATCTGACAGTTAACATGATAATAATGATATATAGGGCTATGTAAAACTATATTTCTTACTGCCATTGAATGTACTGAAGACATATAGAGGAGGCTATATGGGGAACTTAAATATCACTTTACTTTAAACCTCCATCCTCTTCATCAAAGTCAAATAAGGTCAAACTTTTAGAAAAATGTCTTTAACCTTTAAAACTGTGGTTAAAAAGATCTGCTGCTTTTATTTGTATTGGCAACATTTAGAAAATTACAGCGGTATATATATCACCAAAATATGTTTTGAATTCAAATATTATGTCACATTTGACCACTTACCTCACTTTTGCATCTGCCTTTCTTTTAAGCTGATTACAAAATGCATTATATCTTTAAAGAACTTGTTGTGAAAAGAGAATGAGCTGCCAGTTAGAAACACACTGTAGTATAATACCACATAATAAGCTCAAGATTAATGTTCATAATTTACAAATTATAATTATTTACAAATCAATAGCAATTATCCATTACTACAGCACTAGAAATGACTCTCACTTGCACTAAAAAAAAAAAAAAAAAAAAAAAAATGTTGTTATGTTGCATTATGGAAAACAGATTTTGTAGATCAAGACAACATTGACTGCTGGACCAGCACGGCCAAGATGTTACATCTCTGAATGGGAATTGGACAAACGGAGACAAAAGTCAGGGTTTCAAAATTCCAGGGTGATAAAAGTGAGATTCAAACGTGTAAGTCAGCACCAGAATAAAAACAAGCACTTTGCCAAAAAAAAAAAAAAAAAAAAAAAAAAAAAAAAAAAAAAAAAAAAAAAAAAAAAAAAAAAAAAAAAAAAAAAAAGGCATTTAGACTCTGCAGTGCCAAAATAACTCTAAATATAGCACCAGCTGAGCCTCATGAACCTCTCACTGCAACATCAGGTAAAAGCATATCATGGTTGTCACGTAAAATCTAGATGCTACTATTTTTTGCTCACCTCAAGTGGTTAATGGTAACTGTATGGATATGCAACTCATGAAAAAATACATTAAGCTGACACAGTATCAAGGCATTATTGTGAAAATTGCCTACCATTTTAAGGCAGCACGCACTTTTACGTATGCTGTGACTGCTTCATCCCTGAATTTTGAGCCACACAAAGGTACCCGCTCTTTAGTAGCACTTTGAGCAGCTTCCTGTGCACAGCTCCAAACTGATAGGATCAGATTAAATATAATTTATTTATTCCAAAAGTCCAACAGCAACATCCATTGTAAAACAAACAGCAGTCTTTTAGAATCAAGATGAGGAAACAGCTGCTCTCAAACAAAAAAAAAACCCATGAAATTTAGGTACAGGTTCAGTGATGTTGCAGTTTTGGTACCATCACAATTGACACGTTATCTATCATTTCAGGAGTGAAGCTGCTTTTGCCTTATGAGAACAAAGGATCCTACACCACAAAGGTGTCAAGGCTGGCTGAGAGACGGGCAAAGCTGGACCCAAAAAAAAGGTACAAAATAATAGAGCTCACAAAACATAGTATTCTAACACCCCATGTAAGGGAAAACACAACCATGAAGGACAAAACAACAAGCAGAGATAAACTGAGGACTTAAATACACACACAGTAATTATGGAGTGGAAACAGCTGGGGAAAACAAGACACAGGTGAGCTAATGAGACAAGGGGACGCAAAACTACACACAACACATGATGACTATCAAAATAAAACAGGTAGTAACAAACACTGAGACTAAAACATACTAACTTGACAGAACAAAACAGGGAACGACCGGGGAGACAGAAGGGTAAACAACGACGAAGACAAGACTGAGCCAGACATGGAAACACAGGCGAGGTAGGGATTCAAAAGACAGAAAGGCAGAAGGGTTGCAAACATTAATACCTACAGTTGTTATGATAACAAATCCCATCACTCAGAGCATACAGCATACAATAACCACTCAGACAACAATAAATATGTATAAATTGTATCAATTTTTTATTCCATTCATTTCATTAATTGGCTGTGCTATTATGAACTTATGAGTGAAATCAATGTCGATATGGTTACAAGCACATTTTAAAAATCCATCTAATCAGGTCCAAGCCATATATTCTATTTTGTTTCCTGAACAAGTTATTGTATTTCCTTTGCCAAATTCAATGTGATTTTAATTTACCAGGCATTTATAGAAATAAATGTCTAGAAAAATGTATTTCTTGTCTTGAATCAGAATATTACATTGGAAAGATGCTGTACCACAGTACTGCTGTGATGGAGTCAGGGTTTAATAGCATTTAACAGCCTTTTATTCTCCCTGAACCCAGTTTTGGCTCCCTTGTTGGATCCATTACATTTACATTCACCTTCTTAATAAAACCTATAAACAGTTAAATCTAATAATAGTAATCAAATCATTAAAAGTCAAGCTGTTTGTTTACAGTGGTGTATAACCACTTTTCAACTCAGTTGGAAGTGTTCTGTTATGTCAATCTGCTCATGAGCTCCAGCTGCTATCATGGAAGCCTTCAGGTACACTGAGCCCTCTCATCAATTGTTGTTATTCCACACAATTAGGCTTTTGGCCTTAGTCCTTTAAAATTTTGGCAATGATACCTGTGTGTAAAGCTGTCTCTGTGTGCAATAATCATCAGCCCCAAATAAGCAGCAGAAGCAAATTAAGTAGTATTACTGTTCTTTTTCTCTCTCTCCACACAGCACTTATAGTATGATCATGTAATTCTAAATCCAGGAGAGAGTCTAAAAAATTATCTCTTCATGTTAAAAGGTTGATTTTTTTCATGTATATATAAAAATGACTACCCAGAATACCTTTTCATCAAAGTTACTCACTTCTCAGAGATACACTGGGGGGGGAAACAGATTTTATACCCCACTGAATTTGTGAATTTGCTCCCTTACAAAAAATGAACACTTTCTAATGTTTGGGAATTTCATTTTAAGGCAGAGAGACACAATATCAACAAGAATCCAGAAAAAATGCATTACATAAAAAGTATAAATACATTTTTGTGTCATCTGGTGAAACAAGTGTTTGATCCCCAAACAAAACATGACTTAGTACCTAGTGGAAAAACCCATTTTTGGCCACCTCCTCTTTACAGAAACTTTTTCAAAGTTTGATTTTTGGAACACGTCAATACAAAACCTTAGTGGAGACCCAGTCTGAAGGTGTATTCTACATATTCTAACTCTAAAATGGCTGATAAACTATCCAAACGTATCCAAGCAACTCTTCTGACATTAGGTGTTCAACACTCACTCTGACCTTGACATCTAACTGGATGGCCCAGGTAGGAACATTTGACTTCTGTGAAAGAATCCTTCAGAAGTGAGCTTCTGTCTTCCTGGCACAAGGGTTTGGGAAAAATCCTCAAAATTAAAGTCAGAACTGCGCTACATCCTCTTGGCCCTGCTTAAGCTAGCTTTGAAACACAGAAACACAGCTAGACAAGGCACTCCAATCACACCTCCCAATGCTCAGGCAGGGGAACCCACCACAAGCCAAAGCCCACACTGCATTCAACGACATCAGACATTAGCTATGGAGGATTGAGGAAGAGAGTGAGGTTCAGTACTTTCTACCCAGCCCAACACAGAATCTCCTACCAGAATACAGATAAAAACAGAGGGCCAGAAGTTAATCTCACAAAACATCAAAATACTGGTAGGCAAGTCAATTTGTGCTTAATTATTAGTGGCAGATGGTTGTGTGTCTGTAAAAGCAAAAAGTACTTTTGACATTTTGAGTCTTGTAAGTAATCTTTCACTCACTTGTACATTATATACTCCACCCTAGGTGCTCTTTGTTACTCAAGTAAGTATAGTCAGGTTGCACATTATAGAGTACAATTCATAATTGTTTAAAATGTAGATAAAATATGAGTTCTGTTTTATAACTTTAAAATAAGTTTTTGACAAGAACAGTTTTGACTGCTGTCGAATACAGGTGGCTTTTTATCAGTATCATAAATATTATATGCTGTTAGTTCAGGGGAAGCCAATACATGACCGATAATGTTCCACTGTGTGTTACCTATCCAGGTTTTGTTTTCATGCAGTTTGTCTTTCCAAGACAGTCCACATATGCCTCTGTTAATACTTATGTGTTCCTGTATCCCCACTCCCCTTCTCCTCCTCCTCTGTATCTGGGAATCATGTATGCTCAGGTTGTCTAACATATGACTGGACTTCATAAGTCATCCTTTAGCACAATATGCTTTATAAGCTGAAATATCAAGGAGATACACCATCCCATAAAATGCAGAAGGATTTTCTTGCATTTGAAATCCTTGGGGTCTGAGATTATATTTCTACAGGAGACTGACCTCTGAGACAATGAACATTCAAAATTAAGGAGAGCCTAGATAGGCCAAATATACCACTCCAAATACAGAACCAGTGGCATGGCCATTTTCATTAAAAAAGATGTCCCATTTGTATAATAAAAACCATTTTTTTGTTTTATAAGGTACTTTATAAGGAACTATAGAAAGATAATTCTAAAAAAATTATTACCACTCTCCTGACCTTCTGTTAGTACTCAGAAAGATGGCGCCTGGTCCTTATACCTGCTTCTCTGGCTTGAAGAATTAACACACTCAAGTTGTTTTTTGTACCTTTTACCAATAATGCCCATTTTCTTAATCTGTAATTAAAAGCTAGACAACTATATTTCTGCCTTTGTGTGGAACAAATCAGTTTCATGTATAAACATTTTTTTTTCTCTTTTTTTTGGAAGTACTCAGGTTAGCAGGAAGGGCAGTAAACATAGCCAGATTAATATATTGAATCTCTCTCCCTAACACTGGAGGAACATGTTAGTCTTTTGAACCCATAATTAAACGTGGACTTATATTGGCTTCCTGCATTTTTGTCCATCCCTCTCCAAAGTGCTCAACAAATATATTGATTTTGCTTTGATATGATTTTGGAAACTCTTTGTGCTTTTTTGCGTGGCCAACTATGTACCTTTGTGAGAAGAGGGAACTGAGGCAACACTGACAGCATGCTAATGAAAATAGTGGCCTCCCAGCTTTATATCTCAATCTCTATCATTCCCTATGCCTACTCTGAAGTGCTGCAAGTGATACATTCACCTCTCTATAACCTCCGTCTCCCCTGGCATACCTCATTTACTATCATTTTGATCACAAAGTTAGCTCCAGAAATGAATGTGGAAAACGGGTAACATTGACTGGAACCTGCTCCAAAGGCAACAGCTACCTTTTCAGAAGCACAGCTGCCTGCTGACAGGCTTCCATATCTCTTCCTCATTTTTTTTTTCGACAGCGATTAGAGATGCTGAAAGAGAGGATGTGTGCGCTATCATTGAAGAGGATGGAACCAAAGTTTCTGTGATAAATTGAGCCTGCTATGAATTCATCATAACGGGATTCAGTACTGTAAACTCGAATAACTGCGAGTTTATTCTCCATTTGATGTGTGTTTCCTTTCAGTGCACCTTATACAAAGTTTTCAAGCATTAGGACTGACTTACTAGCTTCAATGCCCTACTGGGACAGGAAAAAGAACATACAAAGGTGATAACACTTGATCATACACATTCCTTATTTAAGACCTACCTACTATGATACTTAAGTATCAGTATCATAAATATTATATGCTGTTAGTTCAGGGGAAGCCAATACATGACCAATAATGTTCCACTGTGTGTTACCTATCCAGGTTTTGTTTTCATGCATTGTTTGGAATCCCTGTCATGCTGAAAAAGGAAGTCATTGCCAGTCAGATGCTTTCCAGATGATACTACATTATAATCATGGCCCCCGAGCATGACAGGACCTCGACAATGTTTCTCCAGTTTTACTCTCCTGACTGTTAGGGTGCCTGGGTCGTCGACCCAGAGTTTTCAGTTTTACATTATTATTGAACTTTGATTTTTATATTATTTATCATTTCTAGTCTTTTGGGTTCTCTGTTAGAGTTCTCTGTCCTATGGTTTATGTCTCTGTGTTCCATAGTGGCTCTGTCTCCCCTGTCACCTGTATCCCCTTGTCAAGTCCGCATCTCTGTGTTATGTTTCCTGTTTTACTTTGAAAGTCCATGTCTCATGTTAATGTATCTGGTTTTGCTTCCTTTGTCTCGTTAGCCCTGATTTGTCCCAGCTGTGTTTCCCTCCTGTTTCACATTCCCTGATTGCTCCCTCTGTGTATTTAAGCCCTGTGTTTTCGGTGGTTTGTGTCGTGATCTACCCTCATTCCATGCTGTGTTTTGGTTGTCTCCCTGTGTAAGTTTATTTTTGTATTTTAAGTTTTGTTACTTTTGAGTTCAGCATTAAACCTGTTTTGAGTTCATGTTTTGCCTCCAAGTGTCTACACTTTGGGTCCACCATTCCTGCCTGCACACAGCACATGACACTGACCTTCCACTAGTGATGGGCAGATGAAGCTTCATGAAGCACTGAAGCTTTTCATCCAATTGGTTCACCCCAGTGCAAAGCTTCTTGAAGCTTCATTTGCTCTAGTAGGACATCTACTGGACGTAAAAATATTAGTTGGCATGAATTTGAAGAGTGTGCCATTTTGCACACAGCCTGTAAATGTCAACAACAAAAGGAGTGTGTAAAACATGTATATTGTAGTGATGTCAGTATACTGTGTATATTCATACCGGCAGTATGGAAAATGATTATTTGTAAATACTTAAAATGGAAATGATCATTTACTGTGAGGTGAGGTGTGGTTGGGGTATGGACAGTGGTTGTGCTTTTGTAACGTTGAGGTATGGACAGCTACACACTGCCTGTTCACATTTTATTCTGTAAAAACTAAAGTTTCACTGCTTTTATGACCTTTTTAGTGGGGAGAACATAGCTAGGATTTAATAATTTAACAGATCTTTTAAATCCTTTGTCCTCCACAATGCGAAATGGCTGGGAGTCCTCAATCACCATGCTAACCAGGTCTTCATCTATTTGAGATTGTTCTCCTGAGGAAAGACAATAAAAACAAAGCACAAATATAAATATCACACATGTAATTTATTACAGTTGTATAATATTGTTATATCATTTAGTAACATTACAGCATGCTATATTATCATGGCATTTGATGGCTCACCTGGTCTTGCTCCACAATCGGTGTTCCCCTTATTCTCATGTAAAGCTCTGTAGTGCCTAAGAATGGATGAGGTGTTGTTGTTATATCCCAGCTCCCTGGCACATAGCAAACACTTCACCTTGTACAAAAGTAAAGACAGCTTAACATAAATTGTATTGCACCATCAGTATTATGAAAATACATCTTCTGTAGAAATTTACATACCTTGTTGGGAGGAATAAGATCAAAATGTTCCCACACAGGGGAGGACATCCTCCTCTTCTTAGCTGGCTCCATTCTCTCCTGACTTTCTCTCCTCACTCTCCTAAACCTCCAAACTGTCTCCAAACTCTCACTAACTGCAACTCTCCATCAAACACCCACATTTTGAATGAAGTCTGAGGGGTTTATATCGCTGTCGTAGCTCGCGGCAAAGTTCGAACCACTTCCTGAACCAGTCACGTGGTACAGCCGGGCAGCGAGGCTTCGGACGTCATCGATACGCGCATCGCGGAAACGCCCCCTCCATTACTCGACACAAGCTTCGAAGCCTCGATACAGAACGTCCCATCACTACCTTCCACCAGTATGCACAAGCCCTTTAAGCTAGATGACATTTTTAGATTAAAAATTAATAACAACATTTTATTTATTGTTATTATCCATGAATATTTTTTAAAAATTACTGTTTTACTAAAAAAGCATTTTTTAAACTGTAAGTTGTCAACAAATTATACTTTATTACTAGTGCTGTCAGCATTAATCTCGTTAAAATGACGTTAACACCATAACTGCATTAACGCAGCAAAACTCAGTTAGCGAGTTAGCACAGATCACACCGTGCGTGGGGCTGCACAGCATCAACGCGTTAGCAAGGTTAGCTCGTAACGCGTTAGCACCGTCCAGCCCCACGCACAGGATGATCTGCGCTAACTCGCTATTTATTACATGTTGAGTTCTCAGAGAAGTCCATTGTGCTGTCTCAAATTTGGATATAAAAATGTGCATTCAGTTTACAGTTTGACTAATTAATATCTTTCTCTCGCTCACCCATTCTGGATTTTCACCCAGATCCATGAAATTGACACTGACTGACATTTTTTTTTCCATAAAAGCATTGTTTTATGTGTGTGACTGAAACTGTTGTCTTTACTAAATTTATCTAGTCACAACCATGATGTCAAAACAAAACTATATTTTCTTCAGAGAAAGAGCCTCACTGTCAGTTTAATTTAAATAAACAGTTTTCTTTATTTCTCAAGAGTTTTGAGTGCTTGAAGAACTAAAGGGCAAAAGCAAACTACAAGCAAAAATAAATTTCTCAGGAAGGAAGCAAATAGGAATAAAGTTGTCTGGGGAATTTCAAAAAGTCACACTTAAAAAAGGGGCTATGCTTTGAGATCAAGGGCTTTGCTTCATTATAAAAAATGTATGGTAACTCTTTTGCTAAAAGAGCATTCACATAGACACAAAGATATGTATTTCACTTCTTTATGTGCACTGTCGCAAAAAAAAAAAAGGGCAAAACTGTGTTAAAATATACTGTTTATCCACAATCTTGTATTATTAGAAATATTTACAAATTACAAGGATTTCATTGTGTTCATAGCATTAGCAGTCCATATAGGTAGCTGCTCACTGAAATGTTCCCAGTCAGCAGATAACAGCTCAGCTTTATCGTCAAATCGAATTTCAGAAAACTTTATTTCTATTATAAGTTGTTGTGTCAATTTTAATCTGTGCAAGTTAACAACTCCACATCATAGAATGTGTGTTGGAAAAGGGAAAAAAAAAAGCACGCCATAGGAAAACAATATGCATTGTTGTGTTTGTTCCCCGCTTTCTCCAAAGTACCAGCGGCAAATCAATAGGAAAGCTGCAAGATTTCATTAGGTGAAGAGCCCTTGTGGTGACTTTCCTGGAAAGCAGCGCTGATCCAACAACCTGTCAGGACCTTGTAGTCGATTACAGCAGGGATTTCAGAACATTATTAAGGGTTCAGGGGTCAAATTGTACACTGCTTATCCTGCCTGTTGGGACTTGCTTTAATCTGGAAGCACTTTTGAGCTGATTGCATTCCTCCTCATTTATTTTGCACATCACATGAGACTTAGAGGATTGTGATCCATACAGAACACAGCGAGGCATCATGTTTTTAGCACACAGGGCATTAAATAAAATATTTAATGTATGCTCCATTTCACTGAGTACAAATGTTAAAGACAGATTCAAATAATCCATGTTGGGAAGCTTATGCAGGCTCATCTTTACATCAACTACAGAAATATGCCAATAGAAAATAATGACAACATTTTTTTTTTTTACTGTACATGCTATTCCTTAACAGATTATGTCAGTAATGTTGATCCATCTTATCCAAACATTATCTCATCATATACAGCTTGCAGTATAATACCTTATGAAGTACAAAGATAAAGAAAGTTAAAGTTAAAACAGCAGTTAGATCTGAAGTCACTGCAGTAAACTTCTAGTTCTTCAACCTTTTGTGAACTTTATTTAGTTCCAGAATTAAAGAATAAGCTTGTGTTTTGCATAACTTACCCCATTTACCAAAAAAAAAAACCCCACAAAAAATGCATAATGTGCTCAGTGCTACTAATCCCTGGGATTAAGCAGGTTTGAAGTCCTTGCATGGGTTTTCCACAGTTTGCTGCAGGGAAATATGGCGTGAAAATGGTTAGCCATAAACAAACATTTGTACACTAGATTTATAGTTTACTAATTTGCTAAAACATGCAGAAACACTGATATGGTTCTGTTATGGATAAATAGCAATTGTGCTGTGGCAGAAATCCCAGTTCTGCATCAATATTAGAATTACATCACCTGCCAGTCAACCTTGGTATTCCTGCCAGATAGCAATTACCCACAGTTTTCTCTACATTCAGATTTGTTGCATAAATTATTTAAATGTTATTAATTTAATATCCACCTTTTTCTATTTGTTTGATTTTTGCTTTTTAAAAATATATTTACCAAACCCCTATCTCTGTCTATAAGATGAATAGGAAAGATATGCCCAGATATAGAAGTGACTCTGCATTAAGATATTTCCAGTGCAGCTAGGATTCGGTTATGGTAAACATCAAAGGCAGATGGCCATCCTCAAGTGTCAGCGCCCTCGGTATCAAAGAGTTATAACTTTTAGATTTAAAAATTTGCTCTAACATTATCTGAGGGTGGATTTTTCTTTTAAGTCCTTCAAATCAGCTGGCAGCAGGTGTATCATCTCCAGTTACAGAGTTTGAGGGTAGCTCCAAACTACTAAAGCTTAAAAGAGAAAAAATAATAACTTCCCGGCACTTATTCATCTGTAATTTGCCCCGTGAGATTTGTCAGATGTTTGTAGCTGACAAACATTTTAACAGCACGCCTTTAGCTGTTATTAATCATAAAGACGCATGTATTATTATAGAAAAACATTATTACATAGTAATTGGGAGGTATTGTTACATATATCATAAACTTAACCTTCTGACTTCACTGCTATTCAGCTAAGTCTGTTGATCAGTATAGTCTCCAGGACAAAGTTCCTCTATTGTTGAGGAAAGATTGGACTTTATTAGTGTATGTTGCCATGTATAGCAAGGCCAGGTCAGGATTCTTTTATTGAGGTTTTGATAGAAATGATCGAGGGCCGCGTGATTCATTCTGTCCCTTGTGTCTGGGGGGGAAAACGAACAATGGAAAAAGCTTCAAATTGAAAATGGCTGACCATTCTTCTGCTGCTTATTCCTCCTAAAAATAGTTACTAGTGACATTGGAGTCACAGTCTCAAACTAAAGATACACAGTTTGTCATACCTGTTGTAAACTGTAGTGTGGAATAATCGTGTTAATTAGTGTTAATGCTAATTATGTGAGGAAACTAAACACTCAGCTAAACCATTTCAGCCTTTACCTGTGAAAATATGGTTAGAGGTTCATATCTCTTTTTCTTTCTTTGAAACCTGCCTACACGGATCCATTTCTCAATTTTAACAACTACAGAAAATAAAGCAAAACAAAAGGTCAGCTCTGGTCGATTTTAAAGAGACGAGGGGGGACACTGTGGGTCAACGGGTACAAAGAGTCCATTTAAAAAAACTCTCCACCAGTTTAAGACTAGTAAGGAAAGTGCTAAATCAACCTAACTTAGAGAAAAACCTTGTCCATCCATCCATTCATTCATTGGCTTTACTAGAGCTTATCCCAGCACACACTCTGAAAGATGTAGCAACAGTCAGAAAGAGCTAATTGTGTTGTTATTTGACTGAGCTGATACATTTTTGATTCGCTTTTTTCATTTGATCAGCTCAAAAAAAAAAGCTATCACACAAAATATGTATTTTCATATATATCATTAGTTTTTAGTTAGAAAAGGCTTACATAACAATACAATAAAACAGTACAATAACAAGTAGAAATGGCGATGGTCGTGGTACTTTACGACACTAACAATGACCTATGAGCAAGAACATGGGAATCCGGTATTTAAGTGATCACGTGATGAACCCTGGTTCCGGGCCCAAACTACTCTGCGTTTAATAAGGCTGTTGTGTTTTTAACATGTTTTAATGCTTTGTATCTTGTTCTGTTTAATCTCAACAAGCCCCTAAAAACAGTCGGTGATCACTGTCGGCCTCTCTCGGTTTTCATTGCCGCTATTCATTTTAAAGCTCAGTTTTTAAAACCTTATGTTGTAACTACAGCCCAGCCCATGCAGCAGTATATTAATGACTAACCTCGTATTGTGGATCGATTATCTCAGTTGTTCTCCTGACTGAAGTTTGGTCCGTTTACAGCATCCTGCCATGCGATTGCTTTTGTCCCTAACTATCAGGAACCCTCACATTAACTTTTATCAAGTGGAAAAAAGTTAGCGTTCATCCTCCAGCTTCACTGTTTATATCATGCTAACATAGCTGTGCTGCTATCACGTAGCACATCATTATATACCAGCTAGTTCAACTTCAGTAACCCTGCGAACATCACTGCTGTTTACTTTCCTGTCTTCATTTATGTTGGAAGTGATAGCAGAGCTGTATGTTTTAATTTGTTTCAGAAATCTCTCAGTCAGAACATGGTATATTATATTGAGATGGAAACTAGCGAGCTAACTTCCTGCTAACTTCTAACTCCGTTAAATTTGATAAATTCTGTTTTCATGGATGCCTGGATGTTAAACTTAATTGTTATACCTGGTAAAGCAGCAACGCTGATTATTTTATTACAGATGAAAGAATTTAGACAGTTTTTAACTCTCACTGATCCCGTAGTGAACGACGTCAGGCTTGTAGTATCCTTAAGTCACACTGTTTTTTGGTTGGTTTTTTTTTCACAGCAGATGAACCAGCCGAAGGTTCTGCCTCCCATTCTACTTTCAGAGACTTTTAAAAGAGCAGGTAAGCCTGCACCCTTGGAATGATTTGCTCTATTGGGATGATATGAAACTAGTTCTTTAATCTACGATCTTTGTACATGTATGAAGGATTTTTAAATATAATTCAGCATTTAACAGGGGCTGGAGGAAGAGAAGCTAATATGGAAAACCTGTGGTCTTGCTTTCTAGTCTCTTTCGGCACTTTGGATCAGTTGAAGGCTTTTTATGGAGCTTTTAGAACAGGAATTACAGTAGTCCAGCCTAGAAGTAACGCATTTTTCAGAATCACTCTGGCTGAAGAAAAAACAGTCCTAGATATTGTTTAAATGACATATCCTGCTCAGTAATGACTCCAGCACCATAGTAGTTAATCCAATATAATAACATCCAGACACCATGACAGGCAATTAAAAGGAGATTGGATGTTTGACGATAGTACTCACTTGCTGGGCCCATTGCATCTTTAACACACTGATTTCAAAATGTTACACTTTCAGTTGCTATAGTATTTTCTGCTTCAGCAGTTTACACTGATGTGTTTCAGGTAGGGGGTGCTGTGGGGATCTCTGTATGAGCTGGGTAGCTGTAAGACTCACACATGGTCTTTAACATGAAGTAAAAAGCTTGGTCTCTGAAAACATAATCATCTAAGAACCACAGCAACACTGCGCCTGCATCTCACTCTTTATCAGAGGCCCCTCAAACTCTGTTACTTCCTGGCAAAACCAGCCACGATCTGATAGGAAGCATGACACAGTTTACACACGCTGTCCAAGAGCAGCTCTGCAATGTCTGCTTTAAAAGCCACAAACTGTCTCCAGTGTTATAGTCATTTATCCTGCTGCCTGTGGATTTTGATAATTAGCTGAACTTTTTAAGGATCAATTAAGAAATTTGAAAAATCAGTTTTTGCATCGGCATTTTCATGTCGAGTTGCACTTCAGTGTACAGGTGTGATGACCACCCTGAAGCCATGTAATCTAAGATATAAGCTTAGATCTTAGATTGCAATAACAGGTGCTTCATTGTAGCCTGAAGGCCACTTAAAGAAATTACAAAAAGTTTGCCAAAGCGATTCCACGGTGTGTTGAAGACTCAAGTTTGCTGGAATTGCACAGTTTTTGTCTTGTATATTGTATTTCCATGTGTGTTTACATGTTTCAATACAATCCTTCCCTCATGATGATGAGTTTTCAACTGGACTGACACCTGCAACAGAAAGCCTTACAGCAAAAAAGAACTGTTCATCCTTAAATTGGATGGGAAATTGGAGGTATCATTATTTTCATTAGTTTAAGATTGAATGTAGTGTCTTGTAGAAAACAATTTTATTATTTCTGTGGAAAAATAAATTCTTTTTGGACTAAAACAGTGTTTCTCTCACACTTTAAGTATTAAGATATAAATCTTTTTATATTTCTTATCATGTCCCCAGTCCATTTTTGCATCAAAAGCTTTGAGTTAAGCCACCGTGTTGTGTTTTACAAATGAAGTCTTTCTTTTAAAAGTATCCACAAATTACTTAAAAGCTATTTTTTTTAAAGAACCTACTACTAAAACTCTGGCAATTTAAGGGGAATAGTACCCTTTTCACCTTGTTCCCAAGAGTACATGCATGCAATAATTTGAAATATTGTGAAATCTTGATGAAAAACCACACATCACCACAGATGAAACAAAGCCAAGGGATGAAATTGGGAAGCAAACTAGTTGAGTCTGAGGGATTCAGCTCACATTTGCTCAACTAACATTAATATTTATCATTTGGAGAAAACTGTGCTCGTGTATATTTGCTTTTTAAATAAATTCCTATAGAGTGAGTTCAGCTTACCCTCACTATGTAATCATACCATGAGATAATTGATAGAGTCAGTAAATAAAGAAACGAATAACACGAATTGTGTTAAATATATGATGAACGATGTATGTGAAGACTTTATAGCTACAGAATACATGTTTTCATGTATATCAGTGGGTACACTGGCATCGTCCCACATAATGATGAAGGAGGAGAGAGGTGCTTTGAACACCATGAATCTCACACTACCCCTGGCTCTTTTCAAGGGGAGGTGACGATTGCTTGGCTTGTCAGCCTCCAATCCTGCCAACCGCTCGACAGACCAAAGGTATGGACGGTTCACAAACAGAATTTTTAAATCTGGCCTGGATCAAAGGGCTGAATAGGAAATCACAATCAACTGGTAAGAATGTCAATGAACTGCATAATCCACAGCTATCGGAGAAGACAACAGCAGAAGGTTTGGGAAAAGCGAGACAAAGTTTATTTCACTTTTGTCTCGAAAGAAAGGTTTATTTCTCGTTAAAGGTACTTTAATTTGTTGGTGCCCTTTCTTCCACAGTCCACCTGTGATGTCCACAAAGTCGCACCGATTCAGCAAAACGTATAGATATCACATCTTTCTTTCTTTGTGTTTAACTAGATGCTGAAACCCTTTCACTACAGGGCTCTAAGATGTTATCAGCAACAACTGCTCATAATTTCAGCTTTTGACTCATAACGAGCCATAAAAGCAGTAGGACAGATAAGCCTCGTGGCTGTTGAGAAGCACAGAAGGCAGGTGGACACAACCATGCCAGGTCAAAATGCAGAAGGTTGGGTCCAGCACCAGATGGTTTGTCTTGATCAGAACACTTGACTGAGGATATGCACAAGAAAGTCCCACAGCTGCCTCAACAAACCCAAAGAAAGAAGAAGGCCTGCCAGAATAACAGAATAACTAACTGTTGTTAGTTCAGTTCCTGAAAATAAAATATTCTGGAATTTCTCTGTAAGTAACAATTGAGATGGTGTTTTCCTATAAATGTAAGCTGTAATTGTAGTAGAAAAATACTCCTTTTTTCAGGAGTGAAAGTCCCTGTTTTATGAGGTTATAAATGTGTTCCAGGGCTTTAACTCATCCTCTCTAAAAGTGCACTCTTCTCTCCTTTAGCAGGCGCACTTACCTATTTTATCCAGCCTACATTTTGAACCTTGACAACATGAAAGCTCTAATTGTCACAGAAGAACTGTATTAATTTCTTTCATTTTGATGGTGGTTTGGGCCTTTGTTTGAGAAACCTGTGGCCATTCATTCAACAGTGTATCTACAAGTGTCAAAGCCACTGTTACAATTGGAGGTGCTACACTATGTGCGCTGTGTATTGACATAACAGTACAGTTTGAGTTAGACCTTGTCAGATACAACAGACAATTGAATTCTCCAGCTCAGCTTGCACCTAGAGAATAGCACAACTGCAAAGTCAGCTTTAAAAAAAAAAGCGTGAAAGAAGTGTGTGATGAAATCCCACTGTGCACAATCCCTGAGACGCAACAGTAGTTGCAGTATTTTTTGTTTTTGAATCTTGTTTTAGCCATTGATATAAACATCTTGTTTTTTCTTTTTTTTAATTCAACTTTTAATTTTTATTGTTTTATTTTTTTTACAAGAGAAACTTTGTCAAAGCAACAACTACAGAAACTCTCTCAACATTTTAAAACTGGGTATTTACCACACAGAGAGCAGCATATATGACAAGATATGAAACAGCAGTAACTGACATTAACAAACATCTCTAATGTGAAAGATAAAATTCGCGTTTTAGTAACCAACTCTTGGATAGAAGATTATGAAAGTTGCCTGTAGAGTTAAATAGATTTTTTTTCTTTTTCAAACTGAGATGCTGCGCTCCAGCACGACGAAACAGTTAGAGAAGGCTCAGTGGAGTAGCTTTTGTTGATTATAATGCCAATACAGCCCCATGTACTAACTGCTTCAATCTACAGTGTTAACAGCTGAAGGCTGTTCTGTGGGCACCTTTGTGTGTACCTAGTTGCTTCAATGTGAATAGTTCTTTTGGCATAAATATCTTTCTTCAATAGTCTTTTGTGATTACCAGCTGTGCAAAGCTTGCATTAGAGTGCAATACACTGCCCTTTGTGGTCCCAGGATCCTTCACTAATGCCCCGCAACTTTTGTATGACAAACCAAGAAAGACAGCATTAGCATCGCTCATCATCTTCCATTGGTTTGTTTAAAAGACTTTATGGATTATAAATCCAGTGCAATATTGAATAAATACATAATCATTTATTTTGATCCTGTGTCAAGCAGTGCCTAATAATGGGTTGTGTGCATTTCGCAATTCTGCAGTTTTCTATTAATTAGTAAATTGCATAGGTTTTCTATAATGTGACATAGCTGATCGATGAATATTGTGCGTATTACTGTTTCTTGCAGTTTCTTGTGCCTATTTATATACATTACAGACTTCTTTGACCCTCATTTCAGTCCACTGGCTGTCCCTTTTTACTGCCATCACCCTTCAAACCTCTTTTCTGCTTTGTCCCTTTCTCCATCATTACAGGAGCCACAGGAGGGGTGATGAAGCTATAAAGCCTCATTGAGATCTTGCCCCCAACCTCAGTCTCATATCTCAGATTCCTCCCTGCAAACATTCCTGGCTTATGGCTATCATTGATTCTCAATCACACCTCTGTTCATCCTTTTTCGTTTCCTCCTCCGGACCCATCACGTTCAGCTTTTATATTTTGTTTGGACAGAGTTGAATGGGGGTGCGTATGTGTGTGAGGGGGGCTGTTGCTGTTAAAAATCAAATATCTGAATTAGTGCGCACAATGAGTATCAGTTTGGACCTGAGCATACAGATATGTACATACATTTATTAGCACTCGTCAAGTCTTCATGATATTAACACATATCTCATAAATCGTATAAAATGCTGGTATCAATATTCTCACAAATGAGAATGTTCAAAGCCGCAGAATCCACCTCTGCCGTTAAATCAGCCTTTATTATTTATCCGCTCACATCATTCATCATGTAATCCTTCATGTCCTCGGAGACAGCGGTTATACTTTACTGGCCAGGGAATCAAAAATTCTCTAGGCAGCAGAGTGTTTTCCTTATCTGGAATCGCCCTATGTGATAAAGGAGGCAGTGGCTGTGGAAGGCTTCAAATTAAACTCATAGCCTATCAATTCTCATTGTCAAGTGACTAAAATTAGTACTATGTAGCTCACCAGCACCAGGTTTTAGTCCTACCCCAGCCCAAGCATCTCTGATAGAGAAACAAGCCAGTGTGAAGCCAGTGTTACCTCAAAGATTCCTGGCTGCTACACCGCCACACTATCTGTAAGAGTGCGCATTTGGCTCACTGTGACACTCTCAGCAGTGTGCGTGTGTGTGTGTGTGTGTGTGTGTGATTGTTTATCTTTCCTCTCTCTCAGACACCACTCTGATGTAGACTTCCTACCTGGGAGTGGTTACTTTGGGGATGCTTATACTTGCCAACTATCCACCCCACTTTCTTTTCTCCTTTTTTTAAAAACCTGAAACACATGCCTTAATTTCAACTTCACAGCCCATTTAAACATTTTAGGATCTACAGTGATCCCAGCCTTACAGGTTCTTCTTTGACTTGGCTTTCTCTGTGAGCACCGGAACCAATAGGTGGCAATGTTGGTCAATCGGTTTAACAAGTCATCATGTCAGTCAGTCCATCCAGCAGTGATCTCTGCAATGTACAGGAGGGAAACATAAACCACTCACAGAGGATTCAGTGGCTCTTTTATGCTTGCTGGTTTGGATATGGTTTCCTCCTTAGAATAAAATTTCTTTCTGCTTTTAGCATTTTTTTCGGTGTATGCAGCATTCTTTATAATAACAAAGACACAGGCAGTGCAGATTCTTATACTGAAGGGCTGATAGAAGTAAATATGAGGAAGTGCTCTTGGAGAGACTGAATCAATTGTGGGAGGAGGAATTAATGCTGGGGAGCAGATAGTGCAAATCCAGCTTCAAGGGATTTCAATCAACACTTGGACTGAGCCTAAAGCATACTTGGTCTGGCCTTGTTTGTAGAAGAACAACAGTCACCAGCCCACATCAGACTTGTCAGTAGCACAGTCCAAAAAATGTCCCATTCTGCAAATATCTTAAACCGGGCCATATTTGATCTGAGTCTCACAGGAATCAGAATATGTTTTTAGATGCTAGTACTTACAGACGAGTGACAATTTAAAAGAAAACAAAACAAAAACAGATGTCTGGCCCCAACAATGAGGGAATCTGGTTGGCTATTGATCCAAAATTGTTCTGAGTGATTACTTTTATCCTGTGATGAATCATTTCTAGCCTAATGGGAGTGGTCTATTGCAATCACAGCATCCACAGGAGTCACTGAAAAACCTTACCGTACACTCTGTAATAAATCTCAACCCAGCTGAGCACCTATGGAAGATTTCTGATTATTTTTAACAGTCCTCTCCACTCCAATCACTGAAATGCCAAATATATAAATATCTTTTTGAGGAAAATGATCTATCCCTTCAATATCCTCCAGTTCCAGACACTTATAAAATCAATGCCATGGCACACTGAAACAGTTTCAGCAGCACATGGCGGCCTAAAACCATGACAAAACCTTTAATGAGACACTTTATTTTTTACTTCAAACAGTAAATTTAACTCGTAATATCATAGTTTAGAAGAGTTCTAACAGATAAGACATTTATTATATAGTCAAAATGATATATTTTTACTATACTGTATAAATATTTTACCTCACTGAACAACTGGCATTGTAGTTCTTCTTTTAACAGGGCAAAAAAGGGCATCTGAAAAGTCAGCAATAATAAAAGCAGCCACATGAAATAGTGAAATATAAATATAATATAAGGTTACATAAACATAATGCAGGCACAATTTGTACATATTCAAAAGCCGTTACGTTAAATATTTTTAAGATACTAAATGCAGTACGTCATGTTGCCAACCTACACACGTATATCAAGATAGCATGACAAAACATTCAAAGATTAGGCCCTGCCACATAAGCCTGGAGAACTGTGGGTGACCATTTGGCAATCATCACAAGGGAAAAATGCACATTCTCCAACTAGTTGGTGAGTGGCTGCTGAAGACTGTTTCCAGTCACTTTGAAACAGAATGGAAATGCATTCCTTGCAATTGCTTTGATACCTGACAGTAGCTGCAGTTGCCATTAGTTTGCATGAAGATGCCAACTTGTCTGCAAACACTCCCAAACAACAAGACAAGCGGTGTTTTAACCGTGATCCAAAGTGCAATTTGTACCTTTATTCTTGGCAATGTGTTGGTAAGGCACAACTGTCACTTAAAGTATATTCTTTAATTCCAGTTTGTGGTGCACTTTTTCAAAGTTTCAC
This sequence comes from Pelmatolapia mariae, assembly GCF_036321145.2. Classification (NCBI taxonomy): domain Eukaryota; kingdom Metazoa; phylum Chordata; class Actinopteri; order Cichliformes; family Cichlidae; genus Pelmatolapia; species Pelmatolapia mariae. The sequence continues at coordinate 8,698,896 of NC_086236.1, read as the reverse complement.
TCCGGCTGGGAGAATAAATGGTGAATACTTGTGAACAAATTAGTGATTGTTATCAAGGGGTCACCAACCAGTCTCTTGGTCTGTGTGACTGAAACCTTAGATATGTACTGCAGTTATGGACTGAAGCTGCCATATGTAATTTCGTTCTAGAAGGTCTCTATATGAAGGACACCTCTGACAAAAAAAGATGTGAAGATCAACATTAACCTGACTGTCAGCCATTGAATCAATCTCAAGTTAGAACTTGCAGTACACAATGCTGTCAAACACATTACAGAACCAAGCAATTCTCCTATATTTATAGACTCTCAAGATCCAGAAGCCTCCTGTTCATCTCAGCAAATGGATCAGGGGTTGTCTCCTTCCCTCTCTGTAAAATTTGCAGACATGGGGGCAACATACCATCATGACAGACTGTTGCAATCTCCTGCAGTGGAGGATTTATTTATTGTTTTTTTAAACATGAAGTATTAAAGTTAAGTAGCACTCATAGCCGAACGGCAGTAAGTAAATAGTCTTAATTTAAACTGTGGTCCCACTGTGGTTTCGGAGCCAGATTCAGAAATGTTAAGAAAAGAAACAAGTTTAACTTCTTGTGTCCTAGGTGCCATTGTTTGTGATGAAAAGAGCAAGGTATTACAATCCTAAATAGGCACTCCTCCACAATCCCCTGTAGTCTCATTCGCACATATGGCTGCTGTGAGGTTTCTCATGCTTTACTACTTGCTGCTACTACTGTGGATCATGCCAGGTACCTCAACTAACCCCATATATTTCCCTATTTGAATACTTTTATAACACATAATTTTGCTGACTTTTCCAGTCATATCCTGCCTGTACGTTCTTACTCATCTGCAACAAAAAGTCATACTATCCGATGTGGCCTTGGGGGTAAGCTAATACTTGTAACCTACATTGCGTCATTGTTATATCCACCCGTGTGCTGGTAGATCTGAGAAACTAAAAGAAAAATGACCTTCTGAATTCAAGGTCACATCATTATTAATTAATGATCTGATTTTCTCAAATTATTGCCACATTCTTATTTATAGTAACTCAGACATGGCTGACCTCGGTAGACTCAGCCACCTCTGCAGAAACACATTTCCACCTGCCTGTTAGACATTTATATGAGATGTCTTAGGGTCCCGTTTCCTTATTTTTGAATTTTACTTTATTGACCATTGTGCTGCTCCCCCCACACTCAGTTCTACACTCAGGTAAAACAGGGCCATTGATTCTTTCCTCTGACCTATAACTGTCCAACTTTGATTTAGTAGATTTCTTTGTGTTAGATTACAGAGCTGCAATTTTTAAAGTGCCGTTTTAGGACATCATCCTGTCAAATTGGATGCAGAGTCATAATTAAAAATCAAGCACCGACTCCTTTCTAATTGGTCAACATCACCATTAAATGTTGAATTTTGCCCTCTTTTGACATATACTGTGTCTCAATTCTTTGCATTGCTCCACTGAAATGCAGAACTTGTAAAACCAAGAAATTCTAAATGGTCATATTATTGGAGCCGAAATGGAAACTAACTTCAGACACAATTGCCCATGATACTTTTAGGGAAGAAAAGAAAAAAATCCATGAAAGTGGTAAAAGATAAAGATTTGCATATTTGTTTGACACAATATCAAATATCATTCAAAGGGGCAGGCTCAGTCAGTCTTCTCAATGGTAGACCTGTTTTTTAATGATCTTGTCTCACAGTGTGATAGGAAAGAGCAATTTGTTACCCTTTGGTCTCAAATTGCACCTGATTCACAAATCAAGTTAGCTAATATTGCTGCTTTGCTGTCCCAGTTTGAAATTATTAACTATTCAGAACTATTTAAAATAGTTTCTAAAAAGAAATAATTTACCCGAGGCTTAAATGCCACCTCTGATAATCAGTTTATTCTATAATTCTTAATAACTCTTTATTTTGCTGATTTACTGGTTCTTTATTACTCAACAACTGCAGACCAATGATCTAAATAACTGCTGGAGAAAGTCAAGTCAGTACATGTTTTTTAAGAACAGTAGTGGTATTTTTTGAGAGTTTACAGTTAGGCTTAGAATCTCACCACAACACAGAGACATCTCTCTGTATGACCTACTTTTAGCCACTGACAAACGTAGCTACACACCCCTAGTGCTTTTAGATTTGAGCATTGCTTCTAATAGGATCAGTCGTTCCATTTCCCTTAACCACTTATGAACCTGTGTTGTTGTTAAGGGAACTGTCCTACATGTATTACATCCATATCTCACAAACACAACATTTCCAGTTACTATAGAAAATGTCTGTTTCTGTCTAATTCAGTTTTGGTGTTCCTCAAGGCTCTATCATTAACCCACTTGTAATTACAGTATACAATACATGTTTCCTCCCAGACAGGTTATTCATCCCACTCTAAAGTAACCCTATGTGTTTACCTGTTCCACAGATGTTGACTGTAGCCAACCTTCCTAAACTAAATAACTTAGATGTCTAAGTCACTGACTTAGTTATTGACCATAACTGTTAAACAACCTGATAGAAATCTTTGTCTTCTTTATGATGATCTCTGTTTTAATGTTGTGGTGAAAAATATTTTTTCCAGTGATCTTTATTTAATTAAAAACAATTACTGTAGCACACAATGTACTAACAAAGCAATTAGGCTTTTCACTTCCATCAAAAACTTAGTAACCACTTATTAGCCTACATGTAAGTTGGTGACTGGGTTTAGACACTATTACTAGGTTTCCACTAGTGAACAAATGGAAAGCTTCAAACTCTAGATCTCTTGGATGTTTTCATTGCTTTGGATTCTTTTATATTAAAGTTAAGCATATTGTAACCTTGTTAAGTTTTTTTTTCTTAACAAGGTTACAAGCAAAGGTTAGAAATAAAGTGTATTGATATATTTTCTACTAGAAAAGATAAAATCAGAAAATTTATACAGGTTTTTGAATGTGTTCAGGACACACAGAGAAAGGCCCCAATTGGTTCGCAGGCTGAAACCCAAATCTTTGTTGCTATGAGGCAAAATTGCTAACCAGAACATTATATGAAACTAAATTTAAAATTTTAAACAATTTAAACCACAGCAAAACAGCAGAATTTTACTGCATTTTGTGAAATGTCAAATCACTTTTCCCTGGCTTATTCTGTGGGATAGTAAAAGGTTTGGCTCTGGTAGGAAAATGTCACTCGGTTTTTTCTTTCTTTCTTTTTCTGATTTTCATGACAGAATCTCAAGGAGTGTCTACTATGGTGGCTCCAGGATTGCATCATTACTTTCTGCAGATGATTTCATTCTGCACTGGAATGTGAGACTTCACAATGGGCATCAGAAGTGAAAGAGTTCAAGGCTTTGTTCAAAAGTGATGAGATAAAAAGTGATCAATAGATTGCATTGGCTTTGTCAAAATTAAATAGGATACTGCACTATACTCAAGTGTTAAAACACCACACACTTCAAAACAGACATAAACAAACATGTTTGCACCCTGGTGCAAAGAACAATCTCCTGGACTTCAGTTTTTGATTTCATCTGGCATGCTTGCAAGCTGTAGCTCAGTGTTTTATCATTAATTGGGCACAATGTCAAAACACAGGCTCACTGGCTAATGGCTTGTCAATCCCAAGATGTTAACCAGTAAACATACCCTAAATAATCCTTCTTTAAGAAACAAAATATGACCAACATTTTCAAAATGTACTTACATTTTTATTCAATTCAACCCAAAATGAGTGGCAGAGCACTTTTACAGTTCAACTCAAAAAGTTATTTTCAAGGGAGTCTTTTGCAACAACATGTACTGCCCCCTGGTGGCTTTTAAAAAGAGGGCACGTTGGCTTCACTTTTCTAATCTGGAAGATACATCTATTATATTGTTTATGATAGTCCCATATGCTTTTGCTCAACTTTTTATTATTTGTTTAATTTATTTTTAATGCTCTCAGTTTTGTGTAGACTGATTATTTTCAGAAATTAACACAACTTACTGACGTAGAAGTGCAGCTGCCGAAAGGAAATCACTTGTGGTAAGCTTGTGGAGTATTTCTTTACATATATTAACGTAGTTAACTACAAACCTCATTTACCCAAAAAGTAATTAAAGTGATCTGGGAGTGCAAAATTGTTAACTCCTAACTGCAGCACTAACTAAGCCTGTGCCAGCCAAAATGCTAAACTTGAGCCTTCAAGAGTGTTCCAGAAATTAATCCATCCATCTTTTATATGCAGGGAGGGGGGGCTGGGTGCCTTCGGGCCTCAAAAATAGTATGACCATCCCTGCTCTTCTGAAGCATTACATACAAGTGGGTGAAATGATTAGTATAATTTTGAAATGTCCAAAATACAAAAGAAAAACTCTACAAAAGAGACTAATGCCAAGCTACTAACACCACACACAGGCACCTCCTAACCAACCCTGCAGCAGAACACAGCGTTAAAAACACTTTCCCGCCCTCCAATAGCATATTCAGAGAGCTATTCAATAGGCTGTGAGGCACGTCCATTACAAATAACACTATTTATCAACACTGGTAATAAATGAATATGGTAAATAGTACCCTCCCTTTCTCGCATCTCATTAAGTGAGTCCCGTTGTAGCAGCTATAGGTGAAGCTGCCTCTATCTCTGCCATACTGAAGCAGGTGTCCAACATGGCGAACGCTCGCAGCGGCTCTCTCGCGACTATTCTCTTTTTATTCATGTCTTCGGCGGCTCTTCACAAAGGTAGGACTTTTCCCGCGGGTGTCTAAATGGAAGTGGCACTTTGTTCTTAGATTTCCGTGGATGTAGATGCGAACGAGTGCAATTTGAACAGCGTTCTGGGCAATTTGTGCTTTTGAGAGCATTCGGACGTTACTGTGCAGTTGTATTGTGATGGTGTTGAGCAAGAAGTAACAAAACCTCCCCGTAAAGTTGAATTACTGTGAGGAAAGAAGCCGATGCGCGCGTGGATGCATCGGAACCGGCGTTACAGATGCGTTGCCCCTGGAATGCATCACTTTGGTCAGCTCACCATTAGGGTATAGGCTGAATGGCTTTGCCGCTACACAGCTGGCAACTCTTGGGTTTAAAAAAAATAAATAAATGCTGATGTGAGAAAACAAATGGCGTGGTGTTTTAGTCGCTTGAGGGATATAAGGATGTATATGTGACATGCTTAAACTGAGGGTTGCTTATTCAGTGCGCTAGCTTTGGTTTACTTGTGTAGCGTGTTCGGAACGCTGTAAACCACAGAAAACAGCGGTGCGTTCAAGTGGAATAGCAGCAGCCCCGACAACGTGCAATCGGAACGAAAGAAAGCGCAAACTGCTCAAAACTGTGTTCATTTAATGGGAAGAAACAGGAATTATCATCTATTAAAACGTGACTCTCCGCATGTTAATAACAGTGGGACTTTATGGAAAATTTAGCACAACGGCCTCACACGAATCAGTAGTTTTTTTTTTCCCTCTTTCCCCCCGGGTTTAATCTCTATTTTCCCGAATCTGTTCACTCTCGGCCATCCAGCTGGATGTCGTGTGGAGAGCGCCTAACCCGTTATAAAAGTTGTCTTTTCAACGAAACAAGTGCCACTCGTGTATTTTAGCTGAACGCCGAACTGAAAAGCGGTGTCGGAGGAGTCCGGGCGATATCTCAAATCACCGCCTAATACGCGTAAACTGTTAATGGCAAACAAGGAAAGATTAATTTCACCGAGTTCGCAGTCGCGCTCTGGGCTGTGTTTTCATAACACCGGGACTGGATTTGCTGTGGAGCCATGCATGAAAACATCAAAGCTTTTCGTCCGGGTGTAGTAATCTGAGTCAGAAGCTTTAAAGAAGCGGATAGGATACAGATAAAGCCGGGCGAAAACTGCGACACGATTTCTTTCCTTCTTTCTTTTTTGAACGCTTGGTGATGTTGAGTGCGTAAAGGAAAGCACGGACGTTTATTTAGTAAGAAGAGATAAAGTGCTGGGGCTGTTTGTTGCCAGCACGAAGTCCGCGTTGAAAACTGGAAGAAGAGGGGGTAGTGGGGGGGTTGTCGTGAGCTACTGGGAAATACACGCTCCGTTTCGGGGGTTATTTATCCTTGGACAAGCTGTGGTGAAAGCACTTGCTTTGCCGCTTCCACCACCGGCGGTAGTAATGTATTTACATCAAGCCAATTATGTAATGAATCATTACTAACTTAAAGTTGGTGTGAGGTTGTTCGTCTGCAGATCATAACCCCTTTTTATGCTGAGTGCCGAGCCTCGGGGTGGGGGTGAAAATGACGGGAGTGCAGATGTCCTCGTTTGTCACATTGTGGATTATCCACAAGGCTTAATCTACTTTTTGTTTTTTTAACCGCGGCCCTTTTTTTAAATGAATCAATGTTTTTTTTTTTCCTCAAGTCAGTAAAAAGCAAACAACAAAGCAAACAAGGCTGTTGCTGTCCTTTGCTGGACAGTGGGCAGTGCTGTTACCTTCATGGAAATGGCTCCAGTGATTTCAAACAAAGCTCAGGGCGCACTTGCGCAAAGCATATCAATTATTTACCCCGAGCAGAATACTCTAAGCTCTCATTGTGGTTAAGCATTAAAGAGTGGTGATTTCTACGAGGGGTAATGCAATGTAGACAGTCTAATAGAAGGCTGCATCAATTCATTTCACCCCGACTGTAAGTTTTATGGTGTTACACAGGTTGGACTCAGACTGCTGGGAAATCACCTCTTGTTCTATAAGAGAAGATTTAGAAGATAGTACCAATCTCTGTGCTCCACTCTCACATCATTTCTTGTTTTCTTGGCAAACCAATGTACTTCCAGAGATAGCTTTTCATCCTGTGAAGTAAATAAAAGTTATACCCTTAGTCAGAATAAGTTATTTCAGGGGAATCAAACAGTAAACATATATTTAGTAGGCATCATTTTTAAGTTGTGCTCATAGTATTTATCCCAATTCTTTGCTGCTCATATAAGTGGATTTTTTTAAATTTTTATTTAATGGTTCTTTTTTAGAAGATAATAGGCGCTAACTGAGTATTTTCTTGCTTTCCAGTGCTTTCAGGAAAGTGAGAAAGGTGTTATTTTACTATGATGCGTATACTGAGTGAAACATCAGCGATAATCATGCAGTCCTGTAGTAATTAACAGTTCCAAGCAGATGCACATGTTGTATCCTGCTGTAATTTATGCATTTTTCCATTTCTCTGCATTTATACAGTTCCTTTGTTATTCTGCACAGAAGTGTTTAGTAAGGCCAGTTGTAGTGCAGATTACAGGTTCAGAACACCCGGGCACGGTGCTTTACAGGTGTTTATTAAAGAGCGCAGACGCAGCACACCCTGACCGTAAGCCTGCTGAGACTTGAAAACGTGGTTAGGCAATCCTTCACTTATAGTAAGACGTGTCGCTTTTTTCATTTTTGCAAAGTTATGCAACTGTGTCGCAGCACAGGTGAGAGCGGTTACTGGTATGTGTTTGAATGCAGGAAAAATGCGTGTTAACATGACTTCTCTTGAATGTCACCACGTGTTCAGGCTTGGGTAATGATTATGTTAGGATAAGAGCATTAGTCGTGTCTGTTTTAAAGGTTCAGTCTCACTAACTGCTGATGGAAAACTGACAGGAGTAGATTAGGTTGTGGCTTGCTGCTTTGTCATAGCGAAACACAAGGTAGAATAAATATTTTATGCTTAACTTGAAAGGTCTTTTTTTAGCATACTGTATCAAAAATCCAAGTGATTTACTGCCCTAATGTGATACTTGACAGATTATTCCAAACTGTAAACTAATATCAGGGATAATAAATGAAATAGCAAGGATGTAGTTTAGTGGGATTCTCTAATACTCAATAGTGTAGAGCTGAAAAAGAATCTCATTTCAGTAGTTTTAGGCTGTAGTGAGGATTTGAATACAACCTAAACCTGGGATGCCTTTCATTTGACAGCTCATTTAAGATGTTATCTCCGTGCACCCTGCCACTGAACCTGTTGTGCTACTTACAAAAGATTTATTGGTCGCGTTAGAAAAGCATTTGCATTGTTGTCTCCACTTTATATTGACCTGAAGGCACAAAGTGAAAGCTGTTGCATGATTAACACTGAAGTTTACGTCTTTCTTGCAGTTGCTGCGCTAATCTCAGTGTTGTGATTAGCAGACAAGCATGTCTCTGTTAACCTTGAGTAGGCTCGATGCACTAATAAGTGTTTTGGGTATTTTGGTCCAAAAGTTAAGACGTGCAAAAGAATAAAATCGTATTTTATTGGTGGATATGTTGAATTGATGACTAGCATTAGCTCTACAAACAAACAAAAAAACTCATGATCACCTTCACTGTTTAAAAACGAAACAAAACGAGGAGCTGTACTGGTGCTGAGATGACTGCAGAGTTTCATTATAGATGCTCAACATGATGCACTTAGCCCAAGCCCTACCTGCTTTTACAGCCTAGACAGAATTACTTAACCGAACAATTTAATTATTTCTTAAAAAAAACCAAACTTTTTGTACGAAATTTGTCATGTTTGTTATTACCTCCAACCGGCTACGGTCTGTTTCAGTTACAAAGAAAAGCTGCATCACGCACAAATGAATCATACAGTGTGGTTTGGCTCAGAGTCAAGCTGGTAGAAGCCATAGTGCTGGAAAACAGGTGTGTAAATGGACTTGTTCACCGTCTGTACCCTCCAGCAGCCTCTCCAGCTCTAATGAAGAACAATGGCTTTATTCCTGAAGGGAGGGGACCCCAAGTGACCCCCCTCCTCCTCCTCCTCCTGCCTCTGCCAGTCTACAGTGACTCTGCTGGCAAGCCAACAGATGACTGGGCTGGGTCGCATCTGGCCTCTGCGCACTTAGTGTAATCAAAGGGAGAAAAAAGGTTTATGGCCTACTTGTTAGTGATCCGCCAAATGATGGGATGTCAAGTAAGCACCCTGCGATTTCAAATCTCTTGAGGGGGTTGGTGGGGGTGGGCGTATGCTGCAATATGCTATTCAGAAAGCAGCCTACCGGCCTATGCATCAAATTAGACTATTCCTTACACATTTTGACAACCTGGGTGTGAAACAAGTGAAATGAGTAAAATGAAAGTGATCTTTGAATATTTATGTGCTCATATTAATTGCTGTTAATGCACAACAGGCCTCAGTGATGAATGCTGCTATTTTTCACTTGCAGGATTCTCATCTGGCTGAGGCCTCTAGCAAGTGTGTACTAAAAACAAATGCAGACTAATTTAAGTAGTTCCTCTGTGCGGAGCTCAAAGAGGAAAACTGCAAGACCGTGGTTCCATTATGTAAGGTTTAAAAGGGAAAAAATGTCACGTACGTAGTACTTTTTCCACTTTGTGTCCTGACCAGCTTAACTTTGCACACATAAATCACCTTGATGTGTTACTTTGGCTGTTAAGATTGTTGTATGCTGTCTTCTCACAGTGTGGTCTTGGAGCTGACAAGCAGTGTTGCAAGCGGTGGATTTGGAACGTGAAAGACATAATGGTTGACCCACAGTAGAGACAAGAAAAAAAATCTCAGCTTCTAATAATTTATTATGTAATGTCTTTTTTTAGTCTCTTAACTTTGTGGAAGCTCAAAACTGAGGCAGTCTCTTAGGTACTATTTTTCCTAGCATTGTTTCCCTAATTAAGGTTTTATCTAGATTGTGCTTTTTAGAGTAATTGCATAATAAATATGCATTGCATAGTGTTGGGTAGAGTGGCACGCTAGATGAGCATTTACCTCTGAAATCTTTACAGGCTGGCCTGTGTTTTTTTATTAGATTCTGCAGCTACAGAAACTGATGTATGTTGATGACCGAGATCCACTCAACAGAAGACCACTTCTGTGATTGTGTTCTGATAAAATCCCAGATAATTACATACAAGTGGGGATGATTTCCAGTTTTAATGTCATCCCTGCCAAATGCATATAGGATGAGCACTTCCTCTTTCTGACAACTTCCTCTTCCTCTCGTCACTCCTCCCATTGACTAAATTTAGTCAGTGCAGCTATCATCAGTGAGCAGGGTAGTCTTTTTTTGAGGGGGTTGGCGGGGGGGGGGGGGGGGGGGGGGGGTGCAGTCATCATGTGCTGCTGCTTTTGTCTCTTGTCTGTGTTACGGTACCTGGGCTTAGTCACACATATGAATAACAAATGTGAATGGGCAAGACAGCAAATTCTTATGGAGTTGTGCAAGCAGTTGTGTAAAACTAGTGATTCTCAAACTCTGGTAAAAAAGCAATGAAAAGCACACACACACACACACACACACTCACACAACTTGGCTGCTGTATTTTCAGCAATTTTGTCCTATTAAACCATTTGCAGGACTGCTGTGTAAAGGTGCTAGGTATCCTGTTAACCAGCCGTGGAAGTGCACACCTTTTTCTAATTAAAAAGAGGGAAAAAACTATATATGTCCACATATTTACATTGCTGAAAAGTCTTTAGTTGTTGGGCCTTATAGCATAACTTGGTTAATATATGACTGTCCACTCACCTTGATGCTTACTGTGTGGCACAGATGAAACATCTGAACTGCAGCTTTGTCTACGTCTGTTGCTGACGACAGAGGCAGTGATCCTGGGGTGTTTATTCCTATTCCAGGATAAAGAGGATGTAATCTGTACCCCGAGCAGAGTGAAGCACTGTGGTTAATTTACACAACAGTGAGTGTTACTCCTGTACCCCCGCCTGCTCCATTTCTTCTTGTGATCTTCTCTGACCCTTAAGATTTCTAAGATTTCTATCTACCCTTTGACACTTGTTCAAAGGGTAGATATCCAAGCAACATGTTAATCATGAATTTGGGAAGAAATCCCAAAAAGCACACACATACTCACATATCGCTTTCATTGTAGTGCAGTAATCATACAAATATATATCTTTTACATAGAGATCATTATTTGGCTTCACCTCCTGAAGGGCGTTGGTCCATGTCCCTTGGATTCCACTATCTTGCCAGAAACATTTTCGGAAGCGTAGACAGCATTCCATTATGCTCTCCAAGAACTGCCTGGATTGTGGAGCTTCTGTTAAAAAGAGACCTTAGTTTAGGAAGTGGGTCTTTGAATGGCTTGAGCTGGATTCTTGTGTTGCACCAACAGGCACTAAAGGATTTGTGAATACCATGATCTTTGGAAGTCTCCCCAGGGAATTTGACAGCACTGCAGGAAATGCAGGCTAAATCCATCCTGTGTGTATGAAATTGAACTACATTTGTGGATTCCTTGTGGAGCTGTCCAAGCAATGCTCAAGTTCCACTTCTTCTTCTTTTTCATGTCTGATCTTTTTCACTCTATATCTGAAGTATTGTGTTGACTGGAAAATGGCCCAGTCAGCTAATTAGACCTGAGTAGTGAGGAGCCACGTATTGGAGACCGTTACGTTAGTGCTAGGATTGAGATAATATATTGAGATAACATAACTGATAAGCACGGACACTGCTAGGGTTATTAGTATCTGATATCTATTTTTGGAATGAATATCAAAAACAGCCATGTGCCAACAAACATGAATGAAACTAATGAGGATATAACAATTGTTTAATCCTTTTAAGCAAAGATTATTAGAAATGGAGCATGGTATTTTTTTTAATGTTTATATAGCTACTAATGTACTTTGTTTATATAAGCAACAGTATTCTTACTTCATTTGTAAAAAAAAATAAAATAAAGATCAAATGAGCATTAATTATCTAAAATAGGTTATATTTTAGTGGAAGCACTGGAATAGATGCATGAAATTGCATTTGAGTCAAAGGAGTGCTGGTGTCGATCAATACCAGTATCAGTATGCAGTGTCAGTACAGTAGTACTAATAGTATGAAAAATCTTTTTTTTCTTCAATTTCAGTTTCATTGAAAATTCTGAGCTCGTGTTTTGCTTAAAAATGGGCACCACAAGAAACATGTTCAGTCCTAATAAAATTTACTTTAATAAACTCATTAGTCTTTAATTAAAAAAAAACTCCTTCAAAAGAACCAGGGAGGAGTCCTTGTAAAGTCAGATAACAATCTCAAGCAGTCTTGATCGCTTGCAAAATATGAGGAGGACATATTTTGAATTTCAGACTCTTTTGTTTATGCAACATCACAAAACCTTTTTAACATAATGGAAAATTGGCTTAAAAATCTATGTACAAAATCATGTAAATATAATACATTCAAAACATTAATATTTGAAATCATAAATGAAATGAATAGAGTTTTAATCAAAAAAAATAGTATGATTGATATATCGCTGTTGCATAGATGGAAATTTACAATAGTACATAGTAATGTATATTAAGATTTTCATAAATGTGGGATAAATATAGCATTTCTTATTTTTATTATACCTTTAACACCAGTATATTTGTATTTTTGTAGTATAAATTGGCTGTAGTCTGTACTGTCTAAAATTGACTTTAACTTTGCAATTATATGAAACAAATAAAAGCAACAGCCAAACGTGGTAAAGTCGAATCATTAAGTACTTGAACAATTTCATGGAGAAATGAATAAAAACAATTGGCAAGTATGTAAATGAAGGTTTTTGTGGGAGTCGACTCATTAATAAATTGATGAGTCATTTCAGTGTAATGTGGAGGGTCGTATCAAGGACAGTGTAACAGCCCTAATAGTAAAGCTGTATGGCTGACTAATCTAATTTGAAATCCCAAGTGAACCATTGTCAATCACAGCAAGAAATGTTTTCCATTCCAGTTTTTGAATTAACAAGAGACAATAAGGGGTCTTTGATTGCCCCCTTCCTCTGACTTTGAGGACTTCATCATCTTGCTGTGCTGTGGAGTCGCAGGGAGGCATTGCTTTGCTGTAATTGGACCCATTTTTCCTGCAATCATACTTACAATAGCCGAGTTCAGCAATGAATGAAAAAGGAATCAATGCAGATCATTTGTGCTTTCAGCCAAATAAACAATACAGCTGGTGTTCAGTTGTAATCGTCGGAGGGGAAATGAATGCCCTTCTGAATACAATACAGGTATGCATCAGCTGCAAGAGCACACAAGGCTTGAGTGATCTGGGTTCTTCCATCTTTCATTTTACATAACACTCCAGCTTGTATTACATTTCAGTGAATTTGCTCCTGATGAGACCCTTCAGGCTGTTACACCGTTTCCAGTGGAACTGGATCGTGTCTCCCCACTGTGCTTGGTTCCCGTCCTTTGTCTCATCTATTGTCACTCTGTCTTGACTGATATTTTCTGCACTATTGCCAGACAACTATTGTACAGTAGCACAATCTCATTTTCCTGGTGTCCTAGTTGGATGATGCAGAGGAAATTCATACCTGCTACAAGACAAGAGGGCACTTCTTTGAGCCTAAATCATGGATTGTAACACTGCAAAGCACCACTTAATTCCACTTAGTGTCACAGTCCAATTCTCTTTGGTATGAAAAAGAATAGCACCTCCTTCCATTACTTTGTTTTCCACTAGTCATTATTTAGAGAGGAGAACAGTATCCTTTTTCATTGAGAAAAAATGGAAAGTTGGCATGGGAAATAAGTTCTTTCGCCCAGTGAGTCTGTCATTATTTAGAACCACGAGAATTGGCAGCAAACACCTCTTTGATGAAGACTATAAAGAGGATTTTCAATGTGAACTCGGGGGTTTCCTGACTCACAAAGCACCTTTGGTGGAATTCTATGGATGCTTGTGTTCATTCCCGCTGCAAGCAAAGGCTTTCTGCAGTTTTGCATAAAAGCTGGTACTTTTGGGGAACAACTGGTTGAAAATAAGTACCCTTATAAATATTAGGATTTAGATTTACCTTTACCATGTCGTCTACAACTGATCATGTCCGGAAAACATATTTTCCAAAAGAACCAGTCAATGAACAAAGATCAAAAAATAGGGGCGACAGATAACATTAACTTCGGCACGATTATCTTTGGAAACTAGAAAACTAGAAGCTCCCCTTGAGTTTCTTTTTTTTTTCCAAAGTCAATAACAATGTGAAAGGATCCTAGCTCTCAAAACTACCATGACCTAGGTGACTGAGAACCTAACACCCCTGCTAGCTGACGTTTAATAAAATTAAAATTACATGTTAGCACAGGGAATGATTGTTTTTTAAAAAAAACAATCTCTATATAATTTATATTCAGTTTCACTCCAAATTTCCCCCTGCTAGTCCATGCACCCACTACAGGGACTCTGTGTCTCTCGCCTCACAGTTCGAGCAAAACGTGATTCTACTTGTTTATGTATGATATCATTAGGTTTGGTGTGACTTAAAAACACACGAAACAAACCCAGCATGTATCTTCTTTTTTTTTTACATCTTAAATTACACTAAGACTTAGTTATAAAGCAGTCTTACTCAGCGCTCGCTTTCAGGAAATACTAAAACCTAAGATACAAAAACCAAGATGCAAAAATACATATATATTTTTCTGTACATCAAATAGATAAGACCCATATATAATCACTTGCTAAAATGCAAGGGGTGTTTGTGTTTTAGGCAAAATAATAAATGGAAATAGGTGACCGGTTGATTTGATTTCCTGAAACACAATTAGTCAGGCCTGCACTATCGCAGCAAGTAGGACAAACAATCCCCTGCTCTGTTACAGGCTCTGATCTGAAAGACTTACAATTCAGTTCCCTGTGTATATCTTCTTGTGCTGTTGCTTGAAGAAGACACACAGCAGGATTCAAAGAGTATGAATATTTTAAAAGAATCTTTTTATAAACAATAGGCAACAAAACTCTTACCAAGCCTTACAGCTGGATGGTACATTTGCGGTGGTGTACTTTTCTTTCTTTTCTTTTTTTTTTGAAGCTAAATATCCATAAAAAAGCATTTGGCAGATTTAATAGTTTAATATAGTTACTATGTTGTTTGATAGATGAGCATCTTTCATATTTGTGGCTTTCATTTTATTGTGTAACGATCAAAAAGCAAGTTCTCCTGTAGACATACATCCAGCAAGCACTCAGAGAGACATCGCGTCCTGCTGTGGTGTACAGATACCAATTTGTCCAAAGTGCTTTCACACCATGCACCCAAACAACTTTAATGGACGTCAGTACCTGGAACCTAGACCTGTTGTTAGGTCATGGCTCTTTGAGGTTTGGCCTCGGGACAAACACATGGTAGTGCTGAAATCGTTGTCCTGGATCCATCCGTTCAAAGGTCTTTCAGGCTGTGGCTATGTTGTGGTGATGCCTGGTGGGGTTTTTTCAGCCCAGAATTTAATAAGTGACATAATATTTTTCTCTAGATATTTATTAACTTTCAGCACAACGCCAATAGACTTTGTTTTGGCTTTAAAATGGAAAAATGTTTACAGCTAAATAGTGATGAAGTCAAAAAATGTCAGACTGATGATATCAACTTGTAACACAATTTTGAGCTGAAATGTTCAGTTCGTACATCAATAAAAAACTAGATATATGTGAGGGTTTACTAAAATTTGTTAAAAATACCATGGGCAGTGTATATGTCGCCGACTGAAAATAGAAATGAAAGGAAATGTTTGAACCCGGCCTTTTCCAGAGCGGTTTCTTGCTGCTTTGAAGTGTGTAGTATTTGTTGGGCTTCACTTGGCTGTCAGATTAGTACCTTCTCAACTGAAAATGAAAATGGGTGAAGGAGCAGTTAATCCGCATAAGAATATTTTTTTGAGGATGAGAAGCTGTGGGTCTAGCAATCTGTCTGCGTATTGATTGGTTGTCTGGCTCTGCAGAGTTAACCTGACATGCCAGGATAATTTAATTCCCTCTACATCGCTGATTGCTGAACACAATCCTGTCTTATCTTAACGCTCCTTCTTTGAGTTACCAACAATGATGATGCAACACGTGCAACACCTGGAAAGTGAAAAGTTGCGTTGCATCAGGCATTTCAGAGGCCACCGTTATTTTGAACATCTTAATTGGGTGTAGTATTTGTTATTTACTAGAGAGTAATTCTTCAGTGTTGACTCGCAAAAAGTTTACTGTTGTAATTGCACAGTGAAAAATGAATACCTCCCTTAGTGCCCTTAGGAAATAAATTGGAATATTAATTTGATCTCTTTATGGGTTATTGGAAGCAGCTACATCTCATGGCCATTCTCTCTTTTGTGAGTCTATTTGTTTCCATTTTTGTCAAATTGGTGCCATTGTGCAAAACTATTAGAAATTCATGTTTGGACATTAAACTGAATTATTTTAATTAGCAGGCTAATTGCCAGGCTTGGGGTGTGTTTTCAAATTCTTCATGAGTCACAAAATTAACAAATGTTGGAGTGTGACACATGAAACAAATGCAACATACATACATATCATAATAGTAACATACCATAAAGAATATTTTTGACTGGGAAGTAAATTAATTGATATTCATTTGCCTTTTTTTTGCTTACTTTTATGTTTTTATGACCCAAATGACCTACAGTTCATGTATTTTATTCCTTACTTTGCCTCATAATCTTAATCCTGTCTGAATGGGCCATATGGTTTCAATCAATGTAAGTTCATTCATTTTTATTTTTACCCGTGGAATAATAAAACCATCTAAACATGCCTCAATCGCATTTGTAGCCTTTGTGAATCATCAAGAGGAACTGTGGAAATAAATTGAATATAATATAAAACACCTGCTATAAATACATAATGGTCAGAGTGCATTGTAGAATTCCATAATGGACAGTTTACCTCTGTATGTTTAATTCTGTAAACATGATTGACCACATGTAAGTGTAGTTCATGCTCCAGGCCTGTAGACTGTCAATTTGAAATCTGAGACAATGTGCTTGCTTACCACCTCCTATATAGCTACTTAGAGAATCCCTGTCACTGTACATTCTTCATATAATCTCTGACCCGTTGTTCAGTGCTAGCAGAGGATGGTACTTTGTTCTGCATACATTATTTTACCTCCCACACCAGAAAGATTGGCTTGTAATTGTACTGTTAAAGGTTCAGCCAAATGCTTTCTGAAAGCCAAAGAACACCATTAAACCTCATAGATGAAGTCATTTTACTCCCAAAAAATCAGACATCCGTTTTCAGCTAAGAACATAACCGTGTTTGTTGATTATTAAATAATACGGTTAATACAGCCAACGCACAGGAAATCATAAAACCTCACAGATTACCCATTTCTTTTTTTGAAGAATATGCCTTAAATCTCTGTCTTCTTTCCTTTTTCCCTTTAGTTATTTTGACATTGCACTTATCAAGTCTATTGCTGTCGTCCACGCCCTGCTTCAAAACACCACATCTCTACTTTCTCGCACTTTAGCATTGATGCAGCCTTGGTGACGTGGTCGCTGGCTGTGAAAGTCACCACAAATAATCCACAGAGCAGTACCGGGTCACCGAAATTCAATTTTGAAATCTGCCCAGTGTGTTCAAATCAGAATATTACGTGATTGATATGAACATCTTTATAAGATAACTACAATCCAGTCAGGATTAATTTAGTTGCTGTCCCCAAATGCCATTTGTTTGTCATGACGGAAACAATTTGTTGTCAGCTGGTGACTAGTTTTTCAGTTTGCTACTGATTATAATTAAAAATGAAATGTGATACAAAGGCTGCAGCTTGTTTTTGTTAAGCTGTGCTGTCATTGGTTAGTAATATTCAAAAGAAGAAAAAGGAAAAAAAAGAAAAAGAAGGCACATCAGACAGTAAAAATCAATTCATTGCATCCTCTGTCATCCACAGATGGTGCCACTTCAATCTCCTTTCTATTTTGTCAGGCTAATGTGCTGAAAGATGACAAGGGAGGGTCATTTCAGAGCAAAAATAGCAAAGGCTGAGCGTAACGGCCGTGTCAGTCAGCCTTCTATTTTGTCATATTAATGTTTGGATAAATGACAACTGTGGGACATTTCAGTGGAAAAGTGGCAAAGGTAGCCGACTGTGACAGCAGGCCCAACATTGCAAATTTTTGGAGATTTGATCTCCTACTCTCCTCTGTAAAACAAAATCCTAAAAATATTGTGGAAGACACATTTTGTTGATTCATATAAAGTGGAAATAATCTTAATTTCAGGCCCCTGAGCATTCTCTCAATATGCCACAGATCATTTGGGCATTAGTACTATAGAGAAGTGGATAAAGAGTTTGTAAAGCAAACATACATCTCTAAAACTGTCAGATGTAAATACAGGGTTTGGTAGGAGTGCTCTTTGCAGATCTTGTAATGTCCTTCACAGTTCTCTTCTTTTTTTGCTCTTTTTAAAACAATATTTCAAAGATTTCTTTTTAATGGCTATGATTTTAAGGGACAGTGACTCATCAGTAAACAGTAACGGACACGGCGGAGTTTTTGACATTCACTACTTTATTTACATTTGATCTTTTATATTGTGTACATTGTCTATTGATTTTATTGTTTATTTTAATATTTATGTACAGCGCTTTGTGATTGTCTATCTGTGAAAAGCGCTTAATAAATAAAGTTTACTTACTTACTTACTTACTTACTTTAATTAAATATCAAAATGACCAGTTAATCAGCAGAAGACAGGCCACCGCAAAGCTGTGGTGGGCTTAATGTATCCGTTGCATGAATTTGTTTTTGTGTACGTTTGCACATCCCCGGCCATTCATTTATTTTTTGTATTGATAGATTTGTATATACCATGTGGTATTGTAAGGATTGGAGTCCTAATGGCTACTTATGAAAAGCCAGGTTTTGTTTTTATCTTACTTTTCATTCCTTGCATTTGAGACGTCTTCCCGTTTCATTATCTAAAAGCATCTGCCCTTTTTGCTGAATGAAAAAAATGTGTATTTGATAAAGGTTTAAAATGAAAGCAAGGCATTTAATAAAATGATATTGTACATACAGTGAAAAAGAAGAATTTACAGGTCGTCCCCAACGTCATATGGTTGGCCCGCATTTCTGGCAAATATATAGAGCGTGCGCTGCATCACACATAGATGAATGCTGATTAATTTATTTCGTCTACTCCCATAGAGTGGGCGTTTCAGACACATGGTGGTGTTCATTTAAAATGCAGAACAATTCAGTGCGCCCCTGGCACTTCTGTTTTTTAATTAAGGCCTGTTATCCTGACAAGACTTTCTAAATCTAGAAACAGATTGTTGCACAACTATAGAATTAAAAAAAATTGCTCTCTATATATACTTTTTGAATATCCCTCACTGATCGCATTAGGCATGAAGATGCCTGCTATCCCGCACAGATTGTAGCTGCTGGGGTAAGAACCAGTGTTTTGCAAATGCTGACACAGCCACTTCCTATATGATTTTGGGTTCGTTCCAGACAGTAATTTACCATAGCTTAGAGACTGACAATATGTTTCCAGCTGAAATTAATGAGCAGTAGGAACAATTGGACTTTGTTCAATGGAAGCTGGAAAAAAAAAGGGCAATTTCAAAGTTGTTGGGTTTTTTTTATGGCTTTTTATTTATGGAGCAAATGTTGATCTTAAGGTTTGAGATTGAACCTTTGCAGAAATGTTTTGAAGTCCACTTGAAAGTACTTAACGTTTGCTGTATCATGAGCCATGTTAGCGCTGGAGTATGTGTGGGTGCTGCTTGACCTCGCTGGGTTTTTTTTCGGTTTTGCGATGGTAGATTTAGAGCATTAGCTTTTAAAAGGCTAAGGCTTGTTTATCTATTTTTTTTTTCTTTTACCCTGCTGTATGTTGTCAGTAAAAATACATTTTATTGAGCAAACCTACTTCCAAACTCCTTTGAGTCATGAGTAACCAGCAGTGCTGTAGCTGCCATCAAGGACACCAAGTCCGTCTTCTGATTGATTGTTTTATTGCATATAAGTTTACTTCACTTATTTATTTTCTGTGAATTTGGGATTCTTAGTCAAGCTGGTATCAGCTGAACGACTTTCCAAGTATTTCTAAAATCCTGGCAGCTAGTGGATTCCCTAGCTTGAAATGTTTACATTCTCCATTCATACATTATAGTTTTATAAAGTCCATCTGTGTTCTCGCTTCAAAAGACGACGAACCGCTGATAATTTAAGCCCGGTTCCCCTCTGACACAGACGGCCCCACATTGCTTCCTTGGACATTTTGTTTTATTAAAGTTCCTGCATGTATGGCAGTACAATCAGAACCCCCTGAGAAACAAGGGGGATTATGGTGCACCCAGACTAGTGTTTGGGAATAATCACTCAGGCCTGTGGAGAGGCAGCCTGGTAATTTTCCTTTCTTGCACTCCCATCAGTGTAGCATCATAATGTTCTCGTATGAAGTAAATAGTGCACTTTGTCACGGCATTTTCACTACCTGCCTGCGAGTGACTGTGACTGCAGTACATTTTTGTAACATTTTATTTGTTTTAGAAATTTTAATAATCTTTAGAGAAGTGACATTTTCTACTTGAAATCCATAATACTTTAGCACTTCCTGCAGTTCCTTAAAGACTGTTTAAATCACCTTAGTCATTAAATACTTGATTTTACTGTGGCATGTAGCAACACTGCTCAGTTTTCTGAAGCTCTGTAGCGTAATATTATATCTGATTAAAATGGGTGCTTTCTTTAGATGATGCTGTAGATGTTCTGTGTGTGACGCCAGGTAGGGTGCCTTTACTGTAAAGCAGCGGTCCCAACCTTTTTTGCGCCATGGACCGGTTTATGTCCAGCAATATTTTATAAATACAACAAATAAAGACGACAAAATAAAACCAGTACCGGTACCAAAAAAAAAGAAGATTTATTCATAACACATGGGAAAAGACCCAGGGAAACCAAGTTAGTGATAAAAACGATAAAAAAATAACGATAAAAACCCTGAAAACCATACATTTCACACCCGAGCCTCAAATATCGTGGCCCGGTACCAAACGACTCACGGACCGGTACCGGTCTGTGGCCCAGGGGTTGGGGACCGCTGCTGTAAAGCACACGAACATGTTTGATAAGACTGAACCAAATGATTGAAGAAAGTTATTCACCCTGCCTTTTTCACTGATAATCAACAAATTCTGCATCTTTCAGCATCTTGTTTATTATATTATCATATGTTTTAGTATTTAAAATTAGGAAGCAATTTCAGTACAAGAATGCAGTGTAGCTGACTTCAAAGTAGAATACCATACAATATTCATTTCAAGTAAGATAGCTTACAGAGTGGTATTAACCTCTTCAGTATTCATAGCAATAAAACTCATGCCGTTTCCAAAATTTATGCTTGAAGCTAAAGTCTCTACCTCAGCCAGTATATTAAGAAACCGCTGGTTGTGTTTAGATGCCTTTTCTCTCCTTTAATACAGAGAATGGGCTGCCCTACAGGTCACTAGACATAAGAAAAAATCAGACATAGGTTAGGTGTGATTAAACCTTCGTGTATCTCCAGAGATAGCTACAAAAAAGTCCTTAGCCCATTTGACTTGGGTTTTATGCATGATGCATTGACTTTCTACAGAGATTCACTGCACAAACACAGGCAAACATTGCACTTTCACGTAGGTTGATTCTCTCCATGCCAGGTTAAAATCCGTCTTTTACTAAACGGCTCAATACTATTGCCAACCGATGCTATATTAAGATATGTTAGATTGTCCATTGTGCAGTTAAATACAAAAGTGTTCATTAAATATACATTCATATCTTAATATTTAACAAATTCCAGAAATACGCGTTCTTGGATTTAGATCATTTCAATAGATCATGAAGTCCAAAGCTGTTGTAGCCAATTCCATCTACACTATATTAGGCTATGCCATAGTACGTAGACCTCTTAAATATTCCATCTCTGTGTGATTGTTAAAAATGACATTTCAGCAGTACAGGCATTCATGTGCTGCTTTAACAGCCTCCACTCCTCTGGGAGGGCTTTCTTCAATATTTTGACCCTGGCTGCAGGGATTTGCTCCCATTCTGCCACAAAAGCATTAGAGAAGTCAGCCACTGATGTAAGACGATAAGGCCAGGTTTGCTGTCAATGTTCCAGCTCATCCCAAAGGTGTTGGACAAGGCTGAAGCACTTTCTATTGTGGTATGAGGCTTTTAACATTGAGATTTTTCTTCATTGGAGTTTCGGAGGTTACTATATCAAACAACTCCCAGATCAAAGTAGATTTAATTGTTGTGCGTGGAGAGATATTTTCATCTTCCTGTGCAGCTTTACATTATGTATTTAGCTTGAGTTTGCTTTAGCTTCCTGCATTTGGGTAACTTAATTGTCGTTACAGTTTTACTGCTATAATTTAGCACTTAAAATTGATTATTATTGCCCT
Source organism: Pelmatolapia mariae (assembly GCF_036321145.2). NCBI lineage: Eukaryota > Metazoa > Chordata > Actinopteri > Cichliformes > Cichlidae > Pelmatolapia > Pelmatolapia mariae. The sequence goes on along the minus strand of NC_086236.1, from coordinate 8,676,763 downwards.
ACTTGAAGTACCATGCTAGAAACAAATTAATCACTTTACACCCTGCGGGTTTTAAATAAAACGTTGGGAAGAGATGCTGCAAACGCTCCATAAACAAAAGAGGGGAAAGCCTCTGAGGTCACCTGCACTGATGAAAAACAAAGATGACCTTTTCTCACAGTCACATACGATTGCTCACACTTACCCAAACAGCAAACCAAACCTTATGGTTCCCTCCCTGCACTTAGCCTTCATCAAATATTAATCATTTCCAAGACACTGTGGCTTTGTTCACACTCCCGTGCACTCAGGGACCGCTCTGGTTGTTTGAACGCTTGGGTGAGATTACCATTTGGTCGCCTGCTGCCAGAGGTTTTTGAGAGATTTAGTAATTTCGGTAAAATGGTTCTTGGAATTGTCCAGATGGAGAGGTGCGAGAAAGGAAAGGGAAGAAAAAAAGTGAACTTTTCTGAAACCTGAAGCTTCACAGCACAATAGCACTCTAAATCATGAATTAATGATTATGCGTATAGATTTGCTGCCAGTGTTGTTGACAAAGTAATTTTATTAAAATATTTATGATTCTGCAACCACTGAAAATTCATTCCATGTGATAACTTACTTAACAGGAGCACCTTTATGGTACAAAACAACTGTAATCATTAGAAAGGTCATTACGAGAAATACTTGTGCACACAATAATGACACAGTAATCTCTGAGACAAACATTTACTTTGAATACGATCAGAAAATGTGTTGAAAATGAACATTTGTATGTTTTTGGCTGTTGTAAACGGATCAGGCCTTTACTAACATTAAAATAAAAATGCTTTGACAGCCGTGATAGAGCTCAGGACGGCTGCTGTACAGCAAATGATTTAACTGTAGCTGTATGTGTGTCACCTCACCTGTCGGAGGTGAGCTGACACAAATACAGCCTTTACCGTGATGCTTAACACCTGCTTTTTTTCTCTCTCCACACCAAAACGGAGCACTGTGTACACATTCATTAGCATGACGCCGCTTGCTCTCTTTCATCTAGTGTCAGCTTTCCAGAATGCCACTTATGAGCCTATTAGAAGGCATTAATTCAATCTCGTCATTTATGGAAGTAAGGTCTCTGTGAGATTAGAAAATGGGGGAAGATGTGTAACCTATATGTGGTAGAAATGGAAGTAAAAGGGTGACAGAAATCTTAATTTGGTCAAAATGCACCATGGTAGCTCACTGAATTTGGGCTCTTGAGCTGTGTTATCAGATCACATATTTGGTAAAATAAAAAGTATTGGAAAAGAAAGTCATTCCCTGCGAGAGAACAACTTTATTCCCAAGTACTTAAGAAAAGCCAACTTCTTTGCCCTTTGGCCCTAGTTAGCATTGAAAAAATACCACATCCCTCCAATGACATTTGCATGGTTCATTTTTAAACCATCCTCTGTGTACAAAACCATTTCATGGGAACCCTAACCAGCCCCCTCAACCAGTTCTGCAGGAGGGCATGCATTTGATATCGAACGTATTTCATATCGCAGACTGTCGGTGCAACGCTGAATAGATTTCTCAGACACAGATGTATTTTTGTGCTGCGCACTGGGCCTCGGCTCAGGCTGGATACGGTGTCCCCAAAGAGCAGGCGGAGCACCGCAGCGTTTCAAGAGATTAGAGGTTGGTCAGTCTGGGGAACCAAATCGATACATCCTCTCAGGGAAAGGATTGACGATGCATTGATCCAGACCTAACAGGAGCTGAAGATGCATCAGACCACTAAAAGTAGAGGTCTGATGATAACAGTACCTCTCAGTTTGATTTCTGAATCACAGAGACCAAAGTGGCATTTATGTGCTCATAAAAACAGTCATTAGGTGTTGAGCAAAATTACTGACTTGGAAAAACAGAACAATATTCGGCAGTGTGTTGAGAGCTTGAAACTCCCACTGGCTTTTGTAAATGTGAAAAATCCGTGGGCATCTAGATCCTCATCACTATTACAAACAATTGGTTGATTTTTCGTATGCGGAATGATAAATTCACGTTGGCATGTAGTGTTCAGAACGTGTATTCGGTTAGTCGTGTCCAAAAACACCTCCACGTTTAAAGCTAATATGTAGAGACGGTGTTCTTTGAATGTCTTCGTTTTAAAACGTGCCTTCCTGACATGTTTCATGGCAAGGAACACAAAAAATGGCAAAGAAAAAAGAACAGAGTGATAAGTGTGACATGACTGAATTCTTGTAATAATGGAATTTGTGCTGTAGAAATGTAGAGAAAGACTTGAGGCTTCGGGATATCGAAATGGGAGCAGAATGTTCTTCTGTAGGTTTCATCCAGCTGTACAGTTGAACTCTTGTTATTTCCTTTGGGCAGTGTCAAAGATGATATGTGCTCCTCTTCCAAGGCTGTATGCTTCAACTGCAATTGAAAAAATAATCAGAGTGGCTCCAGGTATCACAAAGTTAGCAGTGATTAGAATTTAGTTTATATCTTAATATTTTCCACTGTTCTTTGCTCGTTTAAAAGTCTGTTTTTCCGTCTGCATCATGTATTTTTATGTTATCCTATATAATCTCTTGCTTATGCCCACAATAAACTACGGTCTTAAATCTGTCATTTAATACAAGTTTATCCTCCTCCTTACTTTTAACAACAACAACAACAACGTTACCAAGATCTGAATCACCTGCATAAGTATGTAATACAAACACCAATTTGTCGACTACAGGCATTGCACCTGTTGTTGTGCATTGCCTGTTCAAGTTATAGTGTCTGGATCCAGATTTGTTGTAGCCATGCTTCTGAGTGTTAGTTAAAGGCTATGCATGTTCTGTTATCTTTAGCTGTTTGTTTGACAGATGCATTGACTGATCAGCCAGGGATTAGAAGTAGAGGATTTTCAGGTAACTAGTCTCACAAATGTGTGATTACAAGCTGTCCTGTTTCATGTATGTGCAATGCATCCAAAACGGCACAGGCAAATAGCTGCTTGGAAGCTAACAGCCACATGCTAATCTGTCATTAGCATGTGGCTAAAGAAGTTTTTCCTTTCAGAGATGAAGATACAAAATTCGCTGAACTAAAGCACAGGGTAACCAGCACAAAAACATCTTTAAAAAACAAACAAACATAATGAGATACTTAAATCTCCCTCCCCCAGCTAAACATGTCCTGTTTGAAGAAGCTAACAAAGAGAAAGTGGATAAATCTAAAGCGAGCTAGAGGTCAGAGCTAGCCACCCGCAAATAGCCTTGGTATAAGCCTTGGTACAAGTAGTCAAAGCCCAAAGCAGAGGGAAATTATAGAGTAAAAAGAGAGAAATTACATCCTGTTATCTGAAATTTGTAAATGTTCTGGGAAAAGGGGTAGCTGTTATATAAATCTCTCACACTTTCAGGTAAAGGTTCAACGTATGTTCTTTAAATTATTTTATATCTTTTTCTAGTAGCAGAACACTTTATTCTCTGAGCTCTTTAACTAAGAGAGGCTCTTGTGGAGAGAAACTGTAAACTTTAATAATTTAGTTTATCATGAAAGTGAAATGTTTTTTGAAGACACGTTGATTGTCTCTATTGTTTGTGGTCATAGTTATAGTTTTGAGAATGAAAGAGTCAGCAACAATCTTGTTTCTAGATTACTGTTAGTGCAAACAAAAGGGCTACATGCACTCGTCATGGGCATGAATGACTGATACAGTCATTTAGGATTGAAATGATTAAAATTACCATGCCATTCTTTCCCATGATAGCTGTAACTTTAAAAGGTACCTTTTACTGCCTTTTATGTATATATAAACTCTTCTATTGGCAGATACTTATTTAATGTAATAATAAAATTCTTAAAAAAATATATTGTTTTTCGAGTAAAAAATTCACATTTTAAATTTTTAACTAAAGGTTCTAAAATTAGGCTCTTTTTACATGCAAATATCCTGGACTTTGTACTTTTCTTGTTTAATTGCATTATATTCTGTAATAATATTTAATTCTACACAATTCAAATAATTTCTCTGATGTAGAAGTTTGTTGTTCAGTTTAATTGACTGATCATTTTATTTTTGTTGTGTGACTATTGCTGAATCCTATTTACTGACTTTGCTTGTGGACTGTTAGCACATTTTTTAATTCAGAAAATGAAGCAAGAACGCAGCACATTCTTCATTTCAACCTTTTTTGTTGAAAGACCTTGAGTACAAAATCTTATTCAATCATGAATCCATTCAAACTTACACAATCGCATTGCCACTTTTACTGCGCTCTGATTAAATTCCATCATTTTCATTATATCCTCACTACTGTAAAGGAAAACAATACCCTGAAAGCAAATGTCAAGCAGCATCTTCTAAATACTCAAATACTGTATTTGTGTAGGTTTGCTTTTGAGGAGTAAAACTATTTATCTCTGCAGGAAATGAAGTGTGTGGAATGAGGAGCATCTCCAAGGAAACAAAAACCAATAATTCTAAGATCATGGGTGTCCAACATAAGGCCTGGGGGACAGACTCAGCCCTGCATAGATTCCAGTCCGGCCCGTGGGATGGGTTTGGAAAATGTGAAGGAGTGAATAAATTTTTATTTAAATTTCTTTTCAAAATAACAAGTTTTAAAGTTTTTCCTGCTGATAAAGAGCTCCCCACAGGCATCCAAAACACACCAAAGTAGTTAAGTAACAATTATGTGACAGAAAAGTCTACTACAGAAATTTCACTTGCAACAAAGAAAAACAAAAATTACCTAAAAACTTTATGTTTGAAAGAAAATGGGAGTCTTTGCAGTGAGCTGCCAGGACTTTTTCTGTAATTTTATACATTTATTATGTAGAAAAACTAAGATGAGCTATTGAAATTGCAATTCTTAAGATATTTTAGGGATTAATGTGTAGGTAAATGTCTTTACACTAACACAAATCTTAAGTAGTTTCACTCATTGAGTGAAGCTACTTAAGATTAAAGTGGGCCTCGATGTGAAATGAATATTATTGTCCAGGAGAAACAGGGTCTGCACTACTTAGTCTTAAACAGTTAGAGATGCAGGATACTCACATGTGACAACCGTGCAAGCAAAGTAAGTGCTTAGGGATGAAACGTGTAGTTGAGCGTGACCAAAATGTGCTGATATTCCTTGGTTGATTGCGTATTGTTAAATTATTATTATCCATCTTCCAACCAATATATAGTCACTTGGGCCCTAACTTTCCTGCTTTATTGTAAGGCCAAAGAAGATTTCTGATTTCTGTTCCAAGCATTTGTTTCTTCTGCGTTTGAACGTTTCGTTCAGCTGGGGCTGTTTTCTGCGGCGTTTGCACATACATGGTAGGTTGACTGGATGTGAGCATGAATGGTTGTGTGAAAGAATGGCATTACGTGCATTCCATTACGACATCTTAGCTTTTGATATCTGCTGATACAGAGTACTGATCTGATAACAGTCGATTTGTACCTTTATATAAAAGATAACATTAGGCTTGACTTAAACATTGCTTTCCCAAGTTTACAGAAAACCAAAACAACAGCAAATGTCTCTCATTTCAGTTCAGTGTGAGGTTCTTTAGACTGCTGTGTGCTTTTGTTATTTACAGTTGCTGTAGTTTCTTCTTTTGATACTCTCACTGTGACTGTGATGGTCAAACTTTAGGTGTCTTAGTTCAGTATTTCAGTTTTGTTTGGTGTTGTTGTTACTAGTCTGCATATGCAGTCCATCCACATGCAGATAATATAATAACAACAAGCAATTTCCTGATGCTTAAGTGTTTTTCATCTTAACTACTTTATTTGTTGCTGTTGTGTTTCTGGGTGTAATGAATTCTCCTCTTTTAGGGGGGACGGAAGAAAAATAGGATCAAATCCTTTTAACGGAATCACAATCAAGATTATATTATAAACGTCTTTAAACCACTTTTACCAGTATAAAAGCGGTTTACACATTTTCAAATATTATCTGGCCACCCTATACTATAATGTATACAACTTCACATCTTTTAGAAGCAATCCAAAAGTGATGTTAATTTTGTTAATATGGTAAAAATCAAACAAAAGCAAAAAGCTAAACAAACTGCAATTGTTCTTGTTTTGTGTCTTTCCTCTCACTTCTCAGAGGCAATAAACCTACTCTTATTGGCTGTCTTTCTCAGGAGTGTAATCTCACCAAGGTTGAGCAGCATTTAATTGCTATTCGTATGCTCCTGTTATCTTCCATAGGAAGGAAGAATTTAAATGCCCGACAGACAAAATTAGGGTGCTGTTATGTGGAAATTTATCCTGTAGGATAGCTGCTACCCTCGTAATTAGCACTGCCAATGACAACTGCAAACTTATTGCAAAACAAACCCAAAGGCTGAAGTGTGATGGGGATTGGATTGTTTTAGTCTGACACTTGTCTATTCTCTTTGCGACCTGCATTATTGGTGAGACTTGGAACATTGACCTTGCCCACTGGTTCAAACACTGAAGACGGCAGTTCATTGAATTCAGCTCAATAGTTCTTATATTGCCTGTCTCTGTCTGTTTAACAGAACCAATTAAACTGTTAATTCTCACTGCAGTCGTGATCTACCGATAATGACTGGAGAAGAATGGAAAGCATGTGTCTAATTTTTTTTTAGGCGAATCAAGAGTACGAGTCAGGGGTCCAGCTTTGAGGGGTTTCTCATTCAGCAAGACAAATCAGACCTCAGAGCTTTGACGGGACCCTTTCTCATCCTCTTGGCTTTGTCAAGACTAGTTCATTTCAGTCTATTCAGGTGAACCACATTGTGCGCTGCTGCTCTGCTCATGCATTTCATTTGCTAGTCCTTTGTTTTGAGTCCTGCTGGAGATGAACTGAAGGCACTGAGTCGGAGCTAAGGCAGGGATTAGGACCACTTTTTTCTTGCTTTCTTCGAGGTGGGCTACCTTTAAAAATGTCAGGCGGGGTGAGGTGATACGGCTCCATTTGAATATAGACTGTTGACCCATCATAGCAGTGATATAGAGCTGGAGCAGAAGTCAGATAAGTATACTATGGTTAATAGGTACTGTATGTCATTGACTAAATGCCTGCAGCTCTAAAAAGACTGCAGTATGCTTCACTTGGTCATAAATTAGGCAGCTTGAACAAGTACAGCCATAGCTAATTGTTCAATAGCTCAATACCAAGACTACAGGCATTAATCTGCCACTATAACCACCTTTACTCTGAGATTTTGACTGTTGAGATTGGCTCACAAGAGCTTTAGTGAGGTCTGCCTCTCATGTTGTGCAGTGAAGCCTGGCTTGCACTTCCTATTCAAGCTCATCCCAGTGGGGTTGAGGTCAATGCTCTCTTCTCTTTCATCTGTAAACTGGGAAGACTATAATTCTGTATTAGTGTCAAAAGTTTAATTTTTATTACGTTATCAATATTGACTGGTATCTAATTATATAAAAAACTTAAAGTAAATGTCTTTTTTTGTCCTGTCCAGGGTATAAGGTCTAACTTTTATTTACATTGCATTTAGGAAACAATGAGATTGAAATAAACACATTATTTTAGAATTCTATTTATTGCCCAGGTGTATGGCATAAATTAGAATAGTACATTTCTAAGTAAAACAATCTCTGAATAAAGTGTTTACAATAAGGTTTGGAGCTCCACCAGTTTATCAGTGGGTTGATACTATCGGCCAGTATTAGCCAACATAAAAATAAAAAAAATTAAATAAGAGACACAAACACAATAACCTGCTGATCCATGCCGAATTACACAAAATAAGTTAGCTTGAGCCTGAAAAAAGGCATGTATCTCATATGAATTTATTGTACAGTCTGTGCAATGTGTGATGAATGAATTAATAAATATCATAAATATATCTAAAAACAATGTTGGGATATCTGTTTATGTCCCATCTCTGAAACAAAAAAAATATCTGATATATCAGAAGATCAGATTTTGAAATCACTGAACATCCGTATCTGTATCAGTCATATATCGGTCAGGTTAGAGCTTATGTTGGATATATTTTAAACATTGTTATGACATCTAAAAGGGGCATTTATAAGACTCTAAAATAAGTTATCAATATTGACCACCTACTGTATGTCATTAAGAAAGTATGGAGCATCTATCTCTCTATGTAAATCAAGTCATGTTTTAAAGATAAAGGTATAAACTTAATACAGGTTGTCTCATGCACAAAAGTCAAATATTATGCTTTTAAGCCATGGTATAGATTTTTATAATACTGCCATAAATTCAATTTTCCTGAATTATAATGATCCCTCCTCTTAAAAAATGTATTTATTTTTCTTAAATAAGAGTGCATTGATGTTTATATTAAATTATACACTTGCCATTATTATGGCATGAACTGCTAAACTTTACAGTAAATTTGTCAATAGATTAAATTGATAAATGAGGAATAGGAGTGGTTTAAAATAAAAATAGCTATTTACAGACTTTGTAGGCTAACATGTACACAAACCATAATTTTCCTTCACAATAGTTCATTATATGTTAACAGTCAAGTGGGCAAACTCAGTGAAATATTCAATAGTTAAGATCAGTGATATATTATGGAAGGTATTAGAGTAGAGGCCACCAAATTAGAGCTTTTACAGCCAAAATGGGAGGTTGTTGTTGTTGGTTGTGTTGGTGGGGGTTAGGAATCTAATAGCTGGCTACTTTTCCCACTGGCTCCCCATGTGCTCATCTGCTGTTTCTCAGTAAATATTCTATTCAATTTCCCGTTTACCCAGTATGTTGCATCTGCATCACCTTTTGTTTCCTTATTATCCCATTCTTCCAAACAGAAAAAAGAAATCCAAACACCAAATCAAAATAGAAGCTGAAAACTCTCATTTGCTAATCAAACTTGGGACAAGAGGTAATTAATTCTTTGGAATCAGTCAATTAATTTGCATAATAAGAGGTACCATAATTATGACTTCTGCTACTCAAGCCCAAAAATTGTAATTAGAGATTTAGTTTGCATTACAGCAGAAAAGCCTGATATCTGGGAGCTGGTTCAGAGAGGAGATTGAGCATCCGTAGCTCTGGGATGGAAATGCTGGCAGAGCTGCGTCAGAATAAAAGCTTTTCCTCCACAGTTCTCCTTTTGCTGGGCCCTGAGGGGAAGTGCTGGTTGTACTGATCTTCTAATCTGTAAAAAACCAAGACCTCAGTTTTCAGGGGCCTCAGTCTTTCTCTCAAGTCAACTACTGCCCCTTTTTCCTTGTCTTTGCTCCCAAGCATATTTTTCTCATTTCCATTTGCAAAGAAATCCATAATTTTTGCAGTCAGCACCTTAATGCTAGTGCAACACACACACAAAAAAGAGAAAAAAAAACTCACAACAAAACGAAAAAAAAAACATGAAGGGTAGTATTAGTGTGGTGCTGTTTGCTCTCTAAGCGTCTGGGCTTTGACAGGAATAAAATAATAAAAGAAGGCAATGCAGAACATAAAATAAAAGGAGGAAGGAAATGTCACTGGGTGCCATGAGAGGACTGAAATCAATGCCAGCTAATCATCCACTTTATTTTGTTATATAAGGGCAATTATAAGCATCCAATCACTGTGTGAAAATGTGGTGCTGGGTGCTGGGCCACAGCATTCTAGGTCTTGTGCATTAAGGATAAAGCTCAAGAGCTAGTTCTAATATCAAAATCAGTTCTGTGAAGTAATTTAACGTCTGCTTGTGGTGTGAGCACAGCTACAAATTTACATTCCAGTGGGTGGTAATATAACTAAATATCATTAAAAAAAACTTTATGCATGTAGTTAAACTTATGACTGTTGATATTTATTATGGCATCACATAATGTCGCCCTAAGTGTAATGTGGGTTGAACAGATACACATCGTGTTTTACACTCTCAGATTATTAGTAAAATTGTAACTTAATTGTCCATGAGCAAAGTTACATAGTAGCTGTAAAGACATCTGAGCAATGCTCACACACATTTACAATCGTGATGTGGATGTGTCCTCATTAGATCACGTTGTATGAGTAGCAGAGGTGATCTCAAGCTGTTGCTTTGCAAGCCACAAACAAAAAGTCTCAAGAGTATATATTCAACTCCCACAACAAGACAGGCAACTCCCAACTGGGATAATCCCATTTAAAAACAAAAACAGGAGTATAACTCACTGCAGTCCAAATGGGATTGTTTTTCATTTTACAAATGATTGTTTGGTGATTGGAATGCTTTGAAATCTCATTTTATAGGCTTTTTATCTAGTCTGTATCCTTGCAGCATGCATACACAATCACAGCTGCCACAGTCCCCAGTTTTGAGCCTTGTTTTATGTCCTGAATTCTTAGTTAGTATATTTAAGTTTGAGTTAATGCTTTGGTTCTATAAAGTTTACATGTATTGTAGTATTCTAGTATTGAGTTCTAAGTCATGTTTACTCCGATGATAAGTTTTCAGTTTTGTAATTCTTCTTAGGTTTCTGTCTTGACTTTGTTATTGTGGCCTCCATTCTGGTCCTTTATATCTCTGTAGTAATCTGTTGGTAGTTATCTTTTGGGTTATTTCCTGTTTTACTTTGATAGTTAGTTGTTTTTACTTCCCCTGTGATTGTATTAATTGCCTACACCTGTTTCTCATTCCCCCAGCTGTTTGCACTTCCCTGATTACCCTTTGTGTATAAATAGTCCTGTCTTCCTCTCAGCCTTTGTGACACTGTCTGTTCAGATGGGCTGCATGGTTCCCCCTCTGTGTATGCTTGTTGTTTTTGGATGACTGGTCTCATTTTGGACTCTGCATCACGTTGAATAAAACAGCTTGCTTTCTACTTTAAGTTTGCTTCTGTGTCCTGTGTTGGGGTCCTTGCTCCTGTATTTTTCACTCTAAATTGATAGCTGGCTAACTAAATGGTTTTATCTTTGTAAAAGGTGAATCTATAGTGTATCTCTACATGTTTTTATATACCATGTGGTCGTGTACCTAAACCACAAGCATACACATGCCATATATATTGCATCTGACACTGAAAAATAAAAGGCACAAGCCCACTTATAAAGCAGAGGAAACAAACAACAAAAGGAGGGGTACAAACTTGCATCTATTAAAAGCATGCTAAGTGGTCAACTACACATAAAACTAACATTGTGCTGCAACATCTATTCAGTTGTCAATCCTTCTTTCCTATAACTCAACTCTGATGAGGGATTTGTTCCACGAATGTGACGTTAACCCAAAAAGGCCATGTCATAAATGGGGCAAATGCCTTTCCACCACCACAGGAATATTCATGAAGTCGACATGGCAGTAAATTGAACGAAGGCATTTGTAAAATGTGGTGACAGTAGCTGCAGGCCCAGAACTGTCGCTCCCTGCCAGGGTAGAAGGCGTTGAGCTGAACGCTGTGCAGACTTCCTCTGAGAGAGTATTAACTGAGTGGTGAAAACAGCTGGAGTTGCATAACAGTTCCTCTGCATTTAGTCTGCTCAGAGAGAGAGAGAAGCTGTGGGTGAGAGTGTATGCAGAGATGCCATCTTTTAGTTGCGTGTCTGTGTGCATGCTATATGTCTAAATATGGCCATTAAAAAAAACACAAAACCCCAGCATACTGCTTGGAGATGCTGTGATACGGTGCCAATTTGTGTGTATCAGCCGGCTCGTGTGTGTAGTGTTCACTCTGTGACTGTAAATGTGTGGTAGCTTGATCCAGCACTCTCAGGGGCTGATGGGAGCCTGCACTAAATCAAACATGCAACCTCTCTGAGCAGCCACCCCCACACCTTCATCCCCAGTTTGCATCCTCTTCTTACACTGCGAGAACTGTAAGCTGTGACGCAGGCTAGGCTTAGCACACTGTACTCTGCTGATTCACATAATCGACTGATTTATAATAATGGAGGTTCATTTTTCACCATTTAAAAAAATGTAATAGTAAAAATATTCAAGTACCAGACCTTATTGTATTAGATTATTCATTTAATTTTATTTTTTTCACAATTCAAGGTTGTATCTTTATTTTAAGTTGTCTAAAATTTCCTGAATTATTTTTTTTGTGGCGAGAAATTGTGTTTAATGGAAGTATTGTTGTTTTTTTTTATTTATTTCACAATAATGATGAGGATTTTTGTACTGTTCTTATTTCTATGAAAAAAATCTCATAACTACAGGTAAAGTGTTTCTTCAAAAGTAATGGTTTTTTTTTTTTTTTTTTATTTGCTCTCCCTTGCGTTTATTTTTCTGAAGGTCAAAAACAGCAACACATGCTAAGGGTAATGAACCATCAGAAGACAAAGATGCTGCAGAAATGAGTTAAATCAACACAAACAAATAAGAAGGCTTTGGAAGCACCCGCATGAACACCTTCAGAGATGCAGTCAGCTTTAGTTTGCTTGTCAAAAAGGTTCCCTGTTGGATTTGAGGCTAGCAACCACCGTCATGATCAGATATAAAGTGAACCACAATCCACTGTTTAATTTTCTAGAATGATTCTTCAAAGTGTGTGCATGCATGTGTGTTGGTCTTCAGCAACTCACATGACAGTGAGATATTTAAACCTTAAAATAAGTATTTCATTGCTACTGTCCATCAGCTTTGTTTGCTGAGATGAATCAACATCCCACAGGCCTCACTTTGAAAAGCAGTCTTGTACAGAGGGTCAAAGAAGAAGGTTTGCTTTTGGCCTTGGTCGTTGAAAGGCAGCTAGAATTGTGTGCTATCCTGCCGAAGACACGTGTTGGACTTTTCAGTAGCCTGGAGAAGGAGAACCTTGGACTATCATCTGTTCATGCATAGGAACACCCACCACTTTAACATATTTGTTTTTTTTCTGCATCAGCTTGTTCCACAAATCTGTAATCTGTGAAGTCAGGCAGACACATAAATTGTGTTTGTTCAGATATGAAGGTAATTAAGGTAAATGCATTTTATAGCAATTAGTAGTCCTATTGAGAAAAAAAAGGACAGTGGGGAAAAAAATCTTATTTGAAAACCAGGAAAAAAAGAGCAAAAACAGGCAGCAGGGGAGAAGTGAGAAGAACTAAAGCAGATGACAAGGCAGGTTACAGTCGGCGAACGGGAAGCATGCGGATGACTGACAAACAGCATGAGCAAACACAGGCGAAACCTAGTTTAAAAGAAATAAAACAAGCAGTGCAGCAGCACTTTGACTGTCAGGGTAGTTATTAAACTGGAGAGCAACAGCATGCATCTGGATTAATGTCTCTGATGGCAGCCTCAAAAAACAGGAACAGATTAATTTGTCCAGTTGGAGTCTTATGCAACTCATTCCAGTCTCAGCCCAGTGAAGTGGAATGAGGAAAAAAGCCCAAGGGACTATTGGCTTTTGAGGACTTCATATGTTCGCAGGCAGACCAGATGTTGCATGTATGTATGTATGTATGTATGTATGTATGTATGTATGTACTAGCTGAAAGCTTTAGTAAATAAATTTTATTTATAGTGTAGTATATATTTGTTTTGTATCTTTATTACCTGATAAACTTTATTATGGTAAAGCATCAATAGTGATGAAGCCTTATACCCAGATTTACCCAAGTTATATGATTCGCTTTCGGATATCAGCTGGCTCTTGCGTAGTGGTCATTTTAGGAAGTAGTTTGTGTTGTATTAAGAAAGCAGGCAACAAGGTGGAATGCAGTATAGAGATTATTATGGCTGGCATTGTAATGGCAAAAAAACACATTAAATGGAGAAAAAATGAAGAATATAGTTCTTACTCTGACAACTTCTAACTCGAGTAGTCCTCTGTGTGCTTGTACATGAAATACATGGTTCTTTTGCATCTATACGAGCCATATTTTCATGTAAATGCCATTGGTTGCAAATAAATACTGTGTATATTACACAGCAGTGTGTACACGCAATACTACCAAAAAAAGAGAAACTTTAAAGTGTCATGTTCTTTGTAATTAACTAGCCTTTTCCTGGTGGGCTACAAACAATGTGGAAAATATGCCATGCTTTAGTTTTTTGCTAATACTATCCAATAGTCTCCAGTCATGAAAAACGAGTGCGCTGTGAACAAACTCTTAAGCTGATACATCACTGTGGAAAAAATTATCATTTTTTTGCTGCGTCCCTGAGGAACACAATTCCAAAAACACTTCAGTTCTCAAAGCACCGCCTATAAATTAGGCAACATGAAAAGGTATCTTTTTGGGATGTAATTTGGTGTTCCATAAAGTGTTTTTATGGAGAGCAAGATTCAGCTTGTTTGCATGTCTACAAACAATTACAGCCTGGTTAGAAATGGTCCAACTGATGGGGGTTAACAGCATAGCTCCAGGGAAGGCATTATGGGAAGTTGATTTCTTCAGACCTTAAATGGAGGTTTGTGCCCCCATCAGGAGTAAAATATTGGCCAAGTTTGTATGACATTGGTTGTAAATGGAGCACTGGTTCTCTGAGAGCCATTAAAACTCTGTTCTGTTTCATCAGCAAATCATTTGGAAGCAGCAAACAAAGTGCCTTAAAATAAGGTTTTTGTGAAATACCATGTTATTAACTCCAATGAAAGAAAATCTACTTTTTTAAATCTGTAACTGTTGACCTACTAATGGATTTTTACTCCTCTTGTGCATGGTATGGGAAAGCTGCTGAATAGACTGCAAGCTGTAAATGACATTAGCTTAAAAGGAAAGGAATAAGAGGGTTGTGACTTCTGTGAATGACTGTCAAGCTAATAAAAAACCAAAAATAAAAACCCGCATTTTATTTTAATTCTGTTTGAGCATGTTGTTTGTGGGATTTTTTTAAACACTGTAACATCTCATGACTGTACTGGACAAGGGGTTTTATGTAAATTTAATATAATGAGTAATTTATTATTCCCTGCCTTTCACCATATAACAGCTGGGAAAAGCACCAGATTCCCTGTGACCCTGAATTGGATAAGTGGAAGAAAATCAACAGATGGATTGATGGAATAATTTACCCTGAGCCACCCAGACTATAATCTTTCCCAGAACATTTTAGTTTAGACACAGTTTTTGTGTCTAACAATAAATAAACCAAAAAATATACATGTGTCTTATATTTCTATATATTTCTTTCCACTCATTCAGTGGTATTAGAAGATACTGTTAGAGTGGCGTCCATACTACAAATCTGATATTAGCATGTCTATTTGATGTCTGCAAATAGTAGGGCTACTTACTGACATAGATATAACATTGGCTGTGAAGCTGGATTTAAGAAATAAGTGCTTAAAGTTTTAAAAACATGTTTAGCGCCATCTTCTGTCAGTACAGAGCGTGACATCATGCGGTTGGTTGGTCGGTTGCGCTAATAGACTTACGTTAGCTTATGTGAGTGACACAATCGATAACTCACAGGAAAATAAGGACACTATAACTAAAAATCTATTCAAGGGGATCACATTTGTTCTGACTGTAACAATGAGTTTTATTAAACTGATGACTATCCACTTTCACTGTCTGTTTTCTTTTAGTTATTTGCTGTTTGGCTAGCTGCTAGCTCTTAGCCGTGTTAGCAGGGTTTGTAAAGCACTTTATAAATAAGAACAGTGTGGAAGAGAGCCTGTAGGTAGGCTTATTTCTTAAATCCAGCTGCACAGACAGTGCTACATCTATGTCAGTTTTTGAGAGCAGGGCTAGTGGTGTATATTATCCTTTATACGTGTAGCGTTTCACGTCCCCTTTAAAATAGTACAGTTGCATGTTAGGGTTTGACAGGCCAACTATTAGCTTTCAGTAGGCAGATATTTAAAATGTTTCTAAAAGCTCTAACATCCCCCCTCAAAAAAACCCAACACTTATCTAATGAAATTTAAAGTTGTCATTTACTTGTCATTTTACTACTTACCATTTGCCCCAAATTTCCATAAAACAACTAGATTAATATCCCCCCCTATTCATACTTCCTTTTAACACTTCATTGTGACAGTCACACTTTTAGTGATTCACTGGAACGAGTTCCTTCTACTTGTCTTTCAGTCTGCCCAGACTTTTTAGGGGTCACATCACTTGAGAAAAGCTGTTCCTTAAATTATCCAGCTGCTACTTTTGGTTCAGCCTGATTTCAGTTGCTGCTGAGTTGTGTCAGTGATAAACCAATCTGTGGCTTTTGAGAGCTGGGCCCTCTTCCAGGCAGCATCTTTGGAGTTAAAGCGGCTTTTCTGAACCATGCTCAGGCAGTAAGCTGGCGGTATTTTGAATTTTCTGAATTTTCTTTAAAGGATCAGACAAGAGTCAAAATGTCTACGGTTGACATTGCAGTAGACCACTTTCCCATTGATTTTCTTCCTAATAGCTATTGTCTCCAGTAAGTTTCAGGAAATTCGGGAGTTGTGCAGTTATGTACCAATCCTAAACCAGTGGGCAAATAAACTGAAGCAAACCACAGTTGATGCTGTAATGGGATAATGATCTGTTGGCTTGGTGTGGAGTTGGTGAGATAATGTAACTTTATTATGACCTCTAATACAATATTTCAAGGCATTATGGGGTAAGTGATCGCTTGAGTGCCTCTGAACATCATGGAGTCATTATAACAGTAAATGCTGTTGAAGAATACATAAATGTTTCCACACATCACCTAACTATGAGTAAGCCAGACATCACACTGTGAGATCAGCTTCAAGCCTTTACTCAGCGGAAAGGCCCAGAATGAAGCTGAAATGCTTAAGCACTAGCCCTTCAGTGCAGCACTACAAGGGCGCCCCATAGGATAAAATTGTTATCACCTAAAAAACTGTGGACACGCACACTTAACTTTGTGTCCTTTCTCTCTTCACTTTGAATTCCTGTTACGGTGTCCTTGCCTTAGCCCTTGGCAAGAGATGTGGAACAAAAATATTAAAGGAGTGCTTCATAATAGTCAGCCTAAACCTATTTGATGATGCACAGAAAAACAAGCAAGGAAAAACAATAGCTTTATACATTACGCTGCACAAATAAAAAATAAAAAAAAGGCGACATTCAGTTATCTCAGTATAACTCAAAGTCAGTTAAACTTCAGGGATATCAATCTGTCCAGGTAGGAAGCATAAACGACTGAATCCATTTCACCTGCTGTGGTGAAAATCAAAGTGACAACAGGTGCACTGGAGAGGCGACAAGAAGACAACCCCAAAAAAGGAAATGGTTTTGCAGGTGGTGGCCACAGAGCATCGCTCCCTCCTCATTCCTCCTGAATGATTTTTGTCTATCCTTGTTACTACAAGTAGCATAAGACCGTACCTGCATTTCATTCAAGTTGTACAGGTTTTTCCAGGCTCTCCGTGATGGCGCATTTACACACTCCGTTGCAAAAATGTTTGCTGTGTCTCAAGCATGTGAAGGAGTTAGCACAAAGTGGGGAGTTACAGGACCGCAGCAGGACTGGTACCTGCTTGTTTGTGTCAATAGGAGCACGGTCCGAGCCCTACAAATTCCCTACAGCGAGCTGTTCATGTGCACGTTTCTGACCAAACTCTCAGACGCAGATTCCATGAGGGTGGCACCTTTAATGGGGTCTGGGGTCACAGCTGAGCAACATGTAGCTTGATTGGCATCGACAGAGAACACAAGAACTGGCAAGTCCACAATTGGTACCCCGTTGTCTTCGCAGATGATTGTGCAGGCATCGTAACGTGTGCAACGTCATCTCTAGACTCTTTCAATCCGTCACATGTGCTCAGTGTGAACCTGCTCTCATCAGAGGAGCACATGCTGGTCCTGCTTCTGGACTCCTCTCCTGGTATCGCCTCTACGCTACTGAGACTATGGTGGGGAAGCAGCAAACCATTTTGTGACCAGCTGGATGGATGTGCCATACTGGAGGAGCTGGACTACCTGTGCAGCCCGAATGAACTGCAGGTACTGTCATCCCATGGTACCAGCAGTGACAAAGTCACCAGCAAAAAGCAAAACTAGATAAAAAAATCATTCAGGAGGGAGAAGGAGAGAGCAATGGTCTGTGGCCACCATCTGCAAAACCGTTCCCTTTCCGGGGGTTGTCTTGTTGCTGCCTCTCCGGTACAACTGCTGTCACTTTGATTTTCACCAAAATAGATGATGTGGTTTTTTGGTTTCCTAACTGGACAGATTGTTATCCCAGAAGTCTAACTTTGTGTTACACTGTGTTAATCAAGTGTGAATACTTTTGAGAAGTGTGTTTAACTCAAGTGTTCAAGGAGCTTGTGAATATATTTTTGGATATATTTCTTTTTTAAAATACTGCCCAGCCACTCAGCTATCCCACAGTGTTCCTCAGTAATACGCACTGCATATTGGGGCTGTGCGATTATGGCCAAAATAATAATCACACTTACTTTATTCATTAGTTGGAATTTTGACTTTAATGATTTTCATGAGAAATGCTTTCACATCTTCACATCTTTGCCTCAAAATAAACTTGGTCCACCCTTTTCACCTAAAGCTAAAACGTGGCACAGCTTTCACTTTCTCTGTGGCCATTTTTCTGAAACATTTGACGCTCAGCGTGTTTAATGGACACAACTTCGGCTAAATTGAATGTGATTGCGGCGGTGATTTTAGCGCATCTTTGTGAGCTGAATGGATACCCTGACGTGTTCTGCAGGCTCATTTTAATGGACTGATGTTGGCTGATTTATGTTAGCAACCACTGGACTGTTTTTCTTGTCGTTCATGCATTAATTAGATGGCAGTTTGTAGTATTTTTTCAGGTTTTTGAATGTTAATTGCATATTTCTTTTTTTTTTCATCACTTGCACTAAATCCAAACTATTTGCAAAGAATAGAGGGACAAGCTCTTCGTTTGTTTCGCCAGACATTTGAATTTTGTTGCGTAACCTAAATGTAGTATTACTTCTCCAGACTATTCCAGAAAACCTCAAATTCTGTGGTGCAGGGAATAGCTGTGATTGGCTCATGCAGGCATGTGGTCAGGTGCTGATTTAGGGTTTGCTCGATTTGCTTTTCCCTTGCATTTAAATATCACTTTATGTCGCTTGTTTAATTGCCGGAAGCCAAAATTATGATTGAGATTAGAGCTCAATTCAAGTGAAGCCCTACTGTATATTTATGTTAATGATCTAAACAATGCAACACCACAGGTATTATTTTTGAATGACGGAATTAAATAGACTGACAAGACTAATTGTATTTTCAACAGTGTGGATCAGGTTCACCAGTGCTTTACAGGAGGTAAATCAGAACCCTTGATGTACATTCATTATGAAGCATTACTGAAATCAATTAAGTCAGAGACAAGGGCTCATGGCAGCTTTTGAAGTAAACCCTCCAGTGACTTTGCTATTATGTCTAAACTATGATAATTTCCTTTTTGTAATCCCATCATGTGTAACTGTGTAATCTCACAATCTTTGCAAAGGTTCATTGAACCTGTGAACACAATTAAGATGTTTTTGCAGGAAACTGGATTATGCATTTGTATGATTGAAAGTCATAAATCACGTCGTAATATCCCTGTCAACATAAAGTCAAGTAAACCGTATTTAATCGGTTATTTGTTTATTTTTGGACCAGTCTTATGCAGCCAGAATTGCAGAAGCAAATTACAGTTTGAGAGTATGATTTAGGAACAATAAACTATAATTAGGAGAATGTCATTAGGCATTAGCATACTCTCACAGAGCAAAGAATAGCAAGATTTCTGCCAGAGATGCACTTTTAAAAGCATTAAGTTTGAGCAGAAAACTGGGACTGAGGATTGAAGCTCCAGCACATACAGTAAAATATTCCTTGTTATACTTTATGATGAGGGACACTCATTATACTGTCTAGCATGATGTCCAGGTCATGGTAATCTAAGGAGCTTGGAAAGAAAAGCGACCGGACTTCTTTAAGATTTTTGAAGACGTTTCACCGCTCATCTGAGAAACGTCTTCAGTTCTAAGACCAAATTGTGGCGAGTCCCAGCTATTTAAGCCCTAGTGGGAGTTTTCCCTTTACTTGTCCCCTTTGTGAGACCTTGCCTTACCCTATCATGTGACCTATTGAGATCAACTGACTCAAGATGTGAGTGGGCGTTAAGGCGCCTGGGAAGGGATCTCAAAACTGGATTGTAGATGGCAGACAGTTGGTGTGGTAGAAAATACTTGGCTAATGTTAGTAAAAAGGAATGGAGGTCAGTCAGTGGCAACTCATTGCATAAATGTTATGCCAGCCAGGGCATGAATTCATTGCAATTCAGCTACAGCTCAGTGAATTCAGTTTCATTTAATTAAATTTTATTCATAGAGCCTCAAATCACATCGTATAGTAAATCACCTACCACTTTACATGGTAAGGTCAAAAATTTAAATCAATATTTAAAAAAAATTATATATAAGAATAATTCCTTTTGTCCATTTGGTGACAGTGGGGAGGAAAAACTCCCTTTTTATAGGCCATCTGCCCATACCAGTTATGATGAGCAAAGAGAGAAAAGAAGAGCATTGAGAATCAAGAAACAATCACTCGGCGGGTTAGTTAGCCAAGCAGATGTAGAGCAGAAATATACACCACTGGAGCAAGTAGCCAGCAAGAAGACTGCATAATGGAGTTAAATAGAGAAGATTAGAATATATGCTGTCGCTAGTGACAAGACAACTCAAGGCCGCATGTTGCATGAACTAAATGGAAGTAATGTAAGTCATTCATGATATCGAATGAATCACAGCTCGTAGCAGGGGAAAACAAGGCAAGATGGACACATGGGGGGGCAGGGAGGGCAAAGAAGTGGGAAGAGATGGAAAGGTCTGGGAGGTCAGGTCTCGTGCATTGTTCTTTACCATGCTCCAGTTCCAGCCGTCATCCCAGCTCTTTGTTAAAGCCTGAGCACTAAGGATGTCTGGCTCCTGGGCACTATTGCCAGAGGCTGGAAGCTCAAGGGTCAACGAATTTTCCAAACCATTGCTTTATAGTGGCCCGATTATCAGGAAAAATTGCTCCACTGTACTCATTCAACAGGCGTCAAGCTCAGTTTGGGCTGTCACGCTCAGGCACTGTTGATGGCCAGCATGATAGATGAATGAGCCGTTAGGATGTTACAAAGGCTGTTTTATGTGACTAATCTCAATCAGAACATGACCCAAATCTAAATTTAAATGTATTTCTACTTTATTATACCATGCCATCAATTCAGCTGCTAGACTCTGAGAAACAGTTAATGAACATTTCATTAAATGTTTGACCAGCAGCTACTGTACCTTCCTGCATTATCGAACAAAAACATTAGGTTACTGATGAGTGAGCAAATTGGTCTATGAATCAGCAAACAGGAAGAGTAACTGCTACTGTGCAGTTAATTTTTCTGAGAAGACATCAGCATTATGAGGAAGGACAGGCCGAAAGATTGTAGTTAGTTCCAACGATTTGACTTGTGGACTCACCAGATGTAACCCTGTAGCTGGAATCACGACGACAAAAACCTTTTAGAAATCCATTAGTGTCACTATATGAGCAGTTTGGTGGCATTTCAAAGAAAAATCTCTTACTGCTATTTTTGAACAACAGGAGTCGGTAGTCTGAACAAACATGTTTTGTGAGGTGTCCACTTCAGCTAAAATAAATAAGTCACTTCAGAATGAAATTTTTGTAGGCTGGAGTGGAAAACTAGAGGATTAGTTCAGTGTTAACTCATTCTCACATAGGTGCATTTGTTGTATTTGGATTGTATATTAACTTTCTTTACAAATCTACTCAGCCCATGGGCTCAAACCATCCCAGACAAGCTGAGGCCCAAAATTGTGTGTAGCGGTATGGCTTAAAGTGTGCCTATATGCACGAACGTGGCACAAATGTGCTTGTGCAAGGTTTTTAAGGCAATATGGACCGGCATTATCACGAAATGGTTACATTTTAGAAACACAAATGGAAAAAACTGTTGGATGGAAAAGGGAATTGGAGCTCTGATTAGAGCAAATGACAGAGTAAAAAGAGGTAAAAATAAAATGGTTGGTTCACAACTGAGAGGTCATGATTGCAGTCAACCATTCTGCAGGGTTGAAGGTATTTAAAGCACCTCCCCCAAAATTATTTTAAAAAACATGTTCATGTTCAATAACTCCTGAGGCACAATGCAGCGGTGCATGTATGTGAACAAACAAACAAAAAATATGTTCATAAGAAAATAAGCTCCTTTAAATTGGCTGTTTTTCAAAAGTCTCCAACCCACAGTAGCTGACATGATTGCTCTCAAAAGGTGCAATGGTCTTAGGTATGTTTGGCATTCATTCTGACAATTCAGTTTTATTTAGACAGTGAAAAATCACAACAACAGGCACTTTATATTGTAAGGTAGACCCTACAATAATACATACAGAGAAGAAACCAACATTCATGTGAGCAAGCACTTTGGCGACAGTGGGAAGGAAAAACTCCCTTTTAACAGGAAGAAACCTCCAGCAGAACCAGGCTCAGGGAGGGGCGGCCGTCTGCCGCGAGAGAAGGAAGAAAGGATGAAAGACATGCTGTGGAGGAGAGCCAGAGAATAATAAGTATGATTCAATGCAGAGAGGTTTATTAACACATAGTGAGCAAAAGAAATACCCAATGCATCATGGGAATCCCCCACCAGCCTACGCCTATTGCAGCATAACTAAGAGAGGATTCAGGGTCAAAGACAGGGTCACCGTCTTTGTCAGTTTATGACTGTGACCGCTGCATACACATGGTTTTTGTCCGTTCGCGTAATTTACACAACCCCCCCTTGAGTCATCACCTCAGGAGCGTGGCAGTAAATCTGCCTGCAGGAAAACTATGGTGACGTTAGATTTGCTGATTCACGCCTAGTGGCATCTATATTCCAGGGGTCATGCAGCTGGAGATTGGGGGGTGATGGTTCTCTCACATCACTAAGTACTGGTGTTAGCATCTTTCAAATGACTTCTCCTACGCTACACTGAGCAGATGCTATAATGTGGTTCAGCTTTGCTGTGCAGTCATAATTTGTTGTTGCTGCAACGGGCAATTTATACCTACACGGGGGTTGAGCGACATAGATGAAAATCACACCTGGGTACTTTCAGGTTGAATGCCAGTACACAGATATATCTTTAATATTTTTCTAATGAGTGTGCTAAATGTTCAGGTCTGAGCCAAAACCACATGTGAAAACCTTTTTTTTTTTTTTTTTTTTTTTTTTTTTTTTAGATAGTTTCCTTCCCTTTTGAGAAAAGTCCAGCTGGAAAATATAGTCACAAGAAACTGGAGGGTTGTTCCTGTAGTTTTTCTTCTTTGTCTTTTTGATAGTCATCAGTGTATTTATTGACCCTTATGTAAGTGCTTTATATTTTAATATTTAAAGAGGCTATTAAGAAGCCATAAGAACCAATACAGATACATTTAATATACCTTTCGCACAAACACACTATAGTATGATGAAGAACAGAGTTGCACCTGAAAGGCTTTAATGAAGAAATGAGTTGTGTAAAGCAACATTAAGTTACATTTATATAAATGGGATTTTCTAATGTTATAGCTTGTTTAACAATATTCTAACACACATTTTCATATTTTGTGGAAAAAAACAAAAATAGACATGTTTGGAAAACTGATGTGAACATCTTGGCTTGCAAAGTGACTCATAATGTCGGCAGTTGAATATTTTCAGTTTATTGATTGCCCTGGCAAACAGTATTAGAGTTCACAGAGAAAATGGTGCTTTGGCTCTCCACCAGGAAGAAAAAAAGAAGATATTGAGCGTACACTACCTCACTCAAATTGCATCGAAATTGCCAGCTGTCTTCTTGCCCCCTATGTTTTCTTCAGTGACTCTTGGATAGGAATGGTTTTATGGATTGGTCCACTGCAGTATGAAGCCAAGGTTATGGCAGGGCTGGTCATGTTGGCTCTCATCATCTTACTTTTCAGTGGCTCCAGTTCATGCCCAGACCAACCCCAGCGCTACATTCAGACACTCAGACTGTCTCAGTGCCTGCCGCAGTGCTTCACTCCGCTATTAACATTCTGATTGCAGTCTTGTTTCGTTTGCCTGGCCAAGCACTTTATTTCCAAAAAAAGAAGAAAAAAAAAAAAAGAGACCCGGCCTCAGAGCTGACCTTTCCATTTGCAGAAACACAGCAATCATTCATAAATCACACTACTGAGTGTAAAATATCCAAACTGTTTGATATCACAGGCCTAATGAAATCACTCGCACTCCTTTACTGCTATTATAACAAAAGGTCAGCGACATAACTGATGTTCAGCTTCACCATGATTGTCCTACTTCACATTACCCATTGCTCAGCCCATAAAAAAATCAGTATAGGCCATATTGTGTGACATTTTGTCATAGTTTTTTTTTTTTTTTACACTGTCGAAAATAACTAATTTTGTGGTGAAAGCTCAGTTTGGAGTTTACTTTGAAATGAGTATTTTATGGTACATTTGGTTCAGTTATAAGTCAGACATTTATGAGTTTGAGGGATATTAGTGGGACCCAGACCGTGACTAGGAAAATTACCCTTACTTGTAATTATGTGTTTCTTTGCAAATAAAAACCATGAAAAATCAAGACTAAAAGGATATGAAGGAATGCATTACGTTGTGGAATTGCAAAAAAAAAAAAAAAAAAGGCATTTGCAAAACCGGATATTTTATGAATGTCTGTACTTGTCTGCTTGTTATTCATAATGGCAACAAAACTCATTAATAAGATTTTAATCACATTTCCTTAATGGAAAAACAATGCATGTTTTTGATACAAAAATGTATATTTCAAATTTTTTATTTGCTCGGGTGTAAAATAAGATAAGATGTCTTTTGCTTTTAGGCTTTTTTTGGAGTAATAATATACTAATATATAATATACAATAATGTTGTTGTCCATTAATGGTGATCTCATGGACTCTCAGGGAACAGTATCATGATTGCATAACCCCAGCACTGCTTCTTCATCATTACTTTATAAATAAATAAACTTTCAGCAGGGTGAATTAACACAGTAAACTATAAGAAAGGGTTAGAGATATTTATTGCCATATAAAGAAATAGTATTTAATAGTTCATCAGGTCAAAAGATGATATCTCAAGCCCTATTCATTCTTTTTAGAATCAGCTGGGTTATTTTAGGGGGTTTTGGTGATAGAATGGCACTTTTTGTGATAGTGGTGTCAGTTTAATCACATTAATCCATGACTAGCTTTGTAATTAGTTAGTGCTACAGCTTAGTAGCATGGCATAAGGCTAGCTTTGCAAATTAAATAAACTGAGCACAGAATATTACACAGGAAAAACATCTAATCTGCCACTACGAAAAAATTGGTAAAGACAAGACATTACTTACAATAACAAAACTGTGTATTGTAGCACTTTATTATCTGGCTGATTGACAAAACATTGCTTAAATTGTCTATAGCATCACTTTGATGTTTTGTTTTGTTTTTTGCATCCTTGTGTTGTAGCAAAAATGAATGTGAAAATAGACAAACTCAAAATCAAAGAACATTTAGATCAACAAGTTGCTTGGATGCTTTCCTAATAAATAATAAATAAAGGAAATGTTTGGTAATGTTTCATATAAAAACATGCAAATTCATGTGTTACATGTATTTTTTTTTTTCACTTTTATTTGTAACATGGTATTAGGTTGCAAATCTGGCATTTCTTTTTATTGCAGTGAGACTGATTGCAAGTTAGACAAAGCAATTATATGCTCAAAGCATCAGCCTGTTTAAACTGCCTAAGCAGTAAAATCCAGCACGTCATCTTTACAACATTCATGCTGAGCACATCAAAGTTGAAAGAACTTCACAACTGAGACCATCACTGAAGGAATAAATTTGTGTGGCCATGATCTATGTTCTCATTGGCATGCAGAATCCTGTAGAAGCACTACCTTTCCCAGTGCTACTGTGTATTGCTCAGATCCCAACTTTCAGTAATGAGTTGAACTTTATTTTCTAGCTTGAACAGCTTTAAGAGATATGAGCCAGTTGAGCAATATACTAACACTAACCTAAGAATTACTTCTCTTCATTAACGGCGCTTTAAATCCGGCCATATGCTAAGTCATATGTGCATGAGTGGCAGTCATGATAATAAGTTCTGATAATTAGTCCAGAAGCTGCCGGTGGCCTAAACAGTTATTAAGTGGGTTTGCGGTTGCTTTAACATTCAACCGGCATTAACTCTCCATCGTGTAACCAGGTTTCATAAATATTCATCTAAGGAAGTTGAGTGGCGGCTCATTCAGTATTTAGTCATGCCCAATGTTAATGCATGAAATATTTATTCAAAGAGAGATGCAGGTCGTAACCGGCAAGTCCTTCCAGAAACAATAAGTACATCTGAATGGATCAGAGTTTCAGAGCTTTCTCGCTCGCATATTACCAAGCACATTTAACTCTTCATGAACAAAAGTGAGACGTTTGTTGATGCCAGTCTTTACATTTCTGCCGTGTCACTGTGCTGGAGTTCTGCACTGTATTAAGGTGATGGTATCACGATCTGGATGCATATATTTGCCATAAACACTTAGTGCCAGATTTCTTTGGTAGAAACAGGAACTGCTCCCTGAAAACACTGTTTGTTTTAATAGTTCCAAAAATAGAACTCAAACAAACAGAACCCAAACTGTCGGCTTGCCTAGAGACTGCAGCATGCCATTTGTGGTACAGTACAGCAGGATGTGGTGATTTCTATCTAATAGGGAGCTATAGAAGAAGTAGTCCTGTACTTGTCCAGGAGTTAAGTTTGTCTCACCCAGTGACACGCGGCATAAAAGTCAGGGCATGCCACAGCCAGCAAATCTGCGTGTTGTGTTAACTCGAGGTGGTGTAAGACTTTGTCTGCGATTAACTGAGGCTGACTCTCAGCACTGTCGATGTGCTGCTTGTCACACGGGGCGTCGCAGCAGTTTGTGCCTGGCTGGAAAGGTTTCTTCATGGCGCGAGGGGATAATTATGATGAAATGATTGACGTTTCACCTGAGCAGAACTCTCGCTGATGGCGTGTTCCATTCGCCAATGTCCCTGTTTAAGTGTCAGTTAGATGGAGGAATGCTGAGAGATGACGTTAATGGATGCTGCAAAGGCAGAGGCATACTGACAGATGTTGACGTTCCATGAAGTAGTTTTGCCTTATCATCTACCACCTGTAGGCTGTCTGTGGAGACGCACTGAGTGTGTGTGTGTGTGTGTGCGACTCAGTTTTATATGAAGTGTTAAGTTTCTTTCCTGTAGGAACATAAAAACGCATTTTTGTACAACTTGATATTATTCATGTTGTTCATCTGATAATATCAATAAGCATTTTTCCTGTTTGGTGATATAAAAAAACACTGTTTAAGCTTTAAGCTGAAGATTAAAAATTCTAATGTAATCAACCAATAATTAAGTCTAATGAATGTTAAAAGGTCGCTTAAAAAAAGCATGTCTTTTCACCACATCGTTACACCCTGAATATGAAAACAACTGCACCCAGCAGCTGTTTTCTGACCAGTAAAAAAAAGGGATTTGATTTCCAGCCTTTATAACCAGAAACCTCCAGCAGTCGGGTCAGAGTGCCCCAGAAATAAAGCAAAACAACAACAAACATGGCAGAAAAATTAAATAATCTGCAAATATTAATAGAAATTCACAAAATATCTCAGTGAAAAATGATAGTGTTTTGGCATAATACAACCACGCTGCAGAGAGCTCTAGCTGTGCAGTATCCTGGTAGGAATAAAGCCATTTTCTTACTGACAGCGTATGTGGTGGTTTTTGAGGACAAGCCACCATCTTTTTTAGTAGATATGAGACCAGATAACAACAGGCGCTTATTATTTGTGGTTTGCTACAAAGAGGAGCTGTCATTAAGTAAAGGCAGGCACAGTGTGTGAGGGATGGCTCTCTGAGTAATATTACTTGAGATTTTTTTTTCCCCCTCAAAATCTATTGACTTAAAACCATAAGATGAAAAGTACAATATGAATGAGCTCCTTCCAGTGATAACTAATTGAGTCATTATTTCAACATTGCTATCGTGCTTTACTGATTTTTTTTTTTTTTTATTGTTCAAGGTTGATTTATAGCTTAATATTTAGGATTAAAGTACATTAAAAAAATAGGTTTTGTTAGCCAATTTCAGAATACCGTTATATCAAGTTCAAGCACCGTATCCCATCACTTTTCATCTTCTACCTTATCAGAATCAGAATCAGAATCAGAATCGTGTTTTATTGGCCAAGTATATGTGCAGACAAATACAAGGAATTTGGTTCCGGTAGATGGTGGCTCTCAAGCACAGCAATGTAAAAACACACACACACACACACACACACACACCTATATGTACATTACGCATGCATACACATACATACACAAAGCTGTGTGAACCAACTATAAATAACTAAACTTATGTACATAAGATACAGAAATGAAATGAGGTGGAATGAATACTACAGAATGTACATAAGGTGCAGTTGCAGTCTGGCAGTGGGAAGCAGTGTGACAGGTCAACTGTTTAGGAGGGAGATGGCGAGGGGAAAGAAAGTGTTCCTGTGTCGGGTGGTCTTGGTTTGCAGGCTTCTGTACCGTCTGCCAGAGGGCAGCAGGTCAAAAAGTCTGTGTCCAGGGTGTGAGGGGTCTGTGACGATTTTCCCTGCCCGTTTCCTGGTTCTTGAGAGGTACAGATCCTGGATTGCACACTTAGACCTTAAACATTTCACTTAAGTGTTCTACCACTTTATTTGTTTCTTTATGTTTTTCTTGCACACGCAAAGTGATGGTGGAAAGCATCTGCCTAGTGAAGATATAAAATTAAACTCCTGGGGTAAAACAGCCTGCATTCTTACTCATGGAATTAATATTTCATGGAAAGCCATCAGCGGCATATTGGGAATACTTCTTAAAAATAATTACGAGGGAAAAGGCAGGGTGATTCTGTTTAAAGCTCTATAAACATAACCCTGTTAGAGGGAAAGGAAGAAGTTTCCATGCAGTGGCAGCTGACCAGAGTTTCCTTCTCTGTGGGCTTAAATTCCACTGTTGGTTCCCACAGATGGATTACAATCCACAAATGAGTGCAAGTTATGGTATGCTATCACATTGCTACAATATCATAAACAAGAAACATGAGGTTATGCAACCAGAGAGACAGCTTTCACAATAACCTTCATCTCAAACGCTCTTAAAGGGAAATTCCTCCAATTTTTTCACATGAAATGCTGGTTGAGAAATCAGGTGTAGGCCTGCTGAGCAGTTGTGTAATGTCTGCTGTGCCTGCAGAGGAGCTTTGTCAAATCAGTGACAACAACGTCCGATTATGTCATCAGATTGTAACGGCCAAGTCGAGATATAATCAGGACAGGGAGTCTTAAAAATGGGAGTTTTGACCAGGAGGGGAGGGTGTATCATGTAATCTGCACTCCCCGCCCCAAAAAAGGATATTAATTACAAACCAAAACTAGCAGTATTAATTTTTTGTAGTAAATTTACTTGCATTCCTTTTCATTTAAACTTTTTCG
Source organism: Pelmatolapia mariae (assembly GCF_036321145.2). NCBI lineage: Eukaryota > Metazoa > Chordata > Actinopteri > Cichliformes > Cichlidae > Pelmatolapia > Pelmatolapia mariae. The sequence goes on along the minus strand of NC_086236.1, from coordinate 8,647,471 downwards.
AGTGAACACACAAACTTATTAGCCTACTCTAAGTGCGAATAAAAACTCCCCATCAAGTGTTAATCCATGGAAAAACAAAGATGGACAGACGCTGCTAGAAAAGTCTCATGGTGTGACGGCAGGGAGGACAGTCTTGGCCGGAGTGCTTGCAGCTCTCCTGCTGAGTTACAGCTGAACCCCCGAACAAGCAGGAGGGACAGGCTTTGATTCACACTTGATTTCAAAGACAGAGGACCCATGTCAATTATGATGTTCATATTTAGAGAACAACCTGAAGAAAATGGATGAAAACAAGTAAATTGTCTCATTCTTGACTCCTGATAATGAAAATTAAATTTGGTCACTACTGCCATGTATTAAATAATTTTATTTCCATTTACACTTTTATTTTGGTTGACGCACCTTAAATCTTTTATATTAGTTGATATGATTAGTGAGTTTTATGCACCTAAGCACAAGACTTAAATCTAATCACCAGATCGCTTTAAAATTTGCTGATCGTATTTGTCGTCCCAAGAGTACAAACCATCAGCAGCTTCCTGTCCTCATCCTCTTTGCTTGAGCAAGGACAAGAAGTAAACTTGAGATATTGCCAGCTCGTCAGTGTGTTAGTTTTTAATGGGTGCAGTCAATACTGCACCGACGTTATGCTCAGACCTACACTTTTGGTGGCCCGTTAGTGTCTCACAGGTTTGGTAGTCTGGTACTATAAAACAATCCTAAATTTGAGATTAATTTTCGTTTGCATGCTTGCATACGTGGCTGCTGACATGCTTGTCTTTGTGTGATCGTAGAATGCGGTGTGTCCAGAGCCCCCCCCTAAAAAAAAAAAAAAAAAAAAAAAAAAAAAGCTTCTTCTTAAATTGTTGTGGCATTTTTGACAGCAATTATTTCCAAGCAGCGCAGCATAAAATTACCATTAAAATGGCTTCAAACGACATGTCAGAATTTTCTGTTGGTTTGATTCTATTTTAAAAAGCTCTGGATTTACCGATGCTCTCACTTTGCCTGAATAAATAATGAAACCCATCCTTCTGCTGGACAAAGAACGCAGTAAATGAACCTCAATGAATACTGACAAGCATGTACAGTACAGCTGCCTGACATCAGAATCATCTTCTCTCTCTCGTTCAGTCGCTCTTACGTCATTCAGCAAAGCAGGTTTTTTTTTTCACTTTAAATCATTTAGCTGTTGTTACCTGCTTTTTGACAAATCTGCTTTTTAATAGGAGTTTTTTGGAACATGTGTATGACCTGAAAAAAGGGGGAAGATGGCTACAAAAGTTACTTTTTTTTCCTTTTTCTTTTTTTTCAAAGGCACATTTTATTCCGAGTGATATCTGTGGATTAGTGGAAACTTAGCAGACTGCATGAGCATATTCTGCCATGGGGAAAGACATTTCATTGCATTGGGGGATTAGTGCGCTGCGTGCCTCAATCACTCACTCTTTGTTGGGATAAATATTACCAGTGTCTGGAGAACAGGCAAGCGGCTGGAATCAGTGCTTCACTTTTCGCCATGCTTGACGTGCTGCTGGGTCTTGTACTAAGTCATTACCGTAACACTGCAGGGGGAAAAGTTATGCACGGAGACGACTTCCTGAGAGCCCTCGCTGAGCCTACCGGACAAAGCCGCTAGTGTGAGGGTTATTTGAGGTCGTTTGCTTTTGCCTGTTTAGCATGGGAATCGTCACTTGAGCTTACTTTAACTGACTTAATTGCTCTGACACCCTCCAGTCCCGCTGAATTTATCATCTTCATCCAAGTCCAGGGAGTGCAAGTAAAGCAATAACATCACTTGGGCCAAACCAATAGGTTATTGATTGGCAACCTATATAGAAAGGGACATGTCTCTGCTGTAATGGAGTGGGACACTAGAGTTTGTCAGGAAAAGCAGAGGTATCTACCGCTTTTCTCTTCCTGTCCTAAATTTCCTAGCTTAAGTTAATGAGAGTCAAAGGTTCCCCGCTGCACATTTCTAATTGCCCTCATGTCGGCATGTGAAATGGCAGAGAGCAGCAATTTATCGGATAAATCAACATAAGAAGGAAGCTGGTCAAGGACTGCCAAGCCACTGAGGCCCACCAACTGCGAGCTTCATCATTAGTCTGTGACTTATTTTGACCTGGCATCTAGGCGATTACAATGGGACCGAGCAAAAAGAAGCTCTGGCATGACCTGCAGCAATAGACCAGTCCCCATGCAATGATTAACTGCTGGGACTGCAGGTTCTTTATTGCCAATCTATTACTTAGGTATCCACTAGTAAACATATACCCAAATATATTCCTGATGATCAAAGGTTAATACTGACTGAATAAAAGCAGAGCACTGGGAATTCACATGGGACCACTAAACACGTCTCATTCATACGTTTAGAAATGCATTTAGAGACATTTTGAAATAATCGTAGTTAACAAAGAAATTGTGCTGTTGTGCGAAAGTGATAAAAGTGAACTTATTTTCAGTTTTTTAATGTACTTACTTGTACTTAATTAAGGCAACAGGTCTGCTCCATGTATTGAACTCATGCAGGCTTAGAAGCCTGAAAGACGGTTAAATTATATTAAAGTTAAATTATTTCTAATTGTGTGTGTGAGTAAAATTCAAAAATACAACCTCCTGTGTTGATGCCGACTTTTCTACGACATGAACGTTCAAGCTGTTATATTTTAAACCAATTAAAAAGAAACTGTAGAGATATAAAAAGTCAAATAAGTACCTTTTCATTGAATACCCAATCTGGGATTTGGTTATAATATAATTTTAAACTACCAAATGATTTTCTTTGCTGAGGCTATCATTTTAGTGAAATTGACTGTGAACTTGATACCCTCGCCTTCTTTAAAAATGCATAATCTTTTACACATACAAATGCACTTAGATGAGCGGCTCCTCTCTATGTTGGTTTAAATACGGCATATAATGAAGATAATAATCTCATAGGGCAATCCCTGGAATGCAAGTCTGCTCTTTTTAACTGCTACCGTAGTAATAAAACTGCTATAAGCGCTTCCCCACCATGAATTTTTTATAATTCCTTGCCATAAATGCCAGCTTACTGTGTACCATAAAATTAAGTGAAATTAAATGCATTGCATTTGCTAGCAGTGGGGTGAGAAGAATAGCTTGCATAGAAGAATGGTGCAGATAATTTTAGTTAATAGTTTTTAAATGGGGAAAACAACAGTGTTAGTCCAATCTGGTTGAGGCCTCTGCTGTGTTTTAAAGTTGGTTTGCCTCATATTAGTTTCAAAGACATTTTTAAAGACTGAGGCTGATGACATTTGGAGTTAATTCCACATACGCTATTTGCTCCCATGCATTGGAACCTTTTGCTTGCCGTGGTTAGGGAAAGATAAATTCCTGGGTTTAGGTAGATCCTTTGATAATTTTAGAATGTAAATTTCTCCAGTTTGAAAGTGTAACAGCTGGCAGAACTCCAGTTTTACCTATTTGTTGCATCATGATAGCTTTAACATTTTGAGCTCACCTCGTCTTCATCAGACAGTAATGCACAGAGCGTGGCCTGATTAAATCGCATGTTGACATAGAGATGATGTGCAGGCAAAAAAAACACATTGTTCATTTGTTTAATCAATGCAATCATTTTTATGGACTGTGCATTATTCCCTGGTAATAGAAGCTTGTGCATAGTAAAAACAAGAAAAAGTAGATAAATCAAGTAGGTAAAAGAAGATAAATAAACAAATAACTAGATATAATAAAAAATCTAAAGTAATTTAAAAAAAAAACATGTGAAAATAAAGAATAACAATCCCTCAAATGAAAAAGGAACGTTAAAATAAAAAAATACAAAGAAATAAATGAAATAAAAAAAACAACAAAAAAAAACATTTTTGAAAAACACATGCACACCCTGTCAAACTGGATTTTTGCTGCTATCTACCATGTCAACTTTCCATGCCAACGTGCCATGCCAGTTGAAAATGAACACATCATGCTCTAGCTTATGCTTTATTTTTCTAATAACCAGACTAGAGAAGCTTTTTCCTGTGGGTCTGTTTTGTTTTAAAGCTCTTCAAATTGTTTATATAAATGTAATATTTGAGTCTTAAAATTAAGAAAATGGCATGTGGTGCTGGAATACGTTCTTCTTGTGAGGAATTTTTTGCACCAGTAATACAGCTGGTGTTTTTTTTACTTGTACTTTTCCTCCAGTAATGAACTTTTCTTACTCTAGATTACTCCTAAAAACAAGTCTATTACGATGAACATTACAGAGCACTTTTATTAATGCATATTCAGTTCCTCTGTTTGGCTGAGACTCAACCAAATCACAAAGGCAGATGTGAACGTTGCCCAGAAAGTGTCAAATTGAACTGAAGGAACAGAGAGAAAAGATTTACGAGTAACTTGGCAGGCAATGATGAGTTTTCTTTAATAGATTGCTAACATTTTGTTAAGTGTGGAGATCTTCAAAACCATGAAAGAGGAGGACTGTTTGTTTTTGTCTTAATGGAGAATTGGACAAGGTTCTGCATTTTTTAGACAAGGTAGAATTTTTAATGGAAAGGGAACTAGTGTTCTGTGACAGGCAAGGACAATGAAGAGTATCCTTGTGTCACCAGTCTGCATGTGAATGGCAAGAGCTGTTATCCTTAAACTGAGAAGACCAAATATGCAGAACGTTGTGTATTGTCAGCGAGGCATACTCATTTAGTGACACTGCATAGCAACAATAGACGAACAACTCGAATTCAGACATTAGAACATTGGCAAACAATGGGCTTGTTGAAAAAAGGTAATGGAGCCAGTAAAATCGCACAAAGGGTTGAGATAAAGGGGCATTGCAGTTAAAATGCAAAATCATCAGAGCCAGCAGTGACAGAAGATATCCAGAAGCACAGGAAGAATAGGAACAAGAGTCATAAAGATGATAACATGAGGAGTGCTATTCTGATGCATCTATTCAGTTGCACGAGGCAGAAAAAAATACATTTGTTCTGAAGAGCAAAAGAAAAGAACGCGCTTCAGTCCTAAAGCTGAAACTACATTCATTAAGATCAATTACTATTAACCCTTTAAAGCCAAGTACGTGAGTTTTTTAGAGGTTTTGAGACTTTAACGTCATCATTAAATTGCACGAGACATTTTTAAGTGACAAATTACCAAAAAAAGATGTACAAATTATTATTTAATTGGTTGAAAATATTGGATTGTCTATCCAGTGTTTGAAAAAGAGTAACACTGAGATTCATTTGAAATGAGTAAGTCTCATTTTTAAGTGTTTTGGTATGAACCAGCTCCTGGGAAAGACTTGAGTTACTAACTACCCGTTGCCCTTACTAGCCCAGGTTCAAATCAATCAAATTAAAATGTATTTCTATAGCACATAATAATACAACAAAGTTGACCAAAGTGCTTCAAAATCGGTCAGAGCAATAAGCAATAGCATAAGACAGAATACATTTAAAAAAAAGAAACAGTAAAAAGGAGGGCAGGAAACAATATGAACAATATGGGTAAACAACACAACTAGCCACGAAATAACATACTAGATTGAATCAAAAGAACTTTGGTGCTGAGCGGTAACCTTTCATTTTCGTATTATGTTCACTTTAAACACACAAATTTGGTTTTATTCAATTCAATTTTATATATATAGCGCCAAATCACAACAACAGTCGTCCCAAGGTGCTTTATATTGTAAGGTAGACCCTACAATAATACATACAGACAAATACCCTACAATCATATGACCCCCTATGAATAAGCGCTTTGGCGACAGTGGGAAGGAAAAACTCCCTTTTATCAGGAAGAAACCTCCGGCAGAACCAGGCTCAGGGAGGGGCGGGGCCATCTGCTGCGACTGGTTGGGGTGAGAGAAGGAAGACAGGATGAAAGACATGCTGTGGAAGAGAAACAGAGATTAATAACAAGTTTGACTTTTTGAAGATGAAACCTTATCAAAGTGTTTACTTATCACTTGATGAGCTGCTAAAAATGCATGTTCAGCTCTTTGAGCCTGGGTCTACTGAAAGGTTCTTCCTGTTAAAAGGGAGTTTTTCCTTCCCGCTGTTGCCAAGCACTTGGTCATAGGGGCGTTGTCTGATTATTGAAATTTACTCTATTTTAATGTAGAGTCTTTACCTTACAATATAAAGTGGTCGTGATTTGGCAATATATAAAAAAATATTCATAATTCATAATTGAATTATGAATTATAAAATTGGGTGCTTGTGCTACTACACTTGCCTTGATGCCTTTTGCCCTTTAAAAACACTGCTGGTGTTTCCTTTCCACACACAAAAAAATTGTCCTCGCTTCAGTATTTCTAGATTGATTTTGTTTACCTGTAATTTGTAATTTGAGAAAACATTGCACAGTGCTACAGACATCCACAAATTAAACTTACATCAATACAAATGTGTAACACATATGCGGTTACACTGACGAAGAGCTGTTTCCTGGAATGGTCGGTGCAGACGTGCCACAGCAGTAAATGCTTTGGAAAAAGTAGCTGCAAAATAAGTGGAAACTGGTGGGTACAGATTATGCAAACCGCGCTTCTTTCAGCACGAGTATTAATTTGTAGGAAAAAAGAAGTGGCGCTTCAGGGCAATAAAGGAGGATGTGTGCAGTAAGACCAGGCTCGGCCATCCACTATTCCTTTGCTGCCATTTTGTGGAAGGCTCATGCTGGAGCAGTAACTCATGCATGTCTGCCCTAATGCACCATTGCAGATCAAAGCATGGCTGGGTTATGTAAAGCTGAAGGGGCTAATAGAGTGACCACATCCAATACAAAATATATTACAGTGCATTTGCCTCTGACAGGGATTGATGGGGTACATTATCCAATGAAATTGAGGGTTTCTGCAACACAGGCATAACACTGCTTAGTCCAGTAGAGCCCATGTGCTGTGCTACTGTAGAGCACCAAAGCATATGGTTAGAGTTGCACATTTGGTAAGTTTATTTCACCATAAATGGAATTCAGACCATGTTTTGGGAAGCAGATACAGTTTCCAAGTCCTACTCCGTTTTTGTGACGGAGTCTAATAAACTCAGTCTAACCTAATCACATCTTGTCGTCTTGCCCGTTTTATTTTTTTCAGCAGTTAACTGAGAGCAGTTAGCATATGTCATACCCACCAAGAACACAGATGTGTTGCTCATGTAAGTAGGATAATAACAACATGTGTCAATCGTATCCATGCTTGTCACCGTCATTCTGTTCTATCTTTTTTAAAGGGTGCAGTTATGTAGCAAGCCAGCTAACTCGGAAAATAGCACCCTTATTCTAAACCCCAGCTACAAAACTCTAATTTGCAAGTAGAGCATATGTTCATCAGTCACCATGACCAGATCATTAGGTATGAAGATGACGTACGCAGATTCATTGCATTGATGTTATCCAACCCTTTCACCAAATTCTTGGGCGAAATGGACCTTTATTTATCCTTACTACTCCCACAAAGTATGATTAACAGTAGATTTACCTCCCTGTCTGTCAAGCAAGGAAAGCGTGCCATACTACAGCTCAGGGAGCGATGAGAGTCGACACTAGCATTTGGGACAAGGACCAGAGGACGTTATGGATTACCTAACATTTTACAGCATGCTCTCAGAGTAGTAAGCGTACTTGTGCGAGCCTGCTTCTGAGGGAATGCGACAAAGATTGCAGTTGTGATGATAAAAACGGAGCCGCGGGGCATCATAAAGAGAGGAGTATTTGTGCCCTAGTTGCCCGGTGATGCCAGCTGAGACTGAGTTACCGTGCTACAATGACTTTCACCTTGACTGGAATCACTGTAGATTTGTGCTGGTATGTGAGGCAGCGGGGTCACTGCAACTGCTCCTCAGTTATTAATTGACAGACAGAGCAATTATCAATAAGAACTTGAAGTAGGATAGATGCGCTGACAGTTGCATGTGGCTGAAAAAGACACTCTGGGAGAAATGTCTCTATAAGGGTCAAGCATGTGCACAAAGCGCTAACCATCGTGAAATGTTACGTGAAATGACCGCTTTCAGGGATGCTTTCATTCGAATGTAATCATAGTGAACTTATACTAACAGTCAGCTAAGCACGCTTACTCCCTAAACATGAGCTGGTTTTTAAGGGCGGGCTGTTTTCATGCTTCATTTGATTCAACCCTACCTCCCATTAGGTTTGTCAGGCCTCATGATGTGTTGGATGCGGGAAAATAACAATGGTTGTGTCTTTGATAAAATAACGAAGCGTTAAAATTTTATTAGCAAACACGTACTGCACATCCATAGTTTTTTGGGTTTTTTTCCAGGAGAGAAATGGCTCAGCTTTTTAAAAAACTAATACAAAAAGCTTTCTTTTCTTCAAAGAATCCTTTTATGTGAAAAGTGGAGAAAATGTTTCCATTTTCTTCAAGGTTACCAGAACCTCTGCATTGAGTCATTGTATCAAATCAGTGCAACTGTCAAGCCATCTCTTCAGTAAGTGATAGACAAATCACCGTTCACTGAGTTGACCTTGAATTTAAGCCAATGGCTTCGCGTGCCCATTACCGCAGCTTTGGCTGACATATTGCATCAAAAGTTGAACCGAGTCGACGAATAATCTTGATTGAACTCTCAGGAAGCTTTATTAATCCCATGCTACCCAGAGAGGCTGTTAGCTTTTATGAGCTGTTGTCAAATTAAAATGTCTAAGCTTTTCAATTGGAGTTTGTCATGCTTACTAAACTATGATCTTAACCAAATGGAAGGCAAGCAGGGCGGGCGAGCACTAAATCATGTTGACAATAGTTAATGAACGTCCCAGGTGCCAAAAAGGCAGGCTCTAGAGCTTTACTGCCTCCTAGATAATGTAAAGTAAGACCTCAAGTAGATGATTTACACATCTAAACCGGCTGTGGAGTTTTCCTCTTTATCCAAATGCATATGAGAACTACTTTGAGTTCATGAAAAAGATAAACTTTTTTTTTTTCTTAAATCACATCCCTGGTGGTTCACAGACAAAAGCATTGTCACTGCATCTGGATTACACCATTTCACAGCAGGTCCTTTTTTTCTAGGGAGAAAAGAGGAAAAAGGGAACAGGAGGAGTATAAATACAAGAAACGCTGGCTGGTTGCAAAGAATCTTGCTGACGCCTTCTTTTCAGGATTGCTCAGCACCTTCTTCAGCTTGCAGTGTGGGACTAGAGGGAGCAACGAGGAGAGTGGAGTCCCTCATGATCAATTACTTCACTTGTCAAAGTTGCAACACCACCATCTTCTAGTTAGTGACCTTTCACCCTGCAACATCAGTTCTCATCCTCAAATTTGCTTTGCCAGCAGTGTTCTCAGTGGGCTGCTGTCACATATTTTTGGGGAACCAAATTCTCATTTTTCTTGAAATATATATATATATTGCATCCAACTGCCATTGCATGGTTAAGGTCATCTGTTTGAGTGTTGTCACTTACATGGCTGTAACAGAATATTACAGTAGAACTTACTGAGAGTGTGAACCTGGACTGTCAATAGAAGCATGAAGCTGCTTCTGCTTCCCGATCCAAATGTGCACCTGCAGCTGGTCTGAAAACAGACAGGATCCAGTATTGATTGTGTGATGTTCCACGTAATCCAGGCTCACGGCTTGCACCTGTTAATGCACAACAGGAGCACTCCAGGAAATGTTTGATTGTACCTCTTGGCTCATCATGTTTGCCCGAGATAAACCTTTGTTTGCACCTTATGCATTTGCATTGTGCGCAACATAACGCTGAGGACTAATGATAAGACTTGTGTGGGAATAAGAACAAATCTTTCTTTTACAGACAAATGCTTAATATTTCCATTTTTGTTTTTGGTTTTTTACATTTAAAAATACTTTTTATTGCTGTCTATTAATAAGAAGAAAAAAAAAACCCTCTCAAAGTACGGCTTAATCATACCATTAAGTTTAATCATCATCACTCAACCCATCACTTTTTTCAGGCTGCTTTAATCATTATTTAGTAGTGTTGTCCAGGGCAAACCATATGTGGCAGGACTCTACAAAGATAGATGAGTTGATTTATTAGGCCTCATGTTTTGCTAACACTGTGTGGCCAAGTGCCCACCAGCCCACATAGAGTCTTCAGGTCAGTTTAACCTTGAGAACAGAGGGGTGTATCTGTATTGTAAGCAGCTGTAACCCTGCCAAGAGGCAGGGGCACCTCTCGCTAGCTGCACTACAATAAGCAGTGGTTGTCAGTGATATCCAATTGTTTTTAAGTGGAGATTCCCTCAGCTAGAAGGCTACAAATAGGTCTTTTTGTTCCAGAGACAGGTAAATAAGACACCGCAGCAGACCTGGCACTCATTTCACCGATGCCGTGCTGCTATTAGTGTTCTTAATCTTAACCCACATATCTGTAGGTTACATCACACACAGTTTTTTTTTTCCATGTTTTCACAAAGCTACCAGCCGGGGACTGAGGGTAATGATGTCAATTTTTCTGAGGTTTGTTCATCCATGCATCATTTTGATTCTGGAGGGTAGATTTCAGTGAAATTTGCTTTGGATATTTATAGCTCCTGGAGGATGATGACCCCTGACCTTTTCCAGCCATTATCAGGTCGAAATATCACCACTGCAAAAATCTCATATTCAGTGAGAGAGATTTTGGTGCAAAATGCTGAGCACATCCATAATCCCACAGGGACATGCCCACTGGACTGTAACGGCCCCACAACTTTCCAGAGCTGTAAGATTCTGTGTGACAGTGGTATATATTTTACTCAAACTGGATTTCCTGGATGGTGTTTCATCTTCTCACTAATAATGTGGCAATGTACCCGTATCACTACAGCTCCATTTTACCCTTTTTATTTGCATTTTTTTAAAAAGAATATAACATTTATTTTTTTCCAACCACTTGCCAGAAAAACAGAGTCAGCACAATCAACACCATAGATTTAGCTAAATGAACTCACCAGTGCAAATAACTCAAAGTGCTCCCTGATTTAGCGTTGCATGGAAGTGTTTTTCTGTTTGCTGAAGAAACTTTCTGTTCTTCAAATTCCACATGAAAATAACTAAATCTATGTTATATAAAGTCATAGTTCATTATCAACATTTTAGAGGGACTGAAAGGGCACCTTTATAGAGGCATTAATTGTAAAGTTAGCAAAAGTATGGCAAGAAATTTAAATCAAGGCTGCTTTGGTCTCTGGCCCCTGAGTTTGGCACCAAAACAAGACCGACTCATCACACAGCGCTGCGACTTATAGCCCACAGGCATGGTCGTGACATTTCTCAGTTTTAAGATAGAGAAGGAAAAATGCTAATGAAGTGGCTGGATGGAAAATGTCATTTTTTTTCTTCTTTTTGAGAAAATGCAGCTCTGTGTTTTTGTGGTTTGCACTTACGTGCGCCTTCATGTCATGTTGGAGAGGCAGTAAAGTGACTACAGGCTGACTTTTGGCTTTTTTTTCCCTACCCCCAGGGGCAGTGGCAGAAATGCAGAGCCACAACAATGGCTGTCTCTTTTTGCCTGGAAAGAGGTGTGGGGGGAGTGGGGGGGGGGGGGGGGGGTGGAGGTTGGAAAGGGTGCTATAGGGGTTTATCTTAGTCATGGTAATTGGTTTGCTGGTGTGGAAGTAGGATCATTCGAGAAAACCTCATTCAGTCTGACCCCCTCCCATTTATCTGTCTGGAAGGCTGCAGGGAGAAAGGGGAGAAGGATGGAGAGAGTGAGGGAGGGAATGAAGGAGTGCTGTTGCAGAGGCATTTTCATACAAAGGCTGGAGAAACTGAGTATATCTGAAGGCTCAATCTGATGCCGGCCTAAAACGAAAGGCACCTTTTTGCATCCCGCCAAAGAGTGCTTACTTCCTTTATCCCTTAGCATCCTTCTGTGATGTTTAATGTGTCTGTTTGCATGCATGTCTAAGGTGTAAAGGTAGAGTTTTAATGCAAACCAGCATTACTGCCACCATCAAATCATTTCTCATTTTCAGATTAGATTAATGAAGGCGGATATTGAACGGCTCTTTTTAGCCTGGTATTGTCTTAAAGCGAAATGGCTCATTCCCAAAGTACTGTAATGCATATTTTCAGCTTATCAGTCCAGGTTTTTATTAACTGGAGATGAGACAGATGGAAAGACCTGTGTGAGAGCTCTGGGCTCTATGTGGTGTTTAACATGCCTGTCCTATAGCACTGTTGCTGAGGCAGCAGGGTCCAGGTGCACAAATATCTTCCCAGTCACACACCATCAGCTAGCTGTTTCCATTTGTCCCAAGTGGCAAGCACCATGACTTTATACTGAAATCACTTGAGAGCTCCTCTAGGCGCAATTCCTCTCAAGACCAGTAAGTTGATTTTAAAAAAACGTCCTATTTCTCTACAAAAACAATGTTAAAAGTGTGAGCCATTGGAGGAGGTACAGCCAAGACATCCTGAGACTCGTTAAATGTATACTTTTATTTGTTTTAATATTCTCAGATTTATAAAATTATATTTTATTTGAAGTTCTGTCAATGAGTCACCACTCCACGCTATTTTACAAAAGAGAAACAAGAAAGAAACGGACCTGGTGAACCTGCTGTGCAAATTTAAAAATGCTGTCACCAGCACAAAAATAGCGTTCGTGAGTCTTGTGTTGTTTTGGCTTCACTTGTGGAGAGTTTCCTTCCCCTTAATCTCACTAGAAACACGTGCATACGATGATCGGAATTTGTGGACAGGGAATAACATTTTCGGTTTGCAGTCTGCTTGGAGTCTTGGGTTCCAGTGACAAATCACATTTGAATAGGCTTTATTGTTTGCAAATAAATATTCAGTGTTTTTGTTTGTCTGATTTAGATTTTTATGATCTTTTTATTGTCTTTTTATTATCTTTTTTATTATCATTTTTATTTGCCTTTTTATTGTCTCTTTTTTTAACGTATATGGATTTATAAACCATAACTGGCAGAAGAAAAGTAAATCTTGGCTTGAATATTCTCTGGCTACACTGGAAGTCCAGAAAATTTGCTCTTTTCTGCCAGTCAGAAGACTTTTTCCCACTCAGTTTCCGTCCATATGGCCTAGAAAACGGGATTCAAAACATAATATTTCATGCATTTGCTATAATTCTGTTATGGTAGTCATTTTGAATATTTTTAGTTTTCTGTTAGTCACTATTTAATTAGTCAGTCTCCTCACTGTATACACTCACCTGCCACTTAATTAGGTAGAAATGACATGTTCGAATTCCCTCTGAACACCCATAATTCCTTGTAGTGTAGATTCAACAGGCTACTGGAAACATTTTGGTCGATACTGACACGATGGCATCATGCAGTTGCTGCAGATTTGTCAGCTGCACATTCAGGCAGGAATGTGGTGGCATCTCCAGTTTTACCACATCCCACAGGTACTCTATTGCAGCGGTCCCCAACCTTTTTTGCACCACGGACCGGTTTAATGTCAGACAATATTTTCACCTTTAAGGTGTCGCGGATAAATACAACAAAATAAAATGATACGACCGAGACAAGAACTGTGGTATTTTTTTAAATATAATAATAAATGCGAATTCACTGTGTAATTTTGTAACTTTATTAGGACCGTCCTCCTGAAATGCACCAGCAACATTGAGAGTAACATCCTCCTCTCTGCCCCTTAATGCTCTCTGGTCGCTATGGTAACACATAAATATTTCTTTAAAAATAAGACACACTACTACAACATGGGAAAAGACCCAGGGAAACCAAGTTAATGATAAAAATCCTGAAAACCATAAATTTCACACCCGAGCCTCATCTCTCACCGGTCCGGGGCTTGGGGACCGCTGCTCTATTGGATTGAGATCTGACCGTGGAGGTCATTTGAGTACATTGTCACGTTCAAGAAACCACTTTGAGATGAGTTTGTCATGCTTTGTTACATGGCATGTTCCTGTCAGAAGCAACCTTCAAAAGATGGCTGCATTATAGTCATGAGTGGGACATAAAAATCTTTCAAGAATTTAGCCTGAACCATTGATACAAGGCTGGCTAAGTCCATCTTTTCATGTAGCCAATGAAATTGTAGCCTTAGTTACCTGTTCTTATCTGACAGGAACGGTCTTCTGCTGCTTCAGAGTTTGGCATGTTGTGCTCTTCTGTGTGCCTTGATTGTAATGAGGTGTTACTTCAATTACTGTTATCTTTCTTTTTTGCAATTTTGCACCCATAACTTTGTTGTGACAGTATTCTATTCTATTGTCTTCTATTGTAGTGAGATCATGATTGAAACATAAATAGCTGTTAATATGTATGTTTTGAGTACACCGGTGGATTTACCAACTAGTAAGCCTTATGTACTGAGAGAAATGTAGGGAGACCTCTCACACGTCTTTTACGCTCTGGCCCAATTTCACAGGTGATCAGATATGTTCCTCTGGCCTTCTCTCCCAACTGTTTTCAATTTGTTGATGCCGCTATCTTTCAACTTTGGCCCACCTTGCAATTTGTTCCCTTGGCCTCAATCTCTCTTTTTGCCTAGCCTCTTGGATTTATTTATTTATGTAGGCCATTTATTTATCTGTGTGGCATTGTTAGATAGATCCCCCCCCCCCCCCCTTTTCTTTTCTTTTTTTTTTTTTACAGGGCAGGGAATTTCCACATGACACCGTTGCAAGTCTTGTGAGGGTCACTGCACACAGATGAATGATAATTGGAAGGGAAGAGGGAAGTCTCCGCTGGGCTTTCTGTCTAAGGTTGTTCCCTGCACCATGCTAGTTGCCAGGGTGACAACTAGACTCCCATAATAATGCATCATCTGGCCCAAAAGGGAGAGTGATGGCGAGCAGAGATAGCGTAGTAACAGATTTATTCTTCTTTTAATCATTGTGTTTGCTGCTTATTAGGGCAAAAAAGCAGAGTGCTTGCATAAGTTATCAGGGTTCACGGCATAGAACTAACACTGCATTAATAATACACAACACTGGCTGTCTGATGAAGACAGGAAAAAACTTTCATGCTAACCATCTGCGCCTATAACCTTTTCCTTGTTTACATGCGCAGAATGTTTTATTACTAAGGCGGCTTTAAAGGCAACACCTGACTGACCCTTTCCTTCCACAGTTTGTAAAATCTTTTTATAGGTATCTGAAAGTGTATTGGAACAACTAGTGGAAACATAGGTTTAAGAAGTGGTTTTAGAAAGCTAAATTCCTCCTGTGAAACCTGTCAACTCATTGTCTGTCACAAACTAACATGAGCTTTTTAAACCACAGCCCTGAACTTTTCTAGGTGCTGCATGTGAGAGCATAAATGTCAACTCACTGTGATCGGACATCAAGTGGTCTTTAACCTGCCAGCTCCCAATTACAAAGTCCAATTGAGCCCGTGTGAGAATAGAGCAGATAATTGTGCTGTGAATTCAAAGCGAGCCAGTGAATATACCCTGCCCTCTGCACGCTCTGCCCAGGCGGCATCATTCCCTAAACCAAACAGAACAATTCCAGGAGCGAGAACATGAGCCGATGCAGACTATTTCCTGCTCTCAAAAAGGGACGCTGCAGACAATATCTGATCTCCTATCTTGATTCTCCTGACATTGACTGAATCGATGCCTAAGTTCACACAAGAACCCTTGATTATGCTAGTATAGCGTGCGTCTTTGCTTATCTGTTTCACTTTACTTAACATTAACCATCAGCTGAAAAACACTGAAAAACAAAGATCCTCTGTTTGTTTTATGTCTTATTGTTGCTGGCATGTATGCTGAAAAAACATATGCAAAAGCTCTTCATTAAGGAGGAGCCCAGTTCTGAGCTGAAAAGCCGCCATAAAGACAAGATCTAGCAGCATGTCAGCACCCAGCAGCCATACATTATGCATTGTATTGTGAAGTATGCATGGCTGCTTGGGCCAATACTTGCACAGATTGTGATGCATCAGCAACACTGCTTTCTGCTCTAACTCTTGTCCATCAACAACTGCTATTCATAGAGCCCATTAATGATTTATTGAATAACAAATTGTGCGTAATGGGACCCTTATCTGCTATCCTGCTGCTGTTATTTTTGTCTCTTCAAAGATGCTTTTTTTTCCCCATTTAATTTTCAACATTTGAACCAAGAACTAAATTGAATTTCACAATTGTAAATGGATTAATTATGTTTTTTTTTCCCAGGGAAATAAAGGGTGTAGGAGGAAAACTGACCTCTCTGATCTCTTTGAGCTTACCCTTGCCTTTGCGCAGTAATGAACACGGACACACTGGGATGCTATTAAGTATGACTCTCGCTTCTGTTGCCAACACTCAGTTTGATGCTGTTGACGTATTTTCTAAAGATGACCTGGTGTTTTAAAGAACCAGAGGGGAATGAGGGCTTCTGCTTTTAATAATGGCAGGCAGATTAAACCTTTTATTTCTTCCATTCTTAGATTAATCCATAAAAGCGCATGGGCTGTGATGCGGTATTGTGTGTGCAATGGGGAAAAGCAATATCATTTATATTATTCTTAATTGGTCCCCCGAGGGCATTTG
Organism: Pelmatolapia mariae; assembly: GCF_036321145.2. Taxonomy (NCBI): domain Eukaryota; kingdom Metazoa; phylum Chordata; class Actinopteri; order Cichliformes; family Cichlidae; genus Pelmatolapia; species Pelmatolapia mariae. The sequence goes on along the minus strand of NC_086236.1, from coordinate 8,631,035 downwards.
ATGATGTGAAAAAAAACCCAAGTCTAATACATTACTAAGCCAGACAAATTGTGGAGCTATTGCAAATAAGTTTTTCCCCTGTTATTTTTTAAATGAAAACATACACAGTCTTCAGTTTATCCTTAACATCCACTTGGAAGAAACTGACACTACAGCGTCAAAGTGAGTGTGAGACAGTCACATCTCCAGATTTTGACCTGAGGCAGCTAACTTTACACTGTGGATGCAAATCAGCTTTTCTCAGCAGATGTTCTCCTCTCTCGGGGGGTCAGGGGAAAGAAGTCTGTGATAGTCTACTTTTGGGGAAAAGGTCAAATCTTGACACACTGGCATTGCCATCCTTTGCTCTGTATAATTAGAAAATCTTGTCAGTGGGATTCCAAGCTGTTGTTTTTCTTTTTGTTAGTTTTTTTTGTTACTATCTTTGTTACTTTGTGTGAAGTGTAATTATCATTGAATAGATTTCCTTGGCAGCACGGTGGTTATCACTGTTGTCGCACAGCAAGAAGGTCCTGAGTTCAGTTCCACCATCAGGGTTTTTCTGTGTGGAGTTTGCATGTTCTCCCCCTGTTTGCGTGGGTTCTCTCCAAGTACTCCGGCTTCCTCCCACCGTCCAACGACATGCAGTTAGTGGGGAAAGGTTAATTGATCAATCTAAATTCCCATAGGTGTGAATGTGGGAGTGAATGTGCGAATGGTTGTCTGTCTCTGTGTGTTAGCCCTGCGACAGACTTGCGACCTGTTCAGGGTGTACCCCGCCTCTCGCCCTGTGACAGCTGGGATAGGCTCCAGCGCCCCCTGCGACCCTGAAAAAGGATAAGCGAAAGCGAATGGATGGATGGATTGATAGATTTCCTTGAGCTGTTACAATAAACGTGCTAGATTACAAATACTACATATATGTTATATCTCACAAGAACCTGACCGATATATTGGCCTATATAGGTATATATTAACAATTTGCTGAAATATCGGTAGTGGCAAATAACTTAAATTTATTGTCCGAAAATGAAAATGTAAAAAAATAAAGAAGTGACAGAGAAACACCTTGTTATGAGTGTTGGATCGTTAATCCATGAGAGGGCACTTTGCAACTTTCCAACAACAACCAGAATAACAACACGTTCTCACTCTCAAAGCATAACATTTTACGCTAGGTGACAAATCGTTGATATATTACGCTTCCGGGCACCCAACACGTCCCTATATTACCAGATTGGAAAAATGAGGAAACATGAGAACCGTGTGGAATGAATCTACACATGTACGTTCGTTTTGCTTAAATCGCTTTGGAAAACACTATCTAACGTCATTAAAGTCGTGGTTAAGGTTAGGGATAAGGTTAGGGTGTATTACCGCGGGAGCGTCATTCTACTGGATTTCATCCATTACCAGGCGCGTAGCATAAGAACGTGGACGGTCACCTTTCGCGTTCCTCAGGAACACCCTGGGACTTGACAAATCATCAGTATATTACGCCCTCGGGAGTGAGAAGGGCTGAGAGTAAACAGGTAATTGACGACTTATTGTGAGAACAAAACAAATGTACTTTTAGTCACATTGTTGTATTATTCTAGTAAGGACTCATAAATAAGTACACGTAACAAATACTATGGAAATCTGTTTGTTTACTGTGTCTGAGAGAAAAAACAACAAGTCAGCAAATCTTGGTATCGGTCTAAAAAAATCCTATATCGGTCAGGCTTTATAGCCCACACACCAGTGCTTTTTATTGTATATTTGTTATCAATATTTCAACATAGCAGGCCAAGATAATGTCACATAAAGGATAAAATCGTTGTACTATATACCAGACATACTTTGAACAGTTAACATGTGGGTTATCTTGGCTTAATTTTGCCTGTAACTTGTACGAAAAATAAGTTGGTATAATGTGGTCAGATTTGCACCCCAAATTGGTGGATAACCTAGAACACAACTGTAACTGCCACAACAGCTGGGAAACAGAATGAATTAAACCCAACTTTTGATGAAATGCTTTTCAGCAAGATTAAAACACCAAATGCAAATTGCTTTTAAACTGTGTGTAGTTCAGTGAAATATTTTCAGCCTCAGAGTAAAAGAGTGTGACTGCTCGAGGTTAAAGTAGTTCATTGGGAACTCATGCTTGCTGAAATCCCCAGGTTATGGAACACTGTCATGTGATTAATTAAAAAGCTTCAGGAAAAATGGCCCCAGTTCACAGCAGGACTGTTCCAAGGTGCCTGGAAAATATGTAGAAGGACCAAAAATCCACAAATAGACTATCAAACTGTGTGTCACCAGGAATGAACATGGAGCCCTTATTAAGACATCGTGCATCTGAATAAATGATTCGAATGTGTGCAGGAAAGTCTAAGTCTATGTGCTTAGCATAAAACCATCCTTGCTACTGATTTAGTCTGCAGGAGCTGGCACCAACCGTGTTGGCTTTCAGATAATAGGAAAGCATCCAAATTCCCCGTCAGCTTAGTGAGACACGTACAAAAGATTTTTACAGCTCACACTTTAAAATGTGTGCTAAAGTGTGATCATATCTGGAGCAGCTTTATCCAAGTTCTTTTACAGTATACAGTATGGCGCCAAAAAAAAAGAAAACAGATCCAAAAATGCATTTTATTTATGTACACCGTGTAAAAAAACAAAGCATGCCCCCTTTCGTTTCTAAGGGTTGACATATGACAAATGTCATGTCCTTAGCATACATTAAAATTTGAGTGAACAAATATGGTTTGTTTGGAAGGGTTGCCAGGAGATAGTCTTTTCTCTTTAAATGAACATGGCAGCATGGCTTAGGTTTGCAAATTTGACTAACCACAAGACATCTGGAACAGCACTTTGGAGAGAAAGACCAAAGAGGAGATGTTTGGCCATAATGCACAGTGCCACATTTGGCAAGAACCAAACACAGCATCTCAGCTCAAACACCTCATCCCAACTGTCAAACAGAGTGGTGGAGGGATGATTTGGCTTGTTTGCAGCCACAGGACCTGGGTGCCTTGCAGTCATTGAGTTGACCATGAACTTGTCTGTATACCAAAAGTGTTCTCGAGCCAAACCTGAGGCCATCTGTCCAACAATCCAATCCGTGAGAGTTGAGGCTCGGGTGTGAAATTTATGGTTTTCAGGTTTTTATCAGTATTTGTTTATCGTTTTTATCATTTTTATCGTTAACTTGGTTTCCCTGGGTCTTTTTCCGTGTGTTATGAATAAATCTTCTTTATTTTTGGTACCGTTACTGGTTTTATTTTGTTGTATTCATCCGCAAACCCTTAAAGGTCGGTCCATAATAATATTTTCATAAACCAGTCCGTGGCCCAAAAAAGGTTGGGGACCGCTGCTATAGAAGACTACAAAAAATGCCCTGTTGGGTTAATGGGCTCACTCACTCATTTTGGTCCATGTTGAATGGAATATTATGTAATGTGCTCATTAGTTAACCACTTGTGATTGACAAGTGAAGTCATACTAGCTACATCCATCTTTAATGCCATCAGTGCATGTGACACTCCATTTTTGGAGCAGTTGCATGACTTGCAAAATAACTTTCCCCGTTTTGGGGGGGGGGGGGGGGGGGGGGGGGGGGGGGGGGCTTGTGAAAATGTCTTTACTTGCATAAAAGCGTCACATAAACAAAAGATAATAAAATAAAACTATTAGTTCTATTAACAACATGCTGATGTCACAGAGTCTTTGAAATCAGAAATTGTGAGCACATTGCAGGAGTTGTATATAAGACTATAGCCAATAAGTGTTGTTAATATAATCATTTCGATTATATTGCCTGTGCTATTTAGACAGTTTTATGTAACTACTATGACTTAGACCATTGATAATTAATGCGTTATATGAGGTAAGTCAAACAAATGGAAAGTAATGACATGTAACTTAAGTGTTTGAATTGAGTCAGCATCTTAATTTTCAGCATTACTTGCATTTTGGTTTGTTTGGACGCCCCTTTGTGTCTTTTTGGCCTCGATGTGCTTTTAATACTGCTTACTCCTAGAATGTGGTGTTTAGCCGCATCTTAATGTTTGCTTTGTGCTTTTCTCAATGGGGCACTTGGAGATTATGTAAAAAGCCTAGCCTCAGAGGTTCCTCCTGGCTGCAATCCACTGACACCCTGATCTGCCTCCAAAACTGTAAGAATTATTCATTATCTGTCATAGTTTGTTTGCAGCATTTTCAGTTCTGGAAAATTATGGACACTAGTTTGAGATTCAGTAAATTCGGTAACAGGTTAAGCATTGTCATTATGTATACATTTAAAAAAAATAATGAGACAGCTGCACTGGATGAAATACTCCTTCATTAGAATGAGCTTTATCAGTGTAGGTGATTCTGAATCAGGTCTGTGATCTCCTGAGGAAATCTCCATCATGGGCAGATGTGCTTCGGTGTTTACACTGTTTAGCAAGTTTGACGAGCTGAGAGGAACACAAATGCAATGTTAATGCAGATTTCTCTAGTGTGAAGTACTCATCTAGAATATGAATTTCTGAAAATTTGACCAGTTTGTTTCTGAATAATGTGCATTTGAAATGATTGAATTTCCATTTTTGTTTCACAGTGGAGCTGTTTGTATTTTCTCCTTGTGCTTGTTTGGTTTTGGAAGAAGTTTGTGTGCTTAAAAGTTGAGATTGTAGTTAATTGGCAAGTCCAAACCCATCCTGTTGTCCTTCCTAGGGCACGAATTATTGCTGTTTTGTCACAGCCAGTGGCATTTCAACAATTTCCCATGTGAGATCAATCAAATCTATCTCCTACTACTACGTTCTGGCTCTCGAGTTGGAGCACTATCAAACATGCATCCTGTTGAGACTACGATGAATATACTATATGCTTTAAAAATATGTTGTAGGTTTCTCAAAAGCTGAAGGTCATGTACCACTGATACTTAAAATGAAAATGTAAAAACCAATGAAATATGTGAATTTAATTTTTAAGATACTTTTATTGAGACACACAACTTGGCGATGAAGATAATTCATGGCAAGCTAGAAGGAAGTGAGGAACGCCATAGGTAGAGTCAGCCTTTCTTTGTGACTTCCTTACGCAGTGATTCCTTTGGATATTTTATGGAAGTTATCATCCACATTATTATGTCTGTGTCTCTGCCACATAGGGAGAAAATTGAGAACTGTTGTATGTCCTTAAACTTTGTGTAGGTCACCCTGTTGAGATTTTTCACAGTGCTTGATGTTCTTGATCCAGCAAACAAAGGTCCCAGAATAAGATTGGTCGTAATTCTACCTTCTTTTTGCTCATTCTTTTAAATACCATTTTTATGAGCCGCAGCGGTTTCTCCTAACAACAATTGCACTCGGTAGATAATGATGGCTTAAATATATACTCACCCGGGGCCTGGTAATTAAATAATTTGAGGGGGTATGCAGTGAGCTGTGATTGTGTGCCAGTAACTGTTTTGTTTCTGCTTATGCATACCAGAATTATTTTCCCCTAGTTTGGCTGGTGCTGGGAGGCAAAAGTGACATTGCTCCCATTCATAGTGGTAATGGAAAGGTCCTTGCTTGACTAAGACTCCAAAAAAGCATGGCATTTGAATTGTTTTGGTTACTTGAACTTTAAGAGGGATTTGGCACGCGTGCTCATTCAATGAATAAAAATGATGCGAAGTGAGTGTATGAGTGAGCTGAGGATCATGTGACGCTGTGTTGACTTGCTCATCAGAATTTCACAAGTGTCATTTTGATCTTCGGCATTGTTGTTCGGCATAAGCCACATGCACTGGGAATTTTCTCCAGTTTCTACCGTGTGGATTACAAGGTGTCAAACCCCATCCCCGAAAAAGATGGAATACCGTGTGATTTGTCTTTTTAATGGTCCCACTAGGATTTCAAATTTTATTTTAGTGGATAAAGGTAAGGAGTTGGGAAGTATTTAATTTATTTCCTTCGGTTGCCACTGTTGTCCAACGAGGGGTTTTATTCCATCTGTAGAAAGTAAATAGGGAGCTTTTTTTTCCATAACAAGGGGCCTAAACCTCACACCATAACTACCACTGTAGTCAAAAATTGCTGTATTTCAAAATCAGCTTGCTTGTTGTGACCTTTCGTTGTGCTGTCATGACAGTTGTCTGTGACACTCGAAAGGTTGGTATAGGCATCATGGATCTAATATCAGTTCTAGGCTGCTGGGTTTGTATGTTTTCAATGCTGTAAAGTAGGGTAACTAACAGTGTTTTCTCTGCAGTGAGGACTGGTTGCTATTATTGCTTGAATTAGCATTATTTTTTTTCTTAAATTGCAAGACAGCAGATCCCTGTGTGGTACTGTTTGATTGTCTCCTGGCAAACTTCCTCACAGAGGACTTCACCCCATTTTCCTTCTTCTGCTTCTAACAAACCTCGGACATGCTGGCACTTTTAAATGAAAAAAGCCCTCTTCTGAGCTAGATCGAATCACAGGGAGCCTGGTGCACATAGATCATCCCTTAGAGCTGCAGAAACACAGAGGCTTTTACTCCAAGCAAGCCAAGTGAATACACAGAGGACCCTAAAAGCCATGTAGCCTGTCAGGGTGTATTTATAGAATGTCCCCTAGGCAGCCATGTCCTGATTCTAGGAAAACACAATATAATATTTATATAGTGTGAACAGAACAATGTAGGGATCAGCCTTTATGTGGGGGCAGATGTAGACAGTTTGTCTATAAATCGAGTGGAGAGTTATGAACTCCTGATAGAATAATATTTGTGGCCACGTTGGGGAGAGGAACGGAAAGCACCGAGGAGCACAAATGCTACAAGTTTTCACTGAGGTGTTATAATGTCAATTTAATTAGCTTGGGTCTTAGGCCTCATATAACATCTTCGATTTGAGCCCACACCATTGAATTAGACCCTTGTCTTGCAGGAAGACACCAACCAGAAGCGCAATTATCACTTTCAGTGGCGTTCATCAAACTGGAAGCTGCTGCAGTGACAAAACAGTGGAAATAATAAGTGTCAAGGCTGAAACCAATATCCTTGCGTTTATTATATCAAGATGCGTGATTTAATTGGAAGTGCTGCACTGGCATCACAAAGTATAAAATATTGATATCACATTTTTGTGACACTCCTCAGAAATGTGTTTTGTGTTTACCTCGCCAGCTGCTGTTGCCAAACAGCCTAAAGCCCCGTGGGCTTTTCTTTCCATGCAGCCGGTGTTTAGCATAATAGGCACAGTAGTATACTGCCCTGGTGTTTTGCCTCTGTCAGCCCTATTAATCGGAAGTCAAATCACTTCCATTAGATTTCTAGGGTAAAGCTTTTGGCTGGTGGGATTTGCTGAAGCAGGACAGAGGGAGGAAAAAGGCAGGAGAGGGGGGGAAAGATAGAAAGAGGAGCACAAGGCAGAGAGAGAATGGCTGCTGCTGATAAGCTGCAGGCAAGAAATACGCAAACCTCCGCAGTGTATGAGAATGATGAATCAGGGATAATAGTCACCCTGCAGTGAATGTTGTCATCATGGGACATTTTCTTCAGAGACAACATTTACCTGTCACAGCATCTACGTTCGGAGGAGCAATAATGGGCTTTGTTCCCAGGTGCAGCTGGGGTAAGGGGGCGGAGGGGGGTGCTGTGTAGGGGTATTGGGTTTTATAGGAAGAGTCGCTTTGGGGGATGAATTCGCTTTCACTGATTCGTGCAGATTGTGTTAAATGGGCCAGTCAATAATTGCTGGCAAAAGTAAAGAGGTCATTCTACCTTTGCATTCATTCCTGTTTGAGTTTACCAATCTTTTTATTTTGGCGGTTACATTCTTATATGATGATGTCACAAAAGTGGCAGCAGGAGGTGTAAAGGCTTTTTCAAATAAGAGGAGCAGTAAATATGTCCTTGTAAACTGTGAATTCTGTTCATTTGAGGTCAGCTCATCTTTTTTTCCTCTTCACTGTTTACTTTCTAGCATTGTATAAATATGATATGTAAGTATTTTTATGCTAATACTGATCTAGTACCTGTATTAAACCAAAGACAGAGGCACAGGTACCTTCCAAAGATGATTTATACCCATAAATGTAAAAAATAGCAAAGATCTGTTTTAATATCAATAGCTGTGCTTTTGCCAGTGATTCATCATCATTAAAACATGAATGCATAATGATCGATAGACATTTATAAAGGCAAAGTCCAACCATGCTTTTAAAATCTCCCTCTTTACTTTTTCTAACTGTTAATGTGCCCATATGACTAATAGGCGCATTAGACAGGAGCAGCAACCCTTGTTGAGAGATTATTTGCCATGCTGAGTCAGTGGACCCCTGCTGGCCAGCAGGATTGCCACCGCCCCAATGTTTAAGCCCGGAGCTGACGGGTCAGCGTGACTGACACGGGAGCAATTGGTCGTAGTCGCCCATCTGGGTGTGTGAGATCTGGGAATCAAGCTGTCTGACCTCACACTGCGACACTCTAGAGCTCCAAGCTGGCATCCAAAGAGAAGGGAGCTTAAGTCTTATTAGAGAGGGTATTACATCCAAACACAGACACGCTACTTATTAAGACAACACTATCTGGGGAACAAAACAGGAGATTAAAGACCCATGCCATTACACTGTAGGTCACAGGGGGCTTCTTGGCACTCTTGTAATCTGGAAACAATCACCCATGGTTGACTAGCCAACAGGGACTCTGAAAACATTTTGTTCTTTGTTTTGTTGGGACATTTTTCCAACTGCGTCTCCACCAGCTATTGAGGGTCATGGAAAACAGAGAAGTCAATAAACCTACTAGAAGAGCCTATTGGTGCAGACCTTTCAGTCTGGGTTCAGTCACTGTAGAAACAAAGTCTTTCCACCATGCTTTATAAGTCATTACCAAAGAGCAGGCATAGTAGGTTTCCTTGGTTGCACGATTTTTATTGTGTACCAGCCGGCATATCGCTCGCTGTTTTGATTTCTTGCCTTTCTGCCTCTCGACACAGCTGATGGCTTGTCTACCAGCGTGGGTAATAAGAGCCGAATGCATTAACCTTGTTTTCATTTACTCCCCGTGGATACAGCGTGGGCCCTGCAAGTTGTAAATTCTTCTTCTTTTTTGGCAGTGTACTTTATCATCGCTGGCACTTTCTGTTAAATCTCAGGACCTTTTCAGGACCTCCCTCCTCTGGTCTCGGGAGAATTCTCCTGGAGGTGACTGCAGCCTCTGTTTGTGCGTTGGGAGTTTCTCAGCCCTCGATCCATGCCTCAGGCTGCCATGTTCATTGCTTAAAGGGCTCCCAAACTCTAGCTGCCAATAAAAAAATCCAGATGGGTTTTGATACTGAATGGCCCAAGCTCGAATATGTCGATTTGTAGACACTAGAGAGTAGAGTTGATTTCCACTATTGGAGAAGTTTTAAGCAATCCGGGCCTCAGTGAAAGGCATGGAGAGCCCGACTTTTATCTCACTATGCATCTGTTTCTCACCGAAATGAAACAGACAAGAAACGGGGATGATGGGACTTCTGAAACAGAGGTTTAGATTATTGCCATGAGCGTGATAAAACATGCTCATGAGCAAATTATGTTATTTCACTTGCAGATATTCACTGCTACTAGGACGATATAAGTCCCTGTGCACAAATTCAACAACCGCACAAGTACGTCTAAACAGCCAAGGGCACAAATCAGGCGGCAGCTTTCTTGTTTTATCCAATGCCATAAAGAAGCACAACAACAACAAATAACACTACTTGCAAGTTAAAGCAGCTGGAAAGTTATATCTCGTGAGCCCTAGATACATCCTCATTTTAAACACCACCACACATACTTATTTCTCTAATGACATTTCCTGTTTCCTCTGGGAAACCAAGCTCACTTGCAACAAATCCACAAATTCTGCTGTAAAGGTAATTCAATCTTGAGTTTATCTACAGAGGTTAGACTGGTGTCATTACAAGAAGTCAGCCTTTTTGAGGTAATTGAGTTCATAAAATGTAATGGACTGTATTACTGTTCATGCCTAAATAATTTCCCTTGTAAAACCCCACTAGGCTTGCTTTAACGGCTCCTCGGCTTTCAGATCTTTCACTCTCATTCAACTTATATATTTGCATTTGTATGATTTGGAAATTCATATTATAGATAACATACCGTCCAGTTCTCGCTGTTTCATTAATGTGCGCACAGGCTGTCTTTATTACCCCACATTCCTGCTTGCGCCCTGTTCAATCCTGCACAGAGGCGCCTTGCATTTCAGTGTACACTGGGGCCAAAAGCACAGTTGGCACTCTCAAACCTGATCGTGCTTTTAATGTGCACAAGCTATTAATCAGCAGTTTTATTCTAGGCCATGGGGTTTATGAGAGGCAGTGTTACAAGGACTGTAAGCTGCCCTGCATATTTTTTTATTTTTTATTTTTTGGGCCCATCACACTGTAACAGCTGTTTCATACCACTGGGGGAACGGCGGAGCAGATTTGACCAATAAAACCTATAGACCCTGGCCTGTGACACACAAGACACAAACAACACTTTTGTACTTTTCACTGCCTGCATGGGAGGTTGGTTCTCCTTCATCTGTAAAACTCAAAAGACTTGGTGGGCTAAAGAATGCTTAGAACATTGCATCTTACAAAGGCAGCTACACTGGGATTAAAAGTTAATGAGTGTGTGATTGTAAAGGAACAGAGACTTGGATGTGCAGGCTCAGCAAAATGTGCAAAAGGAGTCTGTTTGATACAGAACCTCTGGTTATCTTTAATTTGATTAGCTCCTTGACTGTGAGTGAGCGTTTGAGAACAGTTAATTGCAAAGAGATTCATATTTCATATCCATAAACACAGTGACAGTAAAAATGAGACATGCACATTTAGAGTTGTGGGTTTTTTTTTCTTAAATTACCCTCTGATACTTTCTACCAGAAATCAAGCAATGATTAAAGAACCTTTTTAAAATGTAGTATGCGCTCATCATGCAGTCAGTTTAAAAAGTCTAGAGAAATTAGACCTTTAAAAATATGCAAGAGGTCAGCAGCAGAGTCATAACATTTGAACTTTTTCCATGAAGCAAGATAAGTCGATATATTTGAAAGGGCTGTGAATCCCAGCGAGCACCAATGGGTATAAACGGGACAGAACCTTCATGCTCAAGCAGTATTATGTAACAGTGACTCCTGCAGGGCAGGAATACAAAATTTGGCTTGTAATGTGCTTGTTTAGGGTACTTCCCAGGCTACACGCTTTTGTTCTCTAAACAATACAATTTTTCTGTAATTTTCTTCTTTTTTTGTAAGTATGCATACAGTGGGGACTTCTGACTGTGTCTAAGCACTAAATGCATTTTAAATCAAGTTGAGTGTCAATAATTTAAGTGGCTGCCTGGATAAGTAAATAATTTGAGTACTTAGCATTTTCTATCTGGCATTGGTCTTAATAATGCAAGAGCTGTGTAACCCCATTACATTTGTGTGGATTGCATATGAAATATCAATTTCTTTTGGTTTACTTGTGGGCAAACTAAATCCACTAATGCATGGAAGGAATAGAAAGGGAGTTCAATAGAGTTTGCAGTGTATAACTTCAGGTAAAAGTTGCTTACAGAGAAAAAGAACAATTTTGCTGAGATGATAGATTAACTGGCCTAACTTTTAAATGCCACTCATCCTTTCACAACTTGGGGAGAGTAAAACCATCCCATCACAATGTAGCCATGTGAGCATGTGTCAAAGACGCACACAGCATTGCAAAATGATTCAAAGTTTGAGTGTTTTTTATCTGACAGATTAAGCAGATAAAAGATCTGGAGTTGATTCCAAGTGTTGATATGGCATGTGGTATTTTTTTCAGTGGAACTCTCAACATGAGGTCTAAAGAGTCATCAAAGTTAAGGAGGCCATGGACTCAAAGACCAAAATAAACCAAAGAGATAGATTCCTAAGACTTTAGGAAAGGCCACATTGATATTTTGGTACATTGTGGTCTGGAGATCTGGAGTACCACAGAAGAAAGCTAAACTTTATGCTAACAGAATTCTGTCCATGGTTAAGAAAAACCGCTCCACAACATCGAACTAAGTCAAGAACAATCTCAACCTATACATTAGGACTGGGCGATATATCGAGTTTTTAAATATATCGATATATTTTTATACGAGATATGAGATGTGACAATATCGTTTATATCGATATAGTCTATGTTACGCTATAATTATACTTGAGGAGCCACTAGTTTGCCTCTCTTTCGTCCACTTTTGTCTCTATGCAACGTTACTCTGCCTCGCCTCTTTCCTTCACTGAACACAACTCCCCCTCCCCCATCACTTCACCTGCAGGCAACGACAAGATCAGCTATCAAAGAGGAGCTGCTTGGTAAAAAGAAAACATTTGGAGATTACTATGCTGTTACCGGTAATCTCGTCAAAATGACGTTAACGCCATAACTGCATTAATGCGGCAAATCTCGGTTAACAAGTTACCGCGGATCGCCCCGTGCGTGGGGTTGGACGGCATCAACGCGTTAACGAGCTAACAGCGTTAATGCGTTGACGCCATGCAGCCCCACACATGGGGGCTGCACGGCCTAAAATCCTTTCATTTTCTCAAAAATTGACAGTGCACCTTATGTATGAGTTCTGGTTGTGCTTACTGACCGGGAACTGCTTTTATGTATTACACGGCGCTCAGCAATCTGTCAAAAAATGTTTTAGTACGACTTTGGTAAGCTACGAAGCCGCACTGCTTGATGGATTGTTGGAGCATTACGGCTACCGTAGTGGAGCCTCGCGGAGTAATACGTACTGTGCTTCAACGTAATATTACCGTATTGTGTGCCATTTGTGTACCACAAATGGCACCTGTTCAGAGACATGGTTACAAAGAGGATTTCAAACTCCAGGCTGTCAGTAACGCAGTAGAACTTGGGAACAGAGCAGCTGCGAAATCTGTCTGTCTTTTTTATTATGCTCAGCGTCTTTTAATTTACATTTTGACTGCACAATTGTGAACTTTTTGTTATGCACAAAAACAACATTGTTTTTTATTTTATTTATGGAGCATTATTATTTAATAAATGCTGATGATTAATTTCTGAGTAATTTTTTCATGTACATCTGCGCTGTATGTTAATAAAAGTGCCTATGTGAGATCTGGGACACAGCTTTGACTAAGAACTCTCTTTTTGTTCTTACTTTATGGCTTAAAAAAATATCGAGATATATATCGCATACCGCCATCCAGCTAAAGAATATCGAGATATGAATTTTGGGTCATATCACCCAGTCTTACTATACATACATTATTACCAAAGTATACAATTGAGAGACACTTTAATGACTGTAAATACAGAGAGTTTACTTCAAGGTGCAAACCACTGGTTACACTCAACAACAAGAGTCGTAGATTAGACAGAAAACATCTAAAGGAGCCTGCACAGTTCATAAACCAAAATTAACTGATACCAGAATGATCAGAAGAGAAAACATGGCAAAGAAAAAGTGGAAGCAGTATTAATGCAACAGTGGAACCATATCCGTAGTGTCTAGTGGGGCATATTGTGAATTGTACAGCACATTCTGCACATGCAACACAGGAGCTTCTCAATGTAAAGAAATGGGATAATTTTCAACTGCTAAATCAGTCATTTTATTATTATTATAATTATTATTATCATTATTATTATTATTAGATACAAAACTATATACAAAAATGCAGAAAGACACAGAAACAAGTAGCAACTGAAATAAATCACTAACAGAGCATCTCAAGGGAAGAAGTGCAACACTTTTTGATGTCAATGGGCTCTACACTTCAGTCAGTCTTTAAATGTAACATTTTGTTAATTTGCCCAATTACTTTTGACCCACTGAAAATATGGGACAGTGTATAAAAATGGATGTAATTCAGCCAATTAACTGTGAAACAGTTAATGCAATGCCCTTGAATTAAACCTGCACTTAAATTACATCTTGATTGTTAAATTGAATAGCCTCTGTGGTGGTTTAGAAGCAAAATTCCAAACCATGGGGTATTGGTCTGTAAAGCTAACTAAACTAACCCTGTTGTAATGTAACAAGCAGTCACCAAGAAATTAGTTGTTCAGTGCTTGCAACAGGTTCTTTGACATAGGAGAAAAAATGGAATATAAGATTTTGAAATCTCTCGGAAATGAGCCAAACGGGTGACGTTTAAATTTGGTGTTCTACATTCACATAATTAAACCTCTGAAATACGAAGGTAAAGCATGATGGGTTATCTTTGTATGTTAAGCAAGTTTTAAATCATGGTTACTGCTCACTTTTATACTGCTCCGACAGTTTTCAAATGATTAAAAGGGCACTACAACTTTTTAATAATGTCAGAGTCCTTATTAGAACTTAATAAGAGTGTGATAATCCACATCCTCTTTCAACCTCATGCTGCGCATTTGTTGACAAATCTGAAATGGGAATGCACCTCAACAACTCGAAGATTCACAGATTTACTGTACACAAGCACAGCACACAATTGATTTCAGTAAATACAAGCCTGTGGCAGTTGCTCCTCCTGAGTCCAAGCAAACCAACCCTATATGACCCTGGGAGAGGGTCACAGCGGGACACAGCAGACGGGCTCCCGCTCAGGGAGCTTCATGAGGTCATAGGGGCAGCACTGGAAAATTTTGGCAATGATATTCTTCCATCTGTTGAGAAAATAAGTGCTGTTCATTGATTGGCCATGCAACTGACTGGCGCAACACAGGCACGGTTAGGAAAGAGATGGAGATCACCCTGCCAACTGCCGCATAACTGCAGGCAGCGCTGTTTGGGGTTTCCATCCATCCTTTGCCCTATCTCGTTATTTAAGCCATGCACTCAGCACAGCAGATTGTATTTATTACATATTTGCATATATATGAGCGCCTCTATTTTGACAGCTTTTCAAGCAGCACACTCTTTATTGAGATTACATGAGGCTGAAGACAAAGTGAGAGATGTCATTCCATCTTGAAATTGAAGGATAATAGTGGGCAATGCTGCAGTTATTGCCAATACAGTATCAACAAAAGTAAGGTACTGGTAGGAATTTACTAAATAGTCACTGGTCACCCCTTTCAAAATGCAAAATAATCTCCTGTTTCTTTGGAGCCTTGCTAAACACACATATGTTACAGTTTAAAGACATTTTGAAGGATTGAAGAAGCAGACACTGAACACAACTCAGAATTAAATTCGGTGAGAAGTCAAATTCAAAATCTAAGGTACAGATAAAACTGGAATGAGATTTTATCATTGGAGTGCAAAAAGAAGAATGCATTTTACATTGTGCATTGCTAATTTATGTCACCATGTTGATACTGGGAGAGAGATTAAATCTTTATCTGCTGGAAAGTCTGGAAATCCTCTCAAGGGAGGAAGATGCCTGAAATACCTAAGGGGAAGATAAAAACACAGGACTGACAGGGAGATTGGTGTGGCAACCGCTATAATGCAGATCTTATGAAAACAAGGCGCTTACCTGTTGATTTATGTCTAAAACAGAGACACAGAAGAGTCTTCTTCATCGGTTATATGGACACAGTTGTTTCTCTGTAGCTCACTGTGCATCTTGGTTGTGGGCCTAGTAATATTAAATAAAACAGGAGCAGAATTTTTTACATTTCACCTTTAATTTCATGGCTTCACTGTACATGTTCGGTACAAGCAGTTAAATATTTCAGTACTCCAAGAAGAAGAACCTGTTCTGATCAACTTTGCTCTGCAAAATCACTTGTGAAATGTGAAGATGAGGGTATCGTGTGTGTATGGTGGAAAAAGCCAGTGATGTGTACTGGTGCATGTCCTGCCAACTTGTTCTGGCAAATCCCGACCTTCTGCCCGGTTAAGTCTCTCTGCGCTCTCAAATTCACAAGTCACGTGGCTGGCGGCATGATAGATGACCACACAACCGATTAACCGTGTTTTACGCTGACTTGAAATTGGATAGATAGTATTTCTGTCAAAAGAGTGAGCTGAGACAGGGGGATTAGGATATGGTGTTTTTCCCACAGCACTGCCTTTGTCATCCGTCTGACTTTCTTCCACTTTAAGACAGAGACAACCTAGTAGTCAGTACTCGGTACTGAGGTAGTCATATCAAGTCTTATCATATCACATAGAGTCATATCAACTCTACTTGAACACTCAAAGCACTTTATACAACATTCCTCATTCAACCATTCACACCCATTCATACAAGCACTTTATTTAGTACGACACAATGCTTTGTATCTAACAC
Organism: Pelmatolapia mariae; assembly: GCF_036321145.2. NCBI lineage: Eukaryota > Metazoa > Chordata > Actinopteri > Cichliformes > Cichlidae > Pelmatolapia > Pelmatolapia mariae. Next base: position 8,614,862 of record NC_086236.1, on the reverse strand, counting down.
ATACACAGATCCACAGTCTGATGAAGGCATCAGGACGGATTCGGGGTTCAGTATCTTGCCCAAGGATACTTTGGCAAGCAGACTGGAGCAGCCAGGGATCAAACCACCAACCTTCCGATTAGTAAATGACCCGCGCTAGCTTCTGTGGCACAGCCAACTCCCCCACATTATTATATAAAAAGACAACACTCTGTTATACTATACATGCAGAGCTGTAACTCTTTTTTTTCTTCTCTACCAAAAAGATTTTCGTGCTGTATACTGGTTTGTTTGTTTGTTTGTTTTTTAAAGTAAACAGCAAATGCATTAGTGCTAATGAACCCATCATACTGCTCATGTCATGCTGAATTTATTTGTAATTATCCTAGCCTTATGAGCCATGTCAGCCATGTCAAAATTGTTGAATTTTTGACGTTCTTGGGCTTTTGATGCCCTTTAAAGTACTGCTAGCAGATAAAACTATGAAAAGAAAAATCTGAATACATTCGCTCTTCTTCTATCAACCGCAACACTGACTTGTGAAAATAACTGATCACACTTTAAAAGTAAAGGCCAAATCTTTTTTTTTTTTTTTTGACCATTTCAAGTAATTCCTCAACATTTAAGTGGAGTTTAAAATCTGGGCTTTGATTATGTCACTCCTTTGAGGATTTGCTAGTGTGGTTTGGATTAATATCCTTTTAAAAGTTCACTTCTGGTTCCACTTCAACTCCTGGACAGATGTCCCCTCACTTTACTTTTGACTGTTCTTTGATATGATTCAGAGCTCATTGTTGAATCAGTGACTGTAGGCTGTCCGGTCCCTAATACAATAAAACAACTGGAATGATTTCCTCCCACTATCCTTCACAGTTCAAATCCTAAAAAGTTGCCTTTGGACTCGGCTTTGGTGATATGTTAAAATTTTCTGGCCACAGTCCCTCCAGTAACGAGCAATTGCTGATGTATTCATGCTCATAGGTATCCTTAACCCTTCTCTCAGAGAGACTTCAGAGCTTGGCATAATGACAGCACACACATCAAGAGCAGAGAATGCCAGCCTCTATACATCATACTGTAGCTTTAAATAAGACTGTTTCCAAGTAGCATGTGGAGCAATGGTTATCCTGTCCTTATTGTATGGCTTTGAATATGTGAAAAATCATTCTCAGTAAACATCGCTTATTGAAAAATGCAACAATTTTCATGTAGCACAAACTTTTTCACATCTGACATAAGCAGTTTCACAGTGATGCATACAGAAGTGATAGAAGTTGCAGATTGTTTAATCATTCAGTTTCTATAGTAAAGGCCGTGTAATAAGAGTTGTCAAGGAGTCTCGAGAGGCCTATTGAAACAGTGTGTCTTCTCTTAAGAAATTCATAACTTTAACTTTTTACCTTTAGTTAATACTTCATGCTTAGTCTCTTTTCTTAACTCTGTTTAGTTTTGCTATTTTCTAGCCGTCGTGCTTTCATTTTAAGACACATGAGTAGAACTCAAACACAAATGTCACAGAGTGCTACACCTGAATACAAAAGCCCATCTTACTCTTTTCTTCTTGCAAGAAAAGAAAATCAACACCAATCTATTACACTCAAATGTTATTTTTATACATGTTTTCAACTTGTGAGTCATAGTATGCTCTGTAAATACAGTGTTTTTCAGTCCCCAATTATTGATTTTTTTTTTTTTTCCAGGCAAGGAGGACAATGACAGCACCAATACAAAATTGGTACTGAGTGATCGATGTGACGTATATAGCTTTTGTTTGGTGCTAAAGTGCCATTAAGGGTTAATGGCTTTGGCTCTAGATTGCCTTTTCTGTAGTGTGTCTCTTTTTTTCCAATAAATAGAATGTGTGCTTTGAAGTACGGCAGACTTTTACACGTTAATACACAGCACAGCATTTAATTTTCAAAAGTGTGGGTTCCGCTGATCTTCATGGTGAGGTATTGGTGTTTGTAAATGAGTCTTTGTGTGTTATTATTGGTTTGTTCACTGAAACATGGTCCGATTGTTAACCGGCAAAAGTTGAAATGTCTCTTATCTACTTGGAAACAGATCTTCTAGTACATGATTGGGCTTATATATAAGCTTTATATTTTTCACGAGGCCAGAAATCAAGGTTTAGGCTACAGGATGCCCCTAAGTAAACAGGATACATTACTGTTGTTTTCCTTTTATTGTTATTTTTATGCCTGCTGAACCTCTGTCCTAACAGTAGTTGAGTAGTTGGCTTGGTTGACTTGTAGGTGCGGATCCACACAGCACTTTGTTAAGATTTGAGAGGTGTGCACTTGGCTGCTGTGTGAGCCTCTTCAATCGATGGCTACCCATTATACCCTTATCTGTGTCTATATAGGGGTTTCTGTGTACATTTGGGGAAATATAACTCCAGCATGACACTCGGAGTCCGTACCGCATACTCCTGTTCAAAGCTCTTAATCAAATTGGCTATCTACAGTATCTGTTGATAGCCAATGTAGAGTATATGTGCACCTTTCTGAGTGAAACAACAGCTTGTGTCTTCTGCTGGGAAACAACAATTTTACTACAGAAGCACCAAGCCGCAGTAAAGGGCAATGAGCAAGATAAGCAGATGATGATAGCTTTGCGGTTTCTGTTTGTAGTCCACTTGTAGTTCTAATTCTATTCCCAAATCATTTTTGGGTCGGTTTTGATTACATGCATGCAAACAGTTTGGGTGGGGAGTGTAAGAGCGATTGCATTTTCATCTACACCGGAAGCCCTGGAATATTGGCTGTTGCCCCCAGAGGCCAAGGCAGCAGACTAACTGATGGATTCCCAGATTATTTAGACTTCAGCTTGTCCTTGTTGCGCAGTGAGCCATGTAAACTACTGTAGGCCTGTTTGACTAAATGCATCTATTCATGCTACAGCAACAGTAAACTTTAACCTTTGTATTAAGTTTTTTTTTGCAACACAACACGGTTGTTGAAAAGGACAGAGCAGGTGCCGCAGGGAGGTGTGCGTAGCTGTCTAGCTGTGTATTAAAGTTCTGTTATGTCCCTTTTCTTTTATCTCTGTGCGTCTTTTTTTCCTGTTTGTTTTCGAGTCCTGCATTTGATTTTACAGTACACATATTGTCTAATATGTCATATGATTTATGGATTTTATTTCTCTCTCTTTCTCTCTAGGTAAGTGCGATTTGGCTTTCCTCTTCCTCCATCCCGAAACAAGCACCTCTCACCCCACCCGTCAGAGAATGCCCCCTGGAGATAGTGGGTGCTGAGGTGATTCATCGGTAGCGGTACTGGTTAAAAATATTCCTCCTCCTCCTTCTCCCTCCGCTCTGTTTCCCGCTGACTGTCAAAGGAAATGAAGCCAGCTCGTTCTCACCCCTAAACAAGACTGGAAAAGGTCTCTGTAAGCTTGTATCATTTTAATGTCTCCTAACTCCTTCCAGGCATGGAAGAGAAGTTCAGACGGGTATAAAATGGGAGGGAAAGTCCTGAATGATGTGAGGACTACAGAGGAATGTGGGTCCGTGCCTGGACAGATGTAGTAAAGGACCAACAGCGATCCTTAAGGGGTTGGGAGCTTGTTGTCTTTGTGCACTGATTAGTAGGTTGCTGGTTTGTCCTTGCCTTGCATTGATGCACAGAACCAATTAATCATTGTTCTTTATCTAGACCTTTATTCATCGGGGTCGTTGACAAAGCATGCTGTTGACCTTATGTGTTCTGGGTTGTTTTTTTGTCCCTTTGTCCAATGCACCATTCCAATTCAGATACTCATTAAGCAGTAGGGAAAGTGTGCAGGCAGAAAATATGACGGTTCTGTATGAGGTCCAAAAGTTTTCCCAACTCGAGGAAAGAATCCTGACCTTGACAGGGGACGATAAATAATTATCATTACAATGTCTCTGATACAGTTTTGCTCCATGTGATTATCCCTCCCTCCTTGTCCTTCCTGCTGATATTGGCCTGAAGTACATTTTATCTTCACCTTCCAGGCGGAACAGATTAATCCAGTGAAATGTGTTTTAGCTAAGTCAGTGCACTAAATGGAGAGAAGAGGAAACCCAGTGGTTCACTGTCTCTTGAATTACAATGAGTATGGCTTCTTCTTCTTTCTTTCTTTTTCTTTTTTTTTTTTTTTCCAAAAATGGTGTTTGTGCTGCAAAGATCAATCACTTCATAGAGCATTGTTTGGGTTTTAACTTTTGAGGACCTTGTTGGTTTGGGGATGACGAATTTTTCAGCAATGCTCCCGTGGACTCAACATCCAACTGATGCAATGAGGCTGCAATTGTTTTTTTGCTTTTGAACAGTGGTTTCTCAGATCGCTGGAGTTGCCTTACAGTGTCTCTCCTGCAAACCTATTCTTCTCAGCTTCAGACTGCAGCTTTTATTGGGGAGATTGTGTGCAGGGCGAGTCGCAGCAAATTAGCCAAGGGCCGCAAAGGTTAAACGCTGCTACTGGGGACTTTGTGGATGAGGCAGGCCGAACCACATCATTGGAAGCTCCCTTCTAGCCTTCCTGTCTTGTCAATAATGACTGTCCACATCACAGCCCATTCATGTCCCTGTTTCAAACACAATCCATTGTAACTGCATTACATTATGCAGAACATGGCAGCAAAACAACAACCCGACATTCATTTTCGCTCTATTCATCGTTACATTTCTTTGCATATAAACAGTGTTCGTGAATGAAGCTTTGTTCGCATCCATCCAGATGACCTCTTAGCTTTGTCCTTCCATTTGTCCATAGTACACTGGCTCAATGGGCTACTGTGTTCACTCTGACACAGAGACAGCATGGGCCCTAAAGGCCCAAGGACTCCCAGATGATGGAGTACATGAGACATCTGCCACGGAAGTACAGATGGTAGCCTTGGGTACACTGGACCCTGTTAAAGCTGAAAAATATGATTTCAACCCAAGTAAGCTGTGTTGACCAAGACTTCTCCTCCAGTACTCCTGGGGTCGTTGGTGCAGGGTGTGGGTGGTGGATTGATTACACTATTCTTACGAGAGAGCGGTGACCCAGAATTTCTTGATAAACATGGAAATTCAGTTCCTGGAAATGAGGATAACCAAGGGTTATATAACTAGATTGTCAGATCAAATAAGGAAAGGAAAGGTGTTAAGTGCATTTGTCAGAACCCGTAAGATTAGATTTTTCATAGTGCACAGGAATCTCATATTTATAGGAAGTTATGTAAGAGGGTTTGGTTGGAGCTAGAGATATTGACTTGCACATAGACAGTGACAGAGTTTCTATTATGTATGATTACCAAATGTAGAGCTGTGGTGATATTAAGTACTGCAGAACCAAGCACTGGTATGGAAAACTCAAATTCTTCGGTGGACAAATTTCTGCGCTAATGTAGGCCACTTCCAAAATTGATGGCTATACTCACCTGCTTGCTCATCGAGAGGCTGTAAGTTCTCCTTCATCTGACTGCTTTACTTAGGTCCTTTGGCTAACCAGTTTTGTCCAATTTAAAATGAAAATAATCCAAAATCGGTAACACATACCTTCTGTGATTTTATGTCACATGTTAGGCTGACTTTGTCTGGGTGGAAAATTATACTGCCTGACCTTCAGTTGTGAAAAAAACATTGAGGACAAAATGAAAAACAAACCACAGTGTCATGGGATTTTTTTTGTTTTTCACATTATTGGGCCACTTATCTTCATTTTTTGATGTAAAGGTAGACGGTAAACAGCTGTTTTTTTTTTTTAATCTCCCTCTTGTCTCTAAAACGTAGATAAACAACATCCTCTTCCTCAATGCGCCGGCCAAAAAACCTTAGACAGCAAAACTGTCACTTTTTGCTTGAGCAGTATTGGGTTGGACTCTAGTGGGCAATACATCTTCTATGGACCACTATGTGAGATTTGGATATGAAGGACCTCTTAACCAAAGAGGATGTGACATGAATTAATAATGTTTCATATAACAATCCAATAATAATTTAATATTATTTCAAATTTTAGGTCAGAATTGCTTCCCAATTAATCAGACGCTTCATTAGTCATGTGAAATGCCCCACAGTTGCTCGCTTGTCATTTTGTTAAAACCTGTTTTGTTTTGTTTTTTTTGTATAAAACCTCCTTGAGCTCGCCAGGCTGTGCTCTCTTCTCCTCGTGCATTGTGTGGAAGGTGCGAGTGAGCTTGCCTTCAAACGCTTGCTTGTCGATCCTTTCTTTGTACCACGTCTGGCTGATGTCCTCCGCTACTGCTGCTTCGTGTTTGGAAGGGCCAGCAGGGCCAGCATGGAGAAGGGAAGGAGGGCCGTCTGTGCCCAGCCTTGGCCACCTGGCTGCCCAGAGGGGAAGGGGGCGTGGAGGGCGGTGGAGAAGAGGAAGGGGGTCAACGGGAAAAAAGACATTTCCCCTCCTCTCTCTCTGTCTCTCTTTCTTTGGCTTCCTTTCATCCACTCTGCTCTTCCTCTTTCCTTTTTGTCCCTCTCACCTGCTTCCTGGGTTTGCTTTCATAGATTTTTATTCTCCCCCTCCCTATAGGATCTCTGGGGTCCAGCTCATGTCAAAAAGCCCCACAAATTCTAAAAAAACAAAAAGGGTTTAATGGTCAATTATTGAGGCTATATCACCCATACCTAACTCAAAGTATTTCAATTAAATATGCCAATATTCATCCTTCATCCTGCTTTTCCAGTGAGCTGCTCTCATTGATGCCAGGCTATTTAATTTCCACCCGTGCTCTGCACTTCCTCTAATATGGCGTACAATTAGCAAGTGCTCCATTTATTAGCTTTTGTGCCACACACCCCCTAGTATTCCTTCTGTGGGTGCCTTCATAGCCTGGTTATACTCAATGATACAGCAGGAACATTTTTCTTGCAAAGCTTTGTGCTTTGTTGGGGGTCTAACCTCTTGTAACCTAACCACCATGACCATGGATCGTAGTCGTAGGTGGACATGGTGGCTGACTCTCTGCTCTCACTGTCAAGCACGCTTGGGTCAGTGTTGTCGTGCATGCCAGAGAACATAAATGCATGCCTTGACAATACAGTGATATCACAAGATGGCACTTTTTTAAGGTCGCACAAAGATTTAGCAACTAGATTCATCTGCTGGAGTCAGACCTACACATACAGAACTGGGCTAAACACACCTCACTGCATGATGTCATTTTGCAAGCCGCAACGTATATTTGCACGCATACCAGCATCTTTTACCTGTTAATATCCCACAAACATTTGTTCTTTTATAAATTGCATTTATTTCTCTCTTTCTACACGTCTTTTACACATTTGCTCTGTTATCTGTTGTATGTATGTTGCTATGACAACTCCATTTCCCTCTGGGATTAATAAAGCTTCTCTGATCTGAATAAAAATCAATAAATAGTAAAAGTAAAAACAGAAAAAGGCCACTTTTTCCAAAACATAACATTGCTTATCTTTTATACTTTAATGTCAAAACCACAGGGAGCCTACTGGAGATAGGCAAACGAGCTGCACAGAGCCCCAGGTTCAAGACCTCTGATTTAGGAGAACATTTTGTAAACAGGAGCAAATTTCATATTTTAATATGTTTAATATTGTAAGTAAAGTGGTTAGGAGTCTGTCAGCTGTGACAAGATGTTTAATGTATGCCACCAGATGCCATTATGAATGTTAGGTTTAATGTCCTTGAAAAGCATAGGGAAAAAAACACTTTTATGAATGCGTGTGTGTCAATGGGTAAATAAGGCTTGTAGTAAAAAAAAGCTTTGAGTGCTCAAATAGAGTAGAAAAGCTTTATATAAGTACTCATCCAGTCACCATGTCACAACTATTATTAGTTCAGACTTGTCCTCGGGTTTGGTTTAAAAGTAAAAAGAACAATTATTCTAGTTTTGCTTTTGCAATGTGTGAAAACCATAATAGTTTTTGGATCTTTGTGCACATAAAAAGTCTATGTAAATGTTCAAATTCTATTATATCTAATTATATTATCTGACCAGGGTGTACTGCCCCTTACCTCAAATCAGATGGGATAGGCTCCAGCCCCTTCTACAAGCATGAATTGGATAAGATAAAGTTTCTCTTGCATTATTGTTAGTCTTAGGATATGAGTATGGCTTTTTTTTTTTAAATGATGCTTATATGTATTATAAAGTATGGTTGCTTGTACTCTGTGGGGCATACAGCCAAAAATCATATTTACACAAAGATTACTGTATGTTTGGTTTCAAAGGCGATGCCTCGTGTGTCGCAAGTTGTAGATTTTATATTTTTGGTCAGGTACATTTTAGAAAACCTCTTATTTATGTTTAAGGAAGATTTACATTTTTTTATTAATATGTAGAAAGGTGAAAAATGTAAAAAACTAAATGAATGTTGTTGTGGTTTTTGAAGCATTTCGCTGACACGGTTTGTGTCCACTTATTCTGTAAGGGTTATTATGAATCAATACAGAGTTCTGATTCTGAGTCCTTTATCCAATAACGTTGATACACTAATGGGAGTGGTTTCTTTTAGGATGACAATGTCATCCATAAAGCAAGAGGGGTGAGATTAAACTGCTTTGACCTTTTATAGTTGCCAGGTTTCAACCCATTTAAACATCTATGGGAGATTCAGAGCAGTTAGACGGCACTCTGCAGCACCATCGTCAGAACTGCAAATGAGAGAATATCTTCTGGTTGAATTGCTGTAGCACATTCAAGCTTTTTGTGGCACACATACATTTTTTTGTATTCAAATTCCATCAAAAGTTCCCATTTGTACACATCAGTTACATCACCGATGTCAATAATCAGCTTGTGTCAGCGCTTCCATTCTGCTTGATGTTTAACATGTTTTTTAAAGAGTTCCAGCATCCCTTTTTGAAATAAAAGTGTCTAATACACTTTTGAGCACTTAGCATGCATGTCATTATCTGAAACTACTTCCCATTCAGAAGACTTTTGCTCCTTAATTATTTTTAAGCTCTTCTGGAGGAGTTGACACATGGTCCAGAGGTCAAACTGTGAGGCCAGGTGAAACTAAACTCACCATATTGCAGTCTCCTCTGCCTCCTCCTTTCACTGCCTTTCCCCTCAGGCTGATAATAGAGATTTGGGGCTCCCCTGCTGCTTGAGCCACCTGTGATATTATCTCTGAGCTCTACTGTGCAAGGTGGGACTCTTACCCTCGCTATGGGACTGAGGAATTAGAATTAACTTTGTGGCTAAGTGGATCGGATGCCTGGATATGAAGGATGAGCAGAAGGCATTAAACTGAAATTGTTCTGGTTTTTTGGGAGAGGAGGAATGTGTTTGTGTGTGCCGAAAACAGCGGCTTTTTTGTTTAGCACAAATGAGTTAAAGATTTAAGGCTATTGCTAACTAAATTATTGCTAATTTTGCATTTCAGTACATTCAAATGAGCCAAAATGAAATAAAAACCTATAAAATATACATATAATCCACATCAGGATGGAGGCAGGTGCTGTGCAAACCCAGACCAGCAGCAGCTGTTAAATATTCTTTTAAAATATCAACCGTTCTCACACTGCAGGGCTCCAGTTTTATTGCACTACGAAAAATGTGATTTTTCAAGCACAGCTGCTCTTCATCAGACCGATGATGACGTTCAGCTTTGACTGATAAACTGAGAACACTGCGCGCTCATAACTTGACTAACTTGTCAATCAGAATGTAAGCCCACCTTACAAGAATACACTTTCAGTTTCACTCTGAGCACGTAAGTCATTTTGCAGTTAAATCACTGTCCTACAGCAACTGCGTCACTACTTGTGGACATATTTCTGAATTTCTGCTTCAGATCTATGAGGCTGTGGTTAGACTCCGACTTTCTGTGTATGTAGATACAATAGATTTGCAACAGAAGGCAACATATTATCACAAACAGCCGGCATGTAATTGCAAACTTGATTCCATTCAATCACCAACTGATAACAGACTGACTCTGTCTCGTTACCCTTTTATTGCTGTCTTGATGCACCAAAGTTACTTCGAAGATGGCTGCGAGTGGTTGCAGATCTGCTCCCTGTCTTCAAAGCAGTTACTTCATAGTTCCCATGATTACAAGTTTATTCGACACAGAGATTTTGGTTGTGCTTCAGTCTCCAACCACTGTTTTCCCAGTATGATTGTAGCAGTAATGATGGCAGATTGAATCAGTGTCTGATTGGGTTAGGGGTTAGGGTAACTGCTGTCACTGTCCTTTTTTTCTGATAAAAACAATACATAAATACACAAATAAAAAGGAACTAATCTCCTTGTGCGGTGAGGTTAGATGCACACGTTTGATTTACCCCCACGAAACGGTACAACTTCTCCCTGTTTCTCATTAAAAAGTAACAAATTGTAGACACTTGGGAAGAAGAGAAGAGTATGGACATATTTCACATTTGATGTCAAGGGAAATAAGACACCTTGTAAACAGTTTTGAGCAACTCTCACCAGTAAAAACACAACTTTTACGAACTGCCTGATTAGGGTTCATTTATCAGTATGTTGCATACAGTTTAGACTTTTTGTGTAATTTTCTTTTAAACCTAAATTACTGAGGCTGAACATTTTTAGGGTTCTTATCAAAATAACCTATTATACATTTTGCCATCAGAAAAAAATCATATCTGATCTTTTCTTTTTTTATATATATGTTTAAAATAGTCTAATTGGAATGACTGTGTGCAACTTCACAAGTGTAGGAGGTGAAAACTCAGTATAATAATGTGTCGGTTACAGTTTGATGTTACATAGTAACAGTTAAGTCCCTTAGGTCCTGTCAGGTTAACTACAGGTGAACTCTAATTGGGAGTACATATTATGGTTCAAGATTTGGGGCTTAAAAAACTGCACTGGCTCACAGTATATAGCTATTGAAATTCAAATGAAAGTTCCCAAGTTAAATTACTGTGTTTCTCTTCTTTCCTGTCAGCTATCCTTAAACAAATGTGATGGATTTCAAAACAGCCAAAGCTCTCATTTATGTGAGTGGGGGAAAAAATTCAAGGAGCTCTGTAGGACACAACATATAGGCTAATCAAGCAAGCATTATGGGTAATTTTATGGAAACCTCCCTCGGTGCACCTGTTAAATGGGCCTTATCATTAAGTATGTATGTTAACTCTCCACAGGGAATTGTAAACACTGTGTTTTTATTTTGTTCCTAGACTGCTCGCGTAAATCAGGTGATGGCTTTAAAGTGAAGACTAATGGCGTTTTTTTTTTTTTTTTGTGTGTGTGTTCTTTTTAATGTCTTCATTCATGGTGTGTATACTCCTGCTAACATTTGAATTCGCTGTTAAATATCACACAGGAAGCAGGGGACTATTTAACTAATGAGGTGAATTCACAATTGCATCATCCATCACTTCACGCTCAACCTGCTTCCATCAAGCCCCTCACCCACACAACTGCCATCGTCACGGTGATTCTGCAATTGCCCATTTTTCTTGTGCTCTGTTGACATAAGCCCACTTGATACAGCGCTGCTGCTTATAAGGAGAAGTTCAGCGCTGGGCGTTTAGTTAGTGTGATTTCAGTTCCTTTTACATGGCTGTGACAACTTTTCTCTTGTGTGTGGGAATTTTGCCATGCCATAATTTTTGCATGTATTGAGTAATTATTATTATATTGTTGTGGTAAATGCATAAGATAAAAGGTTTAATTGGGGAACAAGTGAGATGAGGCTATAGAGACTAGGTTTAATATATTGTAAACAAGGCAATTTACCCATTATGCCAAAATACTTAGTTAACTGAAATGGTTATAGAAACAATGCACTGTGAGGGAAGATTATGTGCATGGAGGGAGGAACGTTAAAATACTGTAGCAAAACTTGCAGCTGGTTATCAGGCAATAACATGGTAGCAGCCCAGTGCATTTAGACCTGTAGACCCAGTCTAGACAATCTGCTGAAGTTCAAACTGAAAATTTGGATGGGGAAGAATTTAAGTTGATTTAAGGCCTGTTGTTGGCGCCACTTGGGTTGGTCTGAGTATTTCACGAACTCATGATCTGCTGGGATTTCCCCCACACAACCATTTGTATGGTTTACAGAAAATAGTCAGAAAAAGGGACGATATTCAGTGAACCGTATTTTGGAGGAGTTTAGAGGGGAATGGCCTGACTGCTATGTGCTCACTGGAAGGAAACGGTAAATAACAACTCATCATGGTTAAAGTATGCATAAGGTCATCTCAAAATGCACGTACTTGAAGAAGTTGATGTACAGCAACAGAACATGTCTTAGATTACAAAACAAAACAAAATTCCAGCATTGCACAGTAATGTCTCCCAAATCGATTATGCAAGTATTTGGAAGTTTGTAATAGAATTTCTGGTTTGTTCTCAGAGTTCCTTCATCTGCACAGATTAATATAATCAAAATTACACAATGTTCCTGTTGGGACATGGCAAGTGTGTTGATAAAATCTCCTCGATCAGAGTCCTTCATGTTTTCATGTTTTGATTTTATTTTTCAGCTAAAACCTCACAAAACTTGAAGTGACTCGTTTGATCCTGACTTTTTAGATCTTTAGGTCTAATTTATTTTATTGTATCTTACATGCTTCGTATATCTGATGCAGTAGGAAATAAGCTGCTTATTTCTTAAGCAGCATCTCTGTTGATTAATGTACTTAAATTCAAGTTGTTACTTGTTTCAGTCACAGTTGCCCACATTAGATATCGACACATAAGTTGAAATCCAGGGCCATTTACTCTATAGTATTTCATGCCTGTCACACATGTAGGTTTTATTGCACTTTCAGTTACCATGTGGCACACTTACTCCTGAAAGACATTTAGAGAAACTTTCCAGCTGATAAAAACATATAATTGTGAGACAACTTTTGATTTCACTGCTTCCACTCACCTGATTGTTACCTTCCTCATCATGTGTTTCCACATCAAGAACCCTCATAGAATTGCTATGTGGGAGTTCTCCTCCTACACCAGGTGACAGGGTGGATATTTCACTGCTACCAAATTGGCCATTTGTCTTGCCATACCCTCATTTGTGGCACACGGGTGGTAAATGTAGCAAACTGCACCGCGCGTTTCGTACCCTCTTGGTTGCAGCAATCATACAATCTGCGATGAGGGAGGTCGATAAACTGGGCAAACAGCGCAAGGTCAGTCGTGGCCTTCTGGCAGCTCAGCTCAGTCATTCTTGCATCCTCCCTAACAACCCCTCTTTGCTTCTCAGAGGCTACTGTGTCACAAAGATTCACTAAATCACTAATATAGTTTCATAACAAATATCCTGTTTCAAAAAGCACGCCGTTGTTCACCGGTTTTAATTTTTATGACTGAACCTATCGCTTTAGATTAAACACTTTGCAGTCTGTATTGAAACAAGGGTCCAGCGAGAGAGAAGAGATACCTGGGGAAGGAGGCGAGAAGTCCACGGTTAATAAATATCATACCATCCTGCCTCCCAGCTGTTTATCTTTCATTATGCCAGATTTTATTAAAAATGCTTATGGAAATCTCTGCGAGGTCTGGCCTCTCTCTGGCCTCTCCTGTGGGACCTTAGATGAGGAGGAGCATTTCATTTGCTGTGTTCTCACAAGCAAGGCTCATGGCTTTGGCCAGTGCTTGTTATTAGCAATCCTAATGACTTTTAAATTTGATATGAGAGCTCTTGCCAAGGCTTCCTGGTTGGTGGCTCTGTGCCTCTCTCCTGAGAGACTTACTACTGCCTACTGCTCCTTTGATTAAACTTTCATATGGCACTGACTTGCACCATCCACCTGGGACTGAGTCACCGTCTCCATCTCCCTGCCATTGTTTACCCAAGTGAAAGAGGAGAGGATATCTGATGTGCACCAAATGAGACTGCTGAAGGAAAAAGCGGATTTCTTAGTGGAGTCTCTGCAACAAATACAAGTACACAATGGTTTGGCCTGGGTAAGCAGCACAGTGTTTGTTCAGTCTTTATAAAGTGGGTTTGGGAGAAGCTATTGCTGTTACATGGTGACAGGCTATCTGTCCACTGCTCAATAATTCCTGAGGGCTTTTGTAGTTGACTTTTTAATGGAAGTTTCTTGCTTTTTCTGATATATGCTTGCATTGGTTTCACCGTGCAACTACATTTGCTGACGCCGTTGATTAAAAAAGCATCTCCCACATAATTTTAACATTTCCACCAGTGCTTTTAGGATACACGCTGCATCTATCGATTGTTCCAGGACGAAAAAAAAAAGGATTAAACAATACAAAACAAAAAACATATGCAGCACTTTTTGACTTTGTTAAAAGCACATATTGTTTGCTGGAAGCCCTGTAGCGTTCCCCGCTGCCATTAGTACATGTCTGTTTGTATTGATGGCCTGTCACGCCACTAGCAATAGTGGGTGTATGCTATGTGCTAAATGGCTGAGGTGAGGTAAGACTGTGATAGTGACTAAGCTCCCACTTAGAGACCTTTTCCCACTGCCAAAGTTGAGGGTTGTTATAGTGGGAGCTCATTTATCTGAACCGCAGGCTTCCAAGCAGCTGCTGAAAAACAGGTAAAAATGATTAAATCTCTGTTGTCGGTGGAGGTGATTTTAAGATATTGACAATCTAGGTAACAGAGTTCTCTTCATAGCTCAAGATTTTAACACAGTGGGGTGAAGATTTTAAGATATCTGTCAGAAAGTTTCCCTTCCACACCAATAAAATAGAACAAATTGATATATTTTTTTAATCTACTGATAATAAAGTTATTTTTACCTGAAAAAATGAATGAAAAACTAAAAACAAAGACAGACTAACATTGTTTTGTGGGGATTTTCTGTTGAACTGCATTGTATGTTGCTCCTAAAATGTTTAAATGACTTGTGGTGTGAGCAGCACAATGAAGATTTCATGAATCCCCGCTGGTTTAGGATGGAAGCTGAAATCCCAGGGACAGATGTCTATAAACCTTGACAAATAAAACCAAAACACTGCGCATGAAGAGATACTACTGAACTAATAATGCTTGTTTGCATGAACTGCCCCTTATGATTAGCTGGGGGGAAGGCAGTTGTGTATCTGAGGGAGAATTACTGCTCAGTGTGCCAGAAAGATGCAAAACAGAAGCAAACACCATTCAGCATTAAGAAAATTAATTTGGAGTTTTTACATTAAGAAAAAAAAAAACTATTCTGTTGTGAAAGTGGTAGTCCCAGATTTCCTGCTCGCAGCCTGGAATTTTTCCCAATTTTTTCCACACTCCTGCACAGAATGATCGTCATGATAAATTTACATTTTTTTTATTGCTTTCTACTGAAAGTCGAGTATTTGGAGCTGTGGTGCATCAACAAAAGCAACAAATAGACAAGCAACCAAAGGATTTTCAGAGGTGAGTGAAAATCCACGATCGCAAAAAAAAAGATTTGCGATTGTGTGGTTCATAGATCTGTCATTCCTAAACTGATGATGCAAGTATGCAGAAGTTTGTAACGGTATTTCCTGTCTGTTTTTGAAAAGTTCTCCAAGCTCCTTGATCTGCACAGATCAGTATCATCAAAATTACACAACGTTCCTGGTGGGACATAGCGGAGCGTGTTGATAAAATCTCCTTGTTCGGAGTTCTGTCCTCTGCGTTTGTGCTGAGTTGTAAGTTGGTGCTTCTAAGCATTTGGCTATCACTGTGTGACAAAGCGTTGCATAGTCCAACTCATTTTGCTTCTCTGCCATTACTAATTGGATGCATTCAAATTTTCCTCCATCTCAGTTCTAGTAAAGCTGACTTTCTAGTGTTTGGCCCCAAAACTTTCTCTAAGGAGGTCTGTCAGTAGGTCGTTAATATCACATCATCTGCTAAGAACTATGGTATCATCTATCACAGGGGTGGGCAACTCCAGGCCTCGAGGGCTGGTGCCCTGCAGGTTTTAGATATCACCTTGGGTCAACACACCTGAATCACATGATTAGTTTGTTAACAGGCCTCTGGAGAACTTCAGGACATGTTGAGGAGGTAATTTAGCCATTTGAATCAGCTGTGTTGGATCAAGAACACATCTAAAACCTGCAGGACACCGGCCCTCGAGGCCTGGAGTTGCCCACCCCTGATCTATCACCTTGGTAACTGAAGCTTGAACCTCACATCTCTAAGCTCACTAAGTCTTGTTTCCTTCATCTCAGAAATGTGCAAAAATCAAACCTTTACTGTCATCCAAACATCTGGAACCTTTAGTACACACTTTAATTATCTCCATTCTTAATTAGTAGAACTCTGTTTTCACGTGAATCTTTGAGTCCTCCATAGCCTGTCTAGGTAGTCTACATGGAAAGGCCCCCTGTTCATATAACGGGGCTGCTGGACCGTATCCCCACAGCTGACTTCTCAGATCAAGGTCTCCTAATTGTTCCAGGCTCTTACTTTAAAACCAGAGGCGACCAGTGTTTTTGAAGTAAACAGCCTTCCTCAGCCTATCAGGTCGGCTAATTCTGTTGCCTGAAACACATTTTTATTGGTTGGTTGTCCTTTAATTTTGGGCGTGTATGGTGTGTGTATATGGGAATGAATACGTGGCCCTGTGCTCGATTATGTTTATATATGTTGGAACATGTATACGTATCTTTAATGTGACTTCTATTCAAACTGTGAAGCACTCTGTAACCCTGTGTGCTACACAAGTAAAGGTATTATTATTGTTATTATTATATTCTTCTGTTAAAACCTCACAAAGCTTGAAGCGCATTGTTTGATTCTGACTTTTAAGGGTGATTATGGTGTCATTTATTAGATTTTATCTAATTTGCTTAATATATGCCATGCAGTTGGTCTTCCCAAAGATGTCTTGACCTACAAAATATTTATTTTGCCTCTTCAGATGTTAAGCTCACTGTTTATTTCTCAGCCAGCATCACTGTTGATTAATAAACCCATATTCAAATGGTTACTGCTTTCGATGGAAGCTGCCCAATCCAGTTTTGATAGTCACATTATAGATCTAAATATGAGGTAAAAGCCAGGCCCACTTAAATGATTTCATGCCCATCAGGAACACAGACTTTATTGCACTTTTTCAGGGATCAATTTCCAAGTGGTACGATTTCTTCTGAAAGGCATTTAGAGAGACTTTCTAGCCGATAAACACACATAATTACGAGGCAACTTTTGATTTCACTGCTTTCACTCACCTGATTTTTAGCTTCCACATCATGTGTTTCATCAAGAACCCTCAGAGTGCTATGTGGGAGTTCTCCTCCTACACCAGCTTTGGTTTTACTTCAGGATTTCAAGACATCTGTCTCAAATTCTTCCCTTCCATGTCAATAAAGTTGAGTTTAATTGATACGCTTCTTTGTATTTACAGATAATAAAGTCGTTTTTACCTGAGAAAATAAGCACACTGTCAAAGTTTCATAATAAAGACAGAGAAACGCTGGCTTGTGGGGTATTTTCTGTTGAACTGCATTGTATGTTGCTCTTAAAAACTTTAAATGCTTTTTCGGTGGTGTGAGCAGCACAATGAAGATTTCATGAATCCCTGCTGGTTTGGGATGGAAGCTGAAATCCCAGGGACAGATGTCTATAAACCTTGACAAATAAAACCAAAACACTGCGCATGAAGAGATACTACTGAACTAATAATGCTTGTTTGGATGAACTGCCCCTTATGATTAACTGGGGCGGGGAGAGAGAGAGAGGCAGTTGTGTATCTGAGGGAGAATTACTGCTCAGTGTGCCAGAAAGATGCAAAACAGAAGCAAACACCATTCAGCATTAAGAAAATTAATTTGGAGTTTTTACATTAAGAAAAAAAAAACTATTCCGTTGTAACAGCAGCCCAGATTTCCTCCTCACAGCCTGGAATTTTTCCCTGTTTTTTTTCCACACTCACAGGATGATCATCTTGATAAATTTACATTTTTAGGGCTTTCCTTGAGGCAGCTGTGTTAACTTCACTGCGTGAAAACCAAACAAATGACAACAAATCAACAAGCAAAGGATTTCCAGCCCAGTGAATTCCCACAAACCTCAGTAAGCCTGTTTTGAGCCTACATTTGCAACCATTGTCACACCCAGTTGCGATGGCAATGGTCTGGTGTGAATGACTAAGCTACCATTAAAATGCAGGCTTGCTTTAACCCCACACTTATATTATGTTGTTTATAATCAATAAGCATATATCAAAAAATACGACAATCAAGTCTTTTCTGAAATACTGCAGAAATAGCAAGCACAACTGTAAACATCTGGCTTAACCAGTAGCTTTAGTCTGGAACAGTCACTAGACCGCCTCCAGCTGGACCAGGAATCCCCCTCAAAGGTGCCATCCTCCTCATCAAACATTGATTTCGATGTGTCTCTAAGTCCGTTTCATCTGGAGGTGGTAAACTCTGCCTCACTCCCAGCAGCTGTAAACAGTGAGAGCATCAGAATGGCACAATGAACTGAGTGTTGACACAAAGCATCTACTGCAAGAACTAATGGAACAGAAAAATAAAGTCACATCCACCAACATCGCCAGTGAATTTGAAGCAAATCCAGTGAGTCTAATCAATAGATCTGTCTTTTTTAAAGTTTGCAGTCACTCTGGGCTGAGCTGCGTGTCCTTATGTCGCTGCAAATCTACAGGCAGCTGAAAAACATTTAAATGAGCATGATGCAAATTAGCCACACTGCGCGAATCCAGACTTGCAGTTAGAGCTCCGAGGTGAGCTCAAGTCTGTGAAAACAGAATAAGAAAATCCAAAATCGATCACAGACCCATTTATTTATCCCTGCGAAGCAGATTGTGATTGCATGGATCCTAAAGTGTGCTTCAGAGTTGCAAAGACAGGAGATGACTTCCTATAACTTAAAAGCAAAAAGTTAATTGACTTTTCCTGTCACTTCTTTGTCTACATTGACTGTGACTGTTAAGATACGAGGTGTCTGTCTTTCCTCATAGTCTCCAATAACAATAGTCCCGCAAAGAAATTGCAGCAAACTTCAAGCTTTGCAATGGAAATTGACCATGAAAGTTTTTAGATTCCATTGTGACAACTTCAAAGGTCCTTGTTTCAATAACTGCTGATTAATAGATCCAAAAGATTCTAGCTCATTCATGTTCTTGAGTATTTAGCATTTCCTGATCATCTATCAGGAGCTGCACTGGCTCCCCGTCGAATTCAGAGTCCACTTCAAGATTCTGGCACTGACATATAGAGCTCTTCATGGTCAAGCTCCAGCCTACATCATTGAACTTTTACAGCCTTATGTTCTTAGCAGGTCTCTTAGGTCATGTGACCAGGGTCTACTTGTCATTCATCATACAAAGCTGAGAACTAAGGGAGACAGAGCTTTTGCCACTGTGGCTCCCAGACTGTGGAACTCTCTCCCAGTGAGCATAAGATCTCTGGACTCAGTAGCTTCTTTCAAAAAACAACTAAAAACACATCTTTTTAGAATTGCATTTTGTTAACTGTTGTCTGTTTTGTTTTATGCTTTGTTATCCTTGTGTGAAGCACTTTGTGATCTTTTATCTAGAAAGGTGCTATATAAATAAAGTTTTACTTACCTACTTATACTTACATTCAGTCCAAATGCAATACCAGTACTCATAATCAGAGCCACTGCAGTGCCGGAGCCCTCATCACTGCAGAGTTGGTCCAAAGTCGCAATCTAACGAGCCCGGCCAGAGCAAAGACCCAGCAGCATTTTGAACTTTTCAAGAACCTGAAAGTTAAATTCTGACTTTGTAAGAATTTGCACATCATTTTGCAACAACAAGCATGGTGATCTGTGTAAATAGAGATAAGCAGCCTTATTACAGCAGACACTGCTGTAGCAGTGTTTCATTTATTTTTTTATAATTTTGGTTTTATTTCTTTCTCTAAGGAGCTGGGAAAGAAAAGCCTCTGGACTTCTTTAAGTTTCTTGAAGACGTCTCACCTCTCATCCGAGAAACTTCTTCAGTTCTAAGAGCAAGTGGCGAAGAGTCCCAGATTTTAAGCCCTATGGGAGTGTCCGCCAAGAGGGTTATGGACCCCCTATTGCGCTTCTACCTAAGGGTCCATGACCCTCTTGGGGTACACTCCCATAGGGTTTAAAATCTTAAATCTTAAAATTCAAGAAACTTAAAGAAGTCCAGATGCTTTTCTTTCCAAGCTCCTTAGACAACGATGCCCTGGATGACTGAGAACCTTCACAGATATATTTCTTTCTTTAAACACCTTCATCTATTGAATGGTCCTGAATATAGTTTTAAAAACAAAAACAAATGAACCGGATCTAAACCTAAGTAACTGCACAAAAGTACACTTACCCATTTGTTTCACATTCACCTTGAAGTTGCAGACTCCGTTTAGATCCATACGTAAAATAAAAGCCTGCGTTTTATTTTTAAACTCAGCCCGTGTCACCTTTATTCTGCCACACGGGGAAAATCAAGTCTACGATTCACCGCTTGCTACCCATTTGTCAAATAATGCCGCAGTTCGCCTTTATTCTGCGCACAAAAACACAGACATCTTTCCAAGTTCATCTGTCAGTCAGTCTATTAAGGCCTCTCTGAGCCCCATAATGATTCATTGTTCAGGGACTGAGGGTCGCTGATGGCCAGAGCTGATAGTGTCTGAACCTTGTCTCTTTGGCTGAACTGAAAATCTTTTGATTTACATCAGGCTCATCCCTGCTTCCACCTACGTCTCGACACTGGTGACAAAAGAGCGATGGCACATGCTGATTCTTTGCCCAAAGACTGATTGATCTCATTCGACCCAGATACCAGCAGAAGAGAGACATTATTACCTTTGTTCGGCTGCACAGTGGCACATTTCAAAGAGGCACTGTGGAGGGTGAACTAAGTCACTGGGAGTGTGTGTGTTCCTTTGACTAAGCCTTTTGATGAGTGCTTCTTCACAGTGGCAGTTTAGAAAGAAAAGGTGATCCGTGTACACGTAAAACTTGCACAAATCTGATTTAAATTTAAAGGGGGAATAAAGTGCTATGGCATATTAATGTTAATCCCGGCAGATACACTTCTATTCTTTCCTGAACATTTCCTCGCGATTTCCTCCGTCCTTCTTTGTTGTTTGAATTGCTCTACAAAGAGAAAGCCCAGATTCATTTTGCTTAAAGCTCTCATCAAAAGTGTGCAATTTTCCTTCTAACGAAACACTGCAGCAGCTGATTTCTCTGATTAAAGCCGTTTCTTAGATTGAAAGCGCCTTAATCAATCAAGTCAGGTGCGGAAGTTTTTCTTTTTGTTTTTTTTTTTTAACTGTAATGAAAATCTGGCAGTTTTTCTGCCCTAATGAGGCATGGTGGATGATTCCCTTCCAGAAATCTGACAAACAGACTCTGAGGATCTTTGAGGGGGAAATATTTAAAAAATAAAGAGAGAGAGAGTTGGAGAGAAGGTCCACTTCTGAACCCTAAACACAAAAAAGCTCTCATCCAAAAGCAGAGAGAGTCGGGCGTGTTCACTAAGATGTCAACGCTACTTCATTATTGATAGGATTATGGCTCAGTAAATAGGCCTCCAGCCCATTTTCCTCTCACTGGCCCCAGGAGACGGCTTCCATTTTTGGAGAAAAGTGATTGAATTTTGAAACACAATTGCCACATATCAATTCCTAACTCGCACCTCTCTCTGTTTTCCTTTTGGTGTGGTATTAAATAACCGGCAAAATATTGCAGGCTGTCTGTCAAGTTCATAACTGTTTTCTGTCACACTGTGGGGAAGAAGAAGAAGAAGAAGAAAAAAAATAGATTAGACAATACTGAAATACATTTTCAGCGAGCATCACACGCGTGTCAGGACCCAGATATTAGAAAAAAATAACTGACAGAGATCATGATAAGTGCAGAATTTCTGTTTGTATGATGTCAAGCAGAATTTACTGGAGTTATTGCCTGGATGCGCGGCGTTCATTTTGTAAATTTCCATGGGAAAATATTACATTTATGTGGAAGTGAGTTGTGTGATTTGTAAACAATTTGCCTGCAGTTCTCTCTGATGAGATGAGGGAAATGAGAGGACAGGAAGCCACAGTTAGCAAATGAGATACACCCCAAGGGAATCGGCGGCGACCGCACTTCGCAGCGGGGATCCCGAGAAGTCGAAGCGAGAGCATTAGATTTTAATGTTCACTTGTGTGACGTTTAACTCCATTATTTGAGAACAACAGTGTGTACAAATATTGAAGTTGCACATTCGATAACACTCAAAGGAAAGGTTACTGCACCCTTGTCTTACACATGAGAATACAAATAATAATATATCTGTAGAGGTGTTTAAATGGAAGGTGATGAATATGTGACGAATGCACCGAGACAGATTTCTGCTGACGTTGCTTTGACTGACAGAGCGGGTGCAGGTGGCAGAAATTTGTCATTAGGTTTGAAAGTACAAGAAAAATGGTATTTTTCTGTGTGACTCAGTTCTCTACTTGAAAATTGAGTTTTTTCTAAACAAGAAATGAACAGATGGCAAGCCACCTCACTTATTTGTGAGAAAAGTCTTGGGAGTGTATGTGGAAGGTAGAGAAGTTTGGTAGTGGTGCTGTAGGGTGTCAAAGTGAAACCGCACCTATGGTGTGAACAAGTTCCTTCAGAGCGAGCTATTAAAAAAAATCTGTATTTGCAAATGAAACACTTTTTTTCAAAGAATTATGCGTACCAAGAGCACAAACCCCACCCCTCCTGCTCCCGGGAGGGCTGGGGACACAGGAAAAGAGTGGATGCAAGATAAGAGAGCACTTTCTCTCAGCTGTTTGAGGTTACACGCTTTCCTGAAACCATTATGTATTCCTTATGTGCGAGGGAGCACACTTAACTCATCAGAGAAAGGTGTTATCAAGGTTTCAAAGTATGGATTTGTAAGAAAGCTTTGACATATTGACACAGAAATTCACTATACACTCATTAGGCACTTTATTTGTTCAGAGCTGCTTTAATTCTTCTTAGCAGATTCAACGGGATGCTGGAAACATTCCTCAGACCATTTCGACAATCTCCATTCCATCACATCGCAAAGGAGCCTCTGTTGGATTGAGATCTGGTGACTGTGGATGCCATTAGAGTAGGGGCCCAAAGTGTGCTTAAAAAATTCCCCACACACCAGCAACCTGCTTATACAAGGCAGGATGGCTCCACAGTTTCTTGCTGTTCATCCTAAAAACTGAGTGTCACAGTAGAAACTGAGATTTGCCATACCTACACATCTTCTGCATACCTTGCTAATAATGAGTGATTATTTTACCTAATGTTGTCTTCCAATAAGTTCAAAGCAGTCTGGCAATTCTTCTCTGACCTCTGGCATCAACATGGCATTTTCTCCCAGATAACTGCCATTCACTAGACATCTTCTCATTTTTTAAGAGTATTATCTGTAAATCCTAGAGATCCCAGTAGATTAACAGCTTCTCAAATATTCAAGACCAGCCCATCTGGCACCAACAAGCATGTCTGATACTCCCCAGTCTGATACTCTGTTTGAACAGTAGGTCGTCCTGACCATGTCTGCATGACTAAAAGCATGATAGGATTAAACATGTGTACCTAACCTACATGTGTACATGGGGCGATCGTGGCTCAAGAGTTGGGAGTTCGCTTTGTAATCGGAAGGTTGCCGGTTCAAGCCCCGGCTTGGACAGTCTCGGTCGTTGTGTCCTTTGGCAAGACAAAAGGCAAGACTTCACCCGTTGCCTACTGGTGGTGGTCAGAGGGCCCGGTGGCCCCAGTGTCCGGCAGCTTCGCCTCTGTCAGTGCGCCCCAGGGCAGCTGTGGCTACAATGTAGCTTGCCATCACCAATGTGTGTGTGGATGACTGGTTGTGTAAAGCGCTTTGGGGTCCTTAGTAAAGCACTATACAAATACAGGCCATTTACCAAATAAAGTGGCTGGTCAGTATGTAGGCTATAAAGTGAATTTGTCAATAAGAAGTTATTTAAAAGATGAGTAACCTCGTAACTGGTAAGTTGATGAAAACGTCTCCTATGAACTGGTTGTTTGTTTGTGTTTGATTTTTTGGGAAGCAAAAAATCTTTTTTTTTTCTTTTCTAGTTTAGTATTAAGCTGGAAGCATCTCCCCTCCTGAATATTTCAGCAAGTATTATGTGTTGGTCTGATGGTGGTAGTGTTGAAAAATGCTAACATATTGACAGCATGGTAATGATTACAGTGTTTATATATAATGCTAATGTTGCTAAGATTTTCTGACAGACTGGCTGAAGACAAAGGGGCTACGTAACTAAAGACAAGCTAACGAAGCTCACACAACATCCATTTACACTGCTCAGTAATCTTGCTCTATTTTACCAGTGATACCAGTATCTTATATTATCATTCATTGTTCAATTGGATTAACATTAGTTCTTGTTTTCTTCACCTCAGCTGTACAGTGGGGGGAATCGTGAGAGCTTTCCGTGAATATTAGTGTGGATGGGATCTCTTTAGTATGTGACATCACTATAGCAGTGTGCTTGTGGCTTCGCTTTAAGAACCCACTATGTGAAGACTTTGAGTAATACTTTGATGGTGTTTAGCAATCCAAAGTTAGTTTCGTTGCACTTTTAAAAATCTTCCACTTACACAGCAGAGCAGGATCTTCCTGACTAGTGAAATTTAAAAAAAAAAAAAAAGTAATAGTGTGGCACTCTTTTGCAGATGCACAAAGGCACTTCTTTATTTTTTGTTTCAGACTCAATACCATACGTGTCTTCCTCCTGCTGCGACTTTCTCTTGGTCCAAAACTGGATTGAAAATTTGATGTGACTACAGTTTGTAGAACAGGAAGGGAAATCTGTTTCTGAATGGACAAAACGGCACATCAACCTCAGCCAGCTTCTTCTTTCCCTTGTTAGAGCATAATACATTTCACTGTCATCTCTAAAAGCTGCGGCATGCTTATCTCTCACACTGAGAGAGGATTTGAAGGGAGAGCTTTGTTGGACATATTGAGCTTTCCATGTTTCAAAAAGAAATATTGCCAGATTTTTTTAAGTGCTGCCTCGAGCCATGTTTCACCCCACCGCTCTTCTCTTTTACTATGAAAGTTGGCTGTCAGAGAGCTCATTTGAGACTACTGTATGTGTTCCCCTGTCTCCTCAAGACAGGAGGAGTATCCATATTGTTCCCCCCGTATTACCTGTCTAGACATCTTCGGTCTTTGAGATGTTTCATGAGCATATGTGTAATACAGTCAGCTGTCTTAGGCAGTGAGACAGGGATGCTGGTTCAATACTTGAATCATTTTGGCCTGCTTTTTCATGTAAATCTATCATGCATATCGCTCCGAGCAATCTACCTAAAATACTACTGTGGTGAGACGTGAGTCGGCTCAGGACTGAACACTCATAAGACATCCCGCGTGGAAGCGACCCGGAGTGGCTCTGCCTATTATTTTAGCCAGTGATAAATCTCGTCTCCAATCATCTTCCTCGTGTAATAAGTCTTCCTCTTGGAGCGTTAAGATGATTGATGTGTAAGGCACTCAAGACGTGCGCACATTGGTAGGATAAGGAGTACGGTGCTGGAAAATAGACGGAGCAATAATGACTCGAGTGTGACTGTTGCATCACTTGTGCTGGGTTTTTCTTAGTTTTTTTTTGTCTTAATCGCTCCCTTAGACTTGTCTCACAGCAGGGGTGAGTGGTTGAGCCAGATTTGGCTCTTTGTGAAGAATTATCAGATGAGAAAGCGGAAAGCATTTGCAAAAGGCAACGCTTGTTGGCACAGCTGACCTTTAAATGCTGAGTCGGGGCTGGAATTGACTTGTTGTATCAGCAAACACAAACAAGTGCAAACTAATTACATATTTGAAGCTCAAATTGACCAAAGGTTTGAGCACTGGGCAGACTATTATGTGCCACCGGCATGTTTCCGAAGTACAGCGAGTGGTAACCGACCGTGCGGCACGAAGAGGAGGGCGAGCAGAAACGCTACAATTTGTGATAATGACACAGTTAATTAACTTTCTGTTTATGTTGATTACTTCATTTACCTATAAGCTTTTCCCCAAATTGACGAGACTGTTAAAATTTAATACATTTTAAATTAAAAATCATAATTGACAGTGGTTCTCTCAGGGTTTCAGCATCTTTGTAGAATAAATGAATGAAGTATTTGTTCAGTGTTGCAATATAACCTTGCAGTTTTTAATGAAAACTCTCCGATGTCCTGTTATGTTAGTTATTACAATGGTCCCTCGGGTCCTGGAACACCAAACCATTGCTTTTAGTTTCATTTTGGGTGCAGCACAAACAGCTATTTTAACCCCATTTTGTTGGTCTAGTCACACTGCAACGGTTCAAACCATATCATATGCCATTATTTGTGAGTGCTGCTTATCTAATTGAACTTACCCTCGTGCCTATTACTGTGCGCTCGTGCGCAGCTTGTGACATGAGTCATACTTCAAGATTGCATTGCGCTATCTGTGGCCGTGCCCTTCCTTTGACATTAAAATATCAAAGTTTGCAACAACAAGGAAAATTAACAAAAAGAAAAAAAAGAGGAGCACAGGCACGCATTAATTCTCGTGCAGTCTGCTCGAACTGCTTCAGCAGCGCTGCCTTGAAAACATATTTTTGTGCCTAAGTTCGAGGCAGGGGTTACAGGCAATTTATGCCATTTCTTTCGCTGCGATGGGTCGTTGAATGTATTAAATTAGTGTTACATTATGCACAACTTACTGGCATCGTTTGAGACCTCTGACCTTATGCAAAATTCACATGAAGACCTTTAATAAAAAGTTTGAGAACCTGTGGTATCACTGATTAAACATGTTGAGTCAGTAGCATAGGTAATTTGTTAGGGAGAGTGTTTGATCAGCAGGCCTTTGCCGCCTGTGTCTTCACACACTAGGCTTTGTATGTCAAAGGATTGAGTATGAACTTGTGGCTTTTTTAATTTCACCTCATCCTCAAACTCTTATCAGTCTCCCGTGAAGTATGGCTTGGTTATTAGCTATTTTAAGGAAATTCATTTGAAATTCTGGATCGTTAGCATGTAACATGCTTTTTAAACTCATGTAATAAGACCTGATTTTTGCGCCCTGCCAATCAGAGTTTGTACTTCAGCACAAAACATGTTGTTAAATGTCTTGTAATGCTGCATAATTTATTTTCCTCCATTCAGAGCTGACACTTGCAGCCGTGCATGTATGTAGCTGTGATGTGCAGACAAGCCGACACGTGTTTAAGTCTTGTAAAGTGAGCCTTGGCTTAACATAAATACTGATATGTTGGAGGTCCCTATGGAAATGTGCAGGTTTTTAAATATATATATATATATATATATATATGTATAAAAAATTTAACTGCTCAGTCTTCTGTTATCAGTCTTCACTTCATAGTTTGTTTGCTGTCATGTCATTCCAAAATGAGCTAATTACAGCAAAGGATGGAAGTCATACTGCGAGAGATAGTAGGGGGTCTCAGAAGATGTCTGATGGATTAGCGTGCCTGTTTACTTTAGATTCCAAAGTGTTCATTTATTAATTCCTGCTGTAACGCTGCTCACTGCAATCCTGTGACAGTGATGTACAAAGGCAGCTACCCCACAAATATTTTCCTGTCTGTCTTTCAGCAAAAGCTCGATAAATTAGTCCGGCAAGTTTAGCAGATGGCTTACGCTCTATTTACAGCTCACATTCCAGTATCATAACTTTCTAACACCACCTACACAAAAAGAGAACTTTTTGCACTCGACGACTTAAACGCTCTTAATGTACTTTCACTCACACAAACTTAAATGAACATCAAAATCAATGGCGACCGCCACGCAGAGAAATAAATCTGACCCCAATTATTGGAGAGCATTTTCAGAACTGTTGACATGGAAGAGTTTTTCTTGTCTTTCACTGCTTTAGAGTAATCTGAAAGTTAAACTATGTTTAACTTTAATAAGTGACCTTAGTTTTTCTACCTATGAGTTGGTAACATCTGTTAAGAGTTCTTCATTTTCGTTGGACAGCATCAGTAAAACCAGGGTCTATATAGCATCTGTATAAAATAACTTTAGTCAGAGTTAATAAATCCAAATTTGGGAGCAACAGTGAAAATAATTTTACACAAACGGTGGGAATAACACCATTCCTACTTTGTCTTATAGGTTGAAGTACCTGTAAGCATAAGGCTGGGATTATACTCAATTGCTTGCAGAAGTGTATTTTTTTTTGACTTCACCATTCGTTATGCTCATAAATCTCATTGAGACACAAAGTCTGATTTTCAAGAGCAACCTGTTTTAAATAATCATACAAAACTACAACATACTGTAGTCATTATCACAACTGATATAGAAAAATACATCAAAAATAAAATGAAAGACAGTAGTAATAAAACATTAAGAACAGGAATAGCCATCCAGTGATGCGTTCTATATTGTCCTTAGAATTTGTTTGTGGGGCTGCACGGCGTCCACGCGTTAGTGCCGTCCAGCCCCATGCACAGGGCGATCCGTGATAACTCGCTAACGGAGATTTGCCACGTTAATGCGGTTATGGCGTTAATGTCATTTTATCAAGACTAACACTGACAGCAATATGTAAAAACCTTCAGTTCAATTAAGCTGCACAGCTTCAAGTCTTGTTGTAATTTGTTCCAAGTATAAGGAGTATATTAAAAGAAAATGCCTTTTTCCCAAGTTCTGTATTTAGGAACAGTCAATATAATAAAAGCTGTAATAAAATTCTCAGTGGCATAACCAGACCTGGTCTAAAATATGAATTATTTTTTACTTGGTTAAAAAAAGGGTTTGTACTTCTACTTTATATCAAGTGCTTTTTGATTTGCACAGTTTTGTTTTTCCCCTCAAATTTTGATGACAAATTTTAAATCTTTTAACATGTAACATTCATATTGGATATCTCTAAGATGCTAATTCTGTCACATGAGGTGGTACACAGCGTTTGTCTTGACACTTTTTGCAATGCAAATCTGGACACCTCATCAGTGATGTTCCTGGCATCCCAGGGAGTTTTGGATCTTTCCCCTCACTCACATGACCCAGCTGGGGTTGATTAAGCCATAACCTGGGCCAAGAATGTGCTCTCCCCCACAGCTCTCCACTCAGCCACCTAGAGACTTCTTTGGCATCTTTTGTTGGCTTTTCCCCGGATCCAGCACCCCCTCGGAACAGTAGTATGACCTGCTTGGAGGATCAAAAGAGTACGACAATGTTGTGTCTCCATGTTACTATAATCTCCTCAGGGAACTTGACTTGTCTGCCTGGATCAGTCTTCAGTTCTCAGTTGAGCCCTGTGGGGCTTGAAGGCCTTGTTGTCAGATGTGTCTACCACAATCTGACAGAAGTGGTGACTTTTTGATATGTTGGCCTCAGGTATTTATTATAGATGATTGTCATGCAGGTACTGTCAACTATGGATTTCCACCATGGTATCCACCTTTGTTTACTTGCACCAGTGACGGGCAATGCAATAGCTGTTTGAAAAGAACTGTATTAATAAATAAAAACAATATTTAATCTTCTTTTCATGAACTGCATGAAGTCTGCACATAGAGTGCTTTCCCTTGTCCAGATATTTCACATCCCATTTAAGAGATGAGTGAGATGAGGTGCTCAGAAAGTCACTGACGGTTAATAAAATGCGACCCAAGAGAGTAGACATTGCCTGCAGTTTCCCCAGTAGGGTTGCTTCAAAGTGCAAGGGCATTACTTTTTAATGCCTGTGTTGAATAACTGTGGGTTAGCTAATTTCTAGAGGCTTCTGAAAGGTCAGGCATTAGGGCAAGAATATATACGGCTGCAAGTCATTGTCAGTACTGCTAAATTGCAAATGGTCTCTCTTCAAGGAAGGATAAAATACAAAGCCGAATCTAATGTTAGCTCTAAATATAGTTCAAAAACCAAGCAAGAAATGTCTGTATATTATAGCCAGAAGGTTTGTTGAATGTGATCCGTAGCCTTTACAATTTTATGGGGCGACAGGGGGAGAAGGGGAAGGCGGGTGGGAGGTTGGACATTCAATCAGGAGCAGCTTGTCTTCTCATATTTGTACACGCTTAGTAAATGTGGCATTAGGGAGAGTATTTAATCAAAACTTCTTTTGGTCCCATTGAGAGTTTTTAGGAACTAATACCATGACTGCACAAGCTCTGGCTTGGAGGGAATTTGCCAAGAAAGAGCTTGGCCAAACATCTTTTGACTAATACCACATTCTGCTCAGCAACCCTTGTTTCCCTTCATAGCATTAATTTGTTTCAGCTAATTTCACAGTCTGTGTTAGGGCAACCAGGAGCAGAAAAGCACAGGCTTGGCTTCAAATCCTAACCACAAGAGGACTTGTTTGCCTCAAATTACTAGTAATGGCTAAGGTGCCTCTTTTGCCTTTTGTTGACATTTAATTTGTCAAAGTGAGCTATGACAAACCCAGTCACATAAATGGAAAAAAAGTATCTAATATCATATAGATTTTTATTCTGATTTATGTTTTATTATAATAATGTTACTGTTTTAGCTCTACAGTTTGGACCTCCCTTATTTGGCTTCATTAGAATTACACCAGCCAGTCCACTCCTTCCAATGTGAATCATGTATACCACTTGTAGTGTCTCATTGAA
This sequence comes from Pelmatolapia mariae, assembly GCF_036321145.2. Taxonomy (NCBI): domain Eukaryota; kingdom Metazoa; phylum Chordata; class Actinopteri; order Cichliformes; family Cichlidae; genus Pelmatolapia; species Pelmatolapia mariae. The sequence goes on along the minus strand of NC_086236.1, from coordinate 8,584,447 downwards.
TTCATCAAGGCCCCTCCTCTCATACTCATTTCACAAGCACTCGACTCACACCCTGAGAACAGAAGCTTTAATATGGTTTGTTTACTTACAGGATCCAGGCTTCACAGCTATGGTTTACTGAAATGGAAATAAATCTTTTCACAAATCCAGGATTTAATTATACAAAAGGGCAACTATATTTGCTGAATTCATCGAGGGTTGGAACAGAGCCACAGATTTTCACATTTTACCTCATCCATTCCCATCTTTTAATTTGATCAAAGGGTTTCCGGATTAGCAGCATGAGTTTTTTCAGGGACGTGTCCAGCTAGTTCAGATGGGCTGGCTAGCCTACCTGCAACCAATCTGCTCCTTTATATATATTCTGCCAACGGTTCTGGACAGCTAAAGCATCTCAACTGGCTGAAGCTCAGCAGTTAAGAATTCTCAGTTAGAGACGCTCTGTTCTAGACCCCAAAACCAGAGACATAATAATACTTAAACTATGTATTGATTTGGACACAGATGGATGACATAGAAGATTTTGGGACAAGGGTAAGCTCACAGTTTATTCCTGTGTTATTACTGATTGCTTCCTACCAATCTTTTGCAAAATATTACCAGAATAGTGGGAGCTTGTTATAAGTATATGGATGTAAGACCATTTTGCTTTTGTTTCAAACCCCTTTCTCACTTCAGCTGCCACAATGTAACTAAGTAAGGTTAAGCTAACTTTCCTACTTATGTTACCATGCCTTTTAACTGCATACAGAGACATGAAAGCCCATCAGTGAATTCCGAGGCTGCGGATATATAGAACAAATTCTTGCAGTCCTTGGTTTGAGGAAACGGAAACTGTCCCAAATTCCCCCGAGGCCAAATTTTTCCTTTAAAGGTTTTTCATGGTGGATATTTCATTCGCTAAAATGAGGTACCATTACCATGCTCTGTGGTTGGATTCATTAGCACACTGATCATAATGAAAAAGATAATAAGCGAGAGATGAAAGGACTGGATTTTACTCCCTGCCTTCATTTCCACAAATTGGGCATCCGGAAGGAACAAAACATCCATCTGTGTTGTGCATAATACAGATAATGGCAACGGAATGATTCTATATTTCTGATTTCTGCTAAAGCCACTGCGAGGAAGACTACAACAAAAAAGAAGAACAAATGGAATTGGAGAATCTGACCTTTGGTTGAAGCGCTTGCTATCTCCTCACATGGGTACACCATTTGTATCTGGCAGAACTCACTTCCCTTCTGTTGCCCTGCTGAGAATAAATGAAGCTTCTTCAGGACCCTTGCTGTGTCTCTGGAACTGACTGGAACAGTCTAAAGCACCAAAACTGGCATGAATCCCTCCATACCAAGCACACCACATATTGGGCAAACATTACTTTAGCCAGAAAAGTCTATTTGGTTAATGGAAAAGAATCACCTCCATTTTTACCCCTCTAAATGTTCTAGCAGAAGCATTTAGCAACGTGGGGGGAAGTAATTCCACTATCAGGTGTCAGTTGCTTCTTAAAAAACAAACAAACAACAACTTAAAAAGCGTTTTCTTGAAGTTAGTTTAAAACGCTTCCTGATTTCTTGGTTTGTGCATATTTGTCACACTTACATATTTCATATCATCAAACAAATTTTAATGTCAGACAAAGATAACCTGAGTAAATATAACATGCAGTTTTTAAATAATGATTTCTTTTATTAAAGAAAACAAAAGCTGTTCAATATCATTAGCTACACCCTGGCCTGATCGCTGCCAGACCTGTTGAATCAGGAAATCCCTTAACTAAAACCTGAAAGCTGAAAGATCTCAAAAAGCAGCACATCTGATACAAAGTTACTGACATCTGTCAGTTTACTAGCTGGGCCCACGTCCTCATTTTAGGTTTGGTAGCGTTTTTAGTAAATAAAAGCTAAAGGCTTAATCAAGACATGAGCTGCGGTTTGGGGAAGGCCTCGATGGGGACTGGCAGCGGCTCCCGGGCCTGGCAGACCTCCATGTACTAATGAGAAGTGAAATAATTGAAAAAGGGGAGGGGGGATGGGTCACGAAAAAGAGAACGAACAGCTGGTAGAACTGGGGAGGTCATACATAGAAAATACCCGAAAGGGGCGTGTTTGGAGGCGTGGTCCTGCTCCTGAAATTCAGATAATTTATCTCCAATTGGGAAAGGGCTGTGAACCACAGTGAGAACCATTATCCATAAATGGAGAAAACTTGGAAAGTGGGGAACCTTCTCAGGAGTGGCCGACCTACCAAAATTGCTCCAAATTCTGCTCTCTACCAGAAAATGTGTGGCAATAAAGCTCAAGTGTGTTTGGGTTACACAGCAGGAGACAGATACAATACACACTGGCAAGTTCAGTACTGAAAAGACTAATTTGCAGTTTTTATAAATACTTGATTGCAGTTCTTACTGCTATGGGACAGACAGACATGACGAGAAAGGTTTGCATAACTTTTTTTTCCTTAATTAAATCATGTTTTAAAAACTCCATTTTATATTTAATTGGGATATCTTTTTTAATATTAACATTTATTTGATGATCAGATACATTTAAGTGTCACAAGTATGTATCTAGTGATAAGGTTTTACTTAAGCTTAAGCTTAATAATGGAAGCTTATAATGCTGTGATAATTCTGGGTGAATATTATGAGTAGCATGAGTAATATTTCGTTAATGCTACATCAGATAGCAAAGTAGATTCTAATTACGCGCGTTCATCCGCTGGTGCGGAGAGAAGTGACAGATAGTTATTGACAAAAAAATACATTATCCTGCTTTTTCAAACAATTTTCCAAGAAAATAAAACCCAGAAGGATTTCTTTTTTTTTGGTCTTAAAAATAAAGGATAGTGGATTATTTCTGCAGGAGCTCAAATGTGTAACTGGCAGGTTTGTCTGTGGAGAGATAAGACTGGAAGTATTTCAAATTTGCATTGCATGCAGTAGCATGAACTACACACTGAGCAATTTAGCAATTAATCAATTTCAAAATCAATTCACACATAATGCTTTTAATTAATGAAAATGAATTCTATTCCTGCCTTGCAGTTGTTGCAGCTGCCCTTATATTTGCTTGTGTGCTTCACAGGAGATTATTCCAGCTACAAGTTGACTTTGGCTACCTACTGAAAATGAACTAGAGCAGCTCAGTGGCTGGTTTTAAAAGGGTAATGTTGCTTGGCTCATGATTCCAGTCTTGTGGATGGGCATACCAGACTGACAGGTCAGCCAATTTGGATAGTTTTTGGCCAAAGAGTAGAGGACTGTGGGTATCCTTCTGCTCATCACTGACGCTGCCTGTCAACATGTGTCCATCAAGTGTAGCCCTGTTGTCACATTCTGCAGCTTTTATTTTGGAGAGTGCTGATTCACTGGCGTTCTGACAGCTGGGACTTGTGTAATCTCTATGTCCACTTTTTCAAATGACTCTTGGCCTATTTGCTGCTCTCCCCACATCCCCTGTATAAAGCCTGAAATAGCTGCATATTTCATTGGTTGATACTCTGAACTAAGAGCTCAGATTTGGCAGCTTTGCTTTTACCTGTGCCAAATAGGAAAAGAAGGAAAGGAAAAAGATACTATCAAATTAGCTGCTAACTGCTTAGCTTCTTAAGTATGTCTTTAAATTGGTCTTTAAATTGTCATTGCTAAGCGAATCAGGCTTTTAATTAAGACACCTAACAAGTTTGTAGCAGCCGTTTTAAATAGGTTTCATTAATACCTTCAAACTTGGTACTAGTACCTTGATTATAAGAGATTGGATATGTGCTACTTGGTTAGGATTGTAAGCATTTCAAAAAATTGTAGAATTAAGTAGATAAATGTATCAATGCTAGCAGTTAAATTGTCATCAAAATGAAGCTTAAAAACAAGAAAAAATGTGCATTCAGGGATGCTTTTCTGCATACCTTGGTTATAAGAAATGGTTCTTTGAGTTGCTTTCCTATTAGTTCAAAGCACTCTTGCCATTCTCCACTGACTTCTGGCATCAACAAGACAGACTGAGAGAACTACCCCTCACTGGATATTTTCTTTTCTTCACACGTTCTGTGTAAACCCTGGAGATGGCTGTGTGGGTAAATCCCAGTAGATCAACAGTTTCTGAAACATTCAGACAAGCCTATCTGGCACCACTAACTATGCCACATACTGTACTGTCACTTAAAGTCTTCCCCATTCTGATGGTCGGTTCGAACATTATCAGGTCATCTGGACTTAGGACTGTCTACATGCATGAATGCACTGAGTTGGTGCCATATCATTAGCTGGTTGGATATTTGCTTTAGCAAACTTTACCTAACAAATTGGTGTAGTTGTCATTTTGCATTTAAACTATGGTAACAGTATAAAAGCCAGTTAAACCACATGAAGTCTGAGTACATTTAAAATTTAACTACTGAAATAAAAAGCGGGTGAAATGTTGGTTGAATTATAAGAGATGCAATGTTAATCTTAATGAAATGAGCAGTAAATAAATTAATTTTACTATACAATGCATACTTTTAGTCATGACTTTTTTATTTCTACAACTTCCCATGAACACACCTGAACTCAGTTCAAACACAATGTACATCACTGATATGGGCTTTTGTCATGGCAATATATTTGTTACAACTTAACAATTTGGGACTAATAGACAGATTTACAATTCTTATGAACAATATAACATCTCTTGTGACTACACTGCATTTCTGCTTTAATTTTAGATTTTTCTCTGAACATTAGCATACAGTGGCAGCTTGTAAAAGTACGCCTTGGCTGCCTGACTTAGAAAGCTGAACTCTTTTTTGGACTGCTTCAGAATATTCTGCAGTCAGACTTCTGTGAAAATCTTGATGTGATATCTCACTTTGCATGATTTGCCAAATATGTGTTACAGCAAATAACAACATGGGTTTTAACGTAACGTCGTTATTTGCCGTAAAGATTTATGTCAGTTGCCAGTTTCCCAGAGCCCATCTGCTCTTGATTACAATGAGATATTTAAAGCATCTCTGTGTTCACTATGAATTCTGCTAATGTTAATGGTTGTGATCTCCTATTAACAGTAAACTTATAAAATCGTCTTAACTCTAGCAGGTAACTGTGTATGAAAACATGTATAGTTGCAATCCTGAATTTAATCCCTAATCTGTACAGGGGAGTAATTTATGCAGTAATTGTTAGACCTTGTTATATATAACAATCAAACAGCTTCATATACGTTTTGGTGCCCAGTTGCTCTGAAAAAGTAGAAAAATACACTCTCTCTGTGTCAAAATGCACCATTTATTTTGAAGAACAAAAACAAGGTTCTAAGGAAGGTTGCTCCCAGATATGTGCGCGTAAACACCGAGTCGTCCAAATGAAGATCAAGAGGTTAAACAACAGATAGAAGTACAAAAAGTCAAACCACTATAGAGTAGAAGTCTACATGGGAAAAGGTACGCCAAAAGAGATGAAGGAAGTCTTAGAAGTAAATCGTTCAGTCTTTTGAAAACCTTGCTGCTGTGAAATGAAGTTGTTTGATTATTTATGTATATTACTGAAGTACTTTATCTTCCTGTATAAGGAAACTATTTTTACTAGGTTTTCGAGGTGTGCTGAAATGACAGCTAATTCACAGTTGACCGTTTCATCTGTTTGTGGCAGGCTTGTTTCTCTCGTGTTTGGATGTAAAAGTGCATTATGGAACAGCTTGTAAAAGTGTAACTAAAACTATCAGTAGATTTAAAAAAAAATTGGTTGACGTGCATTTAGGCCAGATGGTGTGTGAGTAAAAGCAACCTGAACAGACTTTATTCCCTAAAGATTCGACTTATTAAAGCCTTAACTCAAGTTTTAGGTTTTTATAGGCTTTAGTGTCAGATACAGAAAAAAAACACAGTTGATGTGGTTTTAAGTAGAAATTCATAAAGAGCTGTCATTTTGAAGCTTGGTGTTCAGGTAGGACTTCAGACATTCACATGAAGACTTTATTAAGTTCAGAATTCATGTAGACTTGACTTGGATATGTTGACTTAGGGCGTAAAGTTATTTCAAGTTTCCTCAGAGTTTGATTGAATTGATATCTGACATGAACTTATCCAGCTCTCCTGCTAACAGACAGACTGCCATCCTATACGGCCTGCAGCTGGCAGGCCAAAAATATCTAAACCCAAACTAGCTCGTGTTTCTCCTTGAGGATACATCCGTGAGAGTTAGTGCTACATGTAGCTTATGTTTATGCTGTCAGCTGTCAGTTTACCGGCTCCACCCTACATCTTCACTTCCATCATTCTCTTTTAACTGTCGACAACACGGCTGTCTACGCTTTTATCTGTTTATCTGTTGATTCTTTTTATACTCTCAAACACTAGCTGCGCTCCTCTTATCTTTGGTTTGTATCCCTTGAGTGTCTGTATTTGCCCACTTTCTCCTTCTCACCTAGTCTTTGTTTGCAGTCTGCAAGTCGACTTAGTGGCATTTTTTGGGTAAAAATTTTTGGGACATCATTGTTGTCATCTTTTGATCTTTTTTTTTCTGGTCCTCTGCACTGCAACTTTTAGACTATAAATAAAAATGCCACACTGTATGTCGGTATGTGTTTGTGTGTTGCAGCTCTGTGATGGTCATGCTTCAAGGAAATAGGCTTACCTGTGAGACGTTATTGTGTCTTAGTGACAGGTCAGACTTTCTCCATTGGGAGCGTGGAGTTCTATTCCTCTAAGGCTGTAGGCAGTTTAGGTTCAGAAACTCGAAAAAAAATTGTTCCCATCAAATGGTAATGGTTAATGGTTATGGTAATGGTTTGAAGCAAAGCTATTTGAGGTTCCTTTACAGAGGCAATGTGTTACCTGTGGCATAATTATTAACTTACTTAAAACAAAACATGTAAGATGTTGCTGCGTATCAGTCGGTTAGGGTTTTTTTGTGCAGTTGTGTGAATTTGTTGATTAGTTCAGATCTGAACTAACAGTTTACTGGTAGACAAGCAAATCTCATGTTGTATGTGGTAAAATTACTGCCAAAGCAGTGTGGTGGTTTTGAAGAGATATAAAAATATAAAAAGTTGCATATAAGTTGTTATAAAAAGGTGAGTTTTCGCAGGAATCTTTGGTGTTCTGTGAAAAACCAAATGCACCCCGTGATTCGACAGCTTCTAGAACCACCTGTAGCAAAGCCAAAGCTGAAGTAATCATTTTCTGTATGACTGTATCAATCTCTAACAATGTTGTGAAGGAATTTGGGCCTCCCTGTCTTTATGACAATTTCAGTTCACTGAGGTTTGTGGACAATCATTCATGCACTGCTGTCTTAATGATCTTCAACCGCATTTTAACCAGGTTGAAGTCTGGGCTTTGACTGGGTTATTTCGACACCCTGACTCTTTTCTTTTTCACCCATAATGTTGTTTGCTGCTGTGCTTTGGATCATTGATGCTTGATCAAAATAAGGCCAAGCTTTCGCTGTCAGACAGATGGCCTTACAGCTGTCTATAAAAAATACATATAGAGGAGTTCATTGTCAACTCTATGACCGGAAGGTGCACAGGTCCTGTGGCTGCACTGTGGTTGCGATTTCATATTAGGTGTTTTTAGTGATATGCTGTGCTTGGTTTTCACCAGTCGTGACACTGTGCATTATGGCCAAACACCTCACCTGTCCAAAGCACATTATTCCAGAAAAACTGGCTTGTTCATATAAAACTGAGAAAAAGCTAATCCATGCTGACATTTTCACTTTAGAGAGAAGAGGCTTTTCATATCAACCCCGTCTTTAACTGATTGTATTGTCATGAACTTTAATATTTAACATGCTAACTGAAGGCTTTGGATCATGGGGTTTTTGCAGTTTCTCTGAAAATTGCTGAGAGTTCTATGTTCAGAGAGTCAATTTGCTGGGACGTCCAACCCTTCGGTTATTGTAACATCATAGTAAAACACACCTGAATGTTCCACGACAGTAAAATGTCTGCTTTTATAGAGGTGGTCACACTTGCTTATGAGTAATTAATCAAATGCATCTGATTAGCAGCACCTAGCTCCTACGTACCCTCTGAATTCTAATGGAATCTCTAAGGCTGTACCTGGTTTTTCACAGTACTCATAGTCTTGTGACATCTTTCTTTTTTGCATGGCTGAATACATTTTGATCTTGGTTCTTCTGGTATATACACACTCTATATAGTGTTGTGTAACTTACATGCGCATAGCAATAAGGACATGCTGACCCTGATCTATTGCAGGTAATACATCAATCACCTCATGCAAACTTACTTCAAAGAACCCAGACTTACCTTTTAAGCCTTGTGCAGCTGAAAGCCTCACTTGTCTCTTTTTACTGGCTGCAAACTAGAATTAAAAGGTAATTTAAGCCATTAAGGGACACAGGAAATATAAAATCACCTACTGAGATTGACAGTAAAAGCAATGATGAGAGGTGAGTGTTGCAAAGCAAGAGTTTGTGTCTTGTTTTTATTGCAATTGGATTTCATCACTGCAGTGATGAAATCTCATCCAAATTGTCCTCCAGTGATTTTTCAGTTATCCAGCGTCTGACCAGATGTGGCTGAGCACAGAAAGGAAGATGAAAACTTTTTTATCATCCTTTCTTTGATTAATTTCAGTGCAGCTAAAAGGGCATCGAAAACAACAAAACAGAAGTGAAACTGTGGCAATGGTCTCACGTAAACGTTAGTTTGTAATGTGCATGAGAAATACTGCAGATGAGAGGTTGTACATTCGTTATCCATTTGACTGAAGTTAAACCTAGGTATTTTATGATTGGCAGAATTAATGAACCAAACTGTGTATAACATTTATATATATTTAACAGAATATGATTGAGCTTCCCTTTTTCTCACCAGTGTCAGATATTCTCTTTCATGCAGTGATCTAATGGAGATTAAGTTTAGCATCTTTATAGCACCAGTTTCCACTAGGTTAGGGTGTACAGTTTGTCAGTTCTAAGAAAAGAGGCAGATTACTTTGAAATGTGCTTTTCCAAGTGTGATAGCTTTACACAACCTCAAGCTAAACAGGAAAATTGGATTTTGAAGTAGAAATTATTCTCTTGATGAAAATCTAGAAATGTTGAATTACCCAAATTCCTGACAGCAAAGGCAACATTCTCTCAACACACACTATACTTTACATTTCGTGACCTTCTTTGAGAGCAAACGCCCCAAAGTGAATTTTTTAAAAAGGGCGTTTCAGCCTTGAATGGTTTTGGCCACACTGAGTTAAATCAAATTGATGCTGACAAATTCCCTGATGTGACAGTGGTGTCGTTGCTGTCATCTGGATTAGCTGCATTTTTCTCCATGTGTTTCCAGCTCCTGCCAGCATTTATCCCTAAACCATTGCCATTAAGTACAGCGCTGCACTGGAGGAAATTCTACCATTTCTGAAGGGAGGTTCTGCCTTCCTTTTATCTCCTCCCCTATCTATTATGTCAAATGCCACGGTGTGCTCATGTTCCAGTTTCTGAGCTGACCAAGGTGAGATTCGCACACCCACACTTTCTGCCATTCTTGACCTCCAGCCGTCTAGGCTGCATCACATGTACAAGCGTGAGGGAAGTGAGGATGCACAGATAGACTCCAGGGAGTTGGGGACAAAACAGGACAAAGGCGAATCTCCTGTGGTGGAGAAATGGAGGTGCTTTCTGTGGAACTGCAGAAATACAAACTTTATTTAGCGAGGCTGTTATTGAGGGTTGATGAAAACAGTTGGTTCAAAGAACAAAGTTTTTGATATGAGTAATGACATGCTGCCCATATTGACCATTTCAGCACACAGATAAGAAAAAAAAAACTTGAAACAACAGACCAGCTTATGTAGCTTTAAATATCATAAATAAATAATTAACACTGTGCAGTGGACATAAGCATTTACTGATTTTACTTTGTCAAAGAAAATAACTTCTATTTTTAAAGTGTCCTCACAGGAAAAATATTTATATCAAAATAAGGAATTTGGCTTTTAGTCCATCCTCTCTATATTATACCATATGTTCATAATGTGGAAGTAATGGCTCAGAAGTGGATTTTTCTTAAATAATTGCACTTAGATGAAGCACGCGCGTGTGTGTGTGTGTGCGTGTGTGCATGATGACCGTCAAGCTAATTCTAATGTAAATGTCAGGCTATTTATTTATTTACCAAAGGCTCTGTCACCCCGCGGTTAGCTATCTTCTCAGAGTGTCTCTGTTGTCCGTGCCATTACATATCATTTAATCATAACATTTAAAAGGGATTAATTGGCTACCACCATGAAAAAATAGGATCACGCTGATCCACTGAAGTTATATTTATCCATATTGATTAAAACAACTTGAAAGTTCTGCCAGAACAGAAAAGTGGTGAGAATGAGATAAGAGTTTGTTTGGTCCTCTGCGATGGTGGTGATAGTGTGAAATTTTAGATGTAGTGTTTGAGCACAGAGATAAAATAAGGGATGGATATATTATCATACCGGGAAGAAAACAATTCCGTTGTGTAAAATGACATACATCTAATGGAAAAAAAATGTCATTATATTTCAGGGAGGTTAGTCTCTGAAATATAATGACTGGTGGAGGATTTTTAAGACCACGCCGGTATTTGGTGATTTATAAATCCCAAAACATGGGTGTTTCTTTTCTTTCTGGCATGCGAAACATAACGCATTTTAAAAATAAACTTGTTTTGTCGTCACAGCAAGTTGTGGATTACTCATTTACACTCTGCCTGACACTGCTTGGATCAGCCGCTTGTTGTGTTTGTGGCATTCCAGACGTGTTCCCAACAGGGAAGCTGCAAAGTTAAGTTACTGGTTGTTAATTTACTGGTTGTAGAACTCTCATAGAATTATATTTATTGCATGGAATAAGAGACTATGCGATATTATATTAACTGTATATATTAGGGTTTGGGCGATTGGATGAATATATCGACTATAGTTTTTACAAGGGCGATTTATTTATTTATTTGCCCATGAGTAAGTTTGCTAATAATGATGGAGCTAACATAAGCAGTCAACAGAAAAAGAAAATAATAGCGCTCTTTTAACAGCACCCTCTTTCATCTGCGAGCAAATGCACCCTCCCCAGAGTGCGCCCAAATACTTGTTTGTTAGAGCTGCAGAAGCTGGTGATAGCCTAGCATACTCAGCCGGATGGTGGACACGAGCATGCTCATGCAAGTTAGTCGTGTTTGAGTACTTTGCTCGCATAATACGTCTGCACAAGTGGCACACCGCTTTGGTTACTTCCTTAGGTTTATCTCTTTCATCTGGTTTAAAGCCAAAGAAATCCCAAATTGACGACTTTATATTTTTTTAGTGCTGTCAGTGTTAATGCGCCGTCATCATGACTAACACAACTAACAATGAACCCATCTGGAGCGCAGACTGAGTCAAAATCCCTGAAATGTCTCTGTCAACGCATTTTGGCAGTTTGTCCAAATTTTGTTCATTCTGCACTCCAGATGGGTTGAGAACGTTAAAAATTTTAATCATGATGACCGCTTTTAAGCCGCATTAACACTGACAGCGTTTTTTGGGGGGGGAAATTAGTTCATCCATGTTTGGACTTCTTCTGTGTTGTAAACGTGCAAATTAGTCCGTGCATGATTACATTGACCCGCCCATCAAAAAGTCTACGCATGCGCGACTGTATCGCCCATCGGCAATTGATGGTAAAAATAGTAAATGGCCTGTATTTATATAGTGCCTTTACTGGTCCCTGAGGACCCCAAAGCGCTTTACATATCCAGTCATTCACCCATTCACACACTGGTGATGGCAAGCTACATTATAGCCACAGCTGCCCTGGGGCGCACTGACAGAGGCGAGGCTGCCGGACACTGGCGCCACCGGGCCCTCTGACCACCACCAGTAGGCAACGGGTGAAGTGTCTTGCCCAAGGACACAACGACCGAGACCGTCCGAGCCAGGGCTCGAACCGGCAACCTTCCGATTACAAAGCGAACTCCCAACTCTTGAGCCACGATCGCCCCACAATCATGATGGACTGATGATTGCCGGTTGGAAAATTTTTACATATCGCCCAACCCTAGTATATATTAGCTAAAAACAGTTTACTCCCATTTACAAATTATTTCTTCTGGATTAAATTAATGTCAGTTTTTAATTTTTTACAGTCAGTGCTGTATAATATTATCTTTTAAATGTCTATTCACAACTTTAGTGCTCAATAATTAATAAAAAAAAATTTGTTGAGCATTAAAAAGTATTTTATAGAAGTACAACATTACTGTATTAAACTGCTCATAATAGTTTATTAACATATTGGCCAAACCAAAATGAATACTTCTTACTGTTTTTTTCCTCCATGTGCACAATATAATGAGTTTAAAATATAATGTAATGTGGCTGTGAAATAATCAGTATAAAATAAGAAGGCTTTATTTTATTTACATTGTAAATTAGTAAATTAAATTCCTCACAGCGGCATCGTAATTGGAGAAGCAAGTGAATGAGTGAAGAGAGGGAGCAGAGGGTGCTTTGAGCTTCATAACACGTTTTTCTGCTTCTTATCGTTATTTAGAGATTTGTTCTTCCTCACAAATTCTGACAGTGATGTTCACACTGTTCACGGGAGCGACTGGAAGGTGAACTTCACACGTAGCTTTTTCTTTTGTTTGCCATGTCTGGTGTTGTATTCACGAGCTAAATCTACTTGAGACGCTTCTTGGAATTGTGTTTGAAACAAAACACTGCCTTCCTTTCCTGAGGTAAGTTGTGTAGCATGTTGCTCACTAGCGAGGATTTGTGAATACACGACAAAGTCAAGATCTCATCATATGCGATCTCTGGAGAACTCTGGATTCCAAAAAACAACAGCGAAAGCTCATACCGGTGTAACTGCTGGAATTTGATCAGCAATTTAATGATGAATGGGAAATAAAAGCACACAATGGCTTCTTTTCAAACACACAATTTTAATAAAACATAAATGGTGTGGAAAAAAAGGAGGAATTATGTTTTCTGCATCAAGGATTTCATGAAAGTGATATAAATAAAGATTTCAAGTGGAAGGCACTTTCATGAAATGCATTTTTAAAAACAAAGCTTGGTATTAGTTGAGCAACCAATAGCAGAAAAATAGGCTGGCTTAAGTGTTTCATGGGAGATAAGACATGTAGGCATCCGTTACAATGTAAGCACATATTGATTACTGGATTTTATTTTTTAGCAGCTTTTCAGCACTATATGCACACTACACGTATGTTTTTATTGTCATTATTATATTGATAATATCTCTATAAAATCACCATCAGCTGTTTGTTACCTAGATTTTTCAGCAGAGCTAATAGATAGTAACCAGTTTTTAAAATTCATCATGTGTATCGGATATTGCAGTAGCATTTGAAAAAACATGATCAAAGTGAAATCCATTTGCAGGTCATATACCCAACTATCAGTTTTACAGGTACAAAAAATTAATAAACTCTTAGGGGCACACAGGGCAAAAAGCAGGTTATGTGCAGATATTAGTCTTTCCTTTTCAGTGAGGTTGTCTTCATCCCAATAAGACTCTCTCCATTTCTAGGCATCCCTGTACTTCTTTTGCAATGAGCTTGCCACATCCACAGGGAGAAAGTCTTCTCATGTTTGTGTCCAGTGTGAATAATTTTTCTTGAGCCAATTTATGTTATACTTTGAAGGGGAAGTCTGGGTGGTTGGTGGAAAGCTTTCAAGCCCTTTTGCTTTGAACATCAAACCGCTTGTCTTAAAATTTGCTCTCGGAGTGAGAAGTGAAGAGCAGAGAGTGAAGGGAAAGGGGGCGAGAGAGCGATACTGACATGAGGAGTAGCAGGCAAGGTGTCAGGTGAGTGATTTTAAAGTTCTCCTGAGGGGCTGCACTGCAGGCGCAGATAAGAACAAACTCCAAATGTCATGACAGCTTCGGAAAAAAATTAAATTTACCTCAAAAAGGACGTTTTTGACATGCTGAAAGAATTATTTAAATTGTGCTTTAATGAGCCTTTCAGTTAACAAGTTGTCCCTCAGGAGCGTAGCTTATGGTGTTGTCACCTGGTCATGTTCTCTCAGTGGCTGCCCTTGTGCCATTATCTTGTGCGGGTCCTGTCCACAAACGAGTTGAAGGACGTAATTAACCTTCTGCACAAATTATGTCAGATGCGCGGGACACTGTGGAAAAAGACCTTTATCTACTTACATAGTTCATGGTATGAGTAAAAGAATGTCATGGCTTATGCATAAAAATGGTAATTAATTGATAAAACAATATGTTCGTGGCTGATTAGCGGTCATAATGTGGACGCCAGATAAGACCTGGCACCTTCAGAAGATATTGACCTTTAACAGAAACAATTCATCAGCCATAGGTGTGTGAGGTTCACCTCTGAAATAAATCACAGGGACAGCTTATACTTTTCAGTGATCTTCAGTGATATCTTGTATATTTAGATTTCACCTAGCTCCATGAACACAAATAAACATACATCCATTTTCTGCTGCTTATCTGGGTTTGGGTTCCAGGGGCAGCAGTCTTAGCATAAAAGCCCAGACTTCCCTCACCCCAGACACCTCCTCCAGCTAAACCAAGGGAACACTGAGTTTTTCCCAAGCTAGCCAAGAGATACAATCTCTCCAGAGAGTACCTGGATCTGCCCTGGGGCCTCCTAACCAGTACAACATGCCTGGAATACCTCACCTAGGAGGCATCCAGGAGTCATCCTAGTCAGCTGGCTCCTTTTGATGTGGAGGAGCAGTGGATCTAGTCTCTGTTGAATGACCAAGCTCGTCACCCTGTCTGCAAGGAAGAGCCCAGCCAGTCTTCAAAGGTAACAAATTTCTGGCACTTATATCCATGACCTAATTCTTTGGGTCACTACCCAGTACTTGTGACCATAGCTCAGTGTAGGAAAAAACAAGATTTCGGCCATGGAGCTACTAATTCTCATTCCTGCTGCTTCACATTCGGCCACAAATCGCTCCACTGCAAACTGGAGGTAACCACTTGATGAGATCCCAAGGCCGCCAAAGTCGAGACCCTCCACCACTTGGCTACACCTAGATATTCCACCCATAAAAGCTAAAAGGGCAACCCTTTTAGCATATACATGTGGACAAAAGTTAAAAGTGGAAATTCATTTAATTAAACAACAGTTTCTCATTTGTAATGTTGTCTACTCATTTCCATCTCTGTTGGCGCTCTACTTGAACCATTTTCATTAAACAGCTTTGTTACTAAAGCTTATAGATGGATAAGCTGACTTGTCACGCTTTTGCAAAAGACCCTGCTACTCTCCCACATATCTCAAATGTGTCATATTTTCATGCCACGAGATTAAATATTCATTTGTGCCTTGGCTTTCAGAGACAGAATTGCAAATCTTTACAGTATGCATTGTTTCTGAGACCTATCACTTCTCCTCACGATTCAGAGATAAATTTCACTCCTGTGATCGCAGCCATCTGGTGAGATTTGAACTCGGGACTGTGCTTACTGCAGAAAATTCCATGTTGAAGTGCAGCCAGTGCGACTTCGAGACGCACCCTTGTCCACGCTTTGTACTCTTTGCTGGCTACTTATTTTCTCGCTGTTTTGTTGTCAGTCTTCCTGCTACCAGAGAAACGCAGGAGTCATATGGTAGTTGCCTTTTGGCAGTGAGGTTAATCAAAGGGGGCTTTGTAGTGGCAGCAGTTCTTTTGGTTTTGAGGAGGAGCCAAAAGCTGCTTCTGTGGCAGCAGTTGCTGGATCCTCCAAAGTGGGTCAGACTGAGCAGCACACAGAAATTTATATTTAATGTTCCCTGTGGGACTGATGCTTTAGACCATGAATAATTCTTCGTAGGCTATGGCAGCTCTCAGTTATATGCTCCTGTATACAACGTAATGCATGACCGGTCATGGTTGGTGATTATAAATTCAGAAATTAAGTTCGCAAGAGATTAATTTTCTTATTGATTGGCTCTTTCAATCTGCATTGTAAGTCTTCCTTTTGTGGTTCCTGTTGTTTTGTGGCAGCATGTTCATGCTTGTCTTTGTTAAGCAATACAAAGACAGAAATGTGAGCATGCCTGTATCTTGTCTGGACATTACACGCCAACATCAATTGTGTGCTAAGTGTTACTGCACAGTTGGTGTGGATTCATTGGCTTGTGTCGGTGTGTGAAAGTGGCACCACTTTGTGAGCCTGGTGCATGAAAGTGGCATTGCCTCACCAGTCAATAGCATGAATTATGTATGGCAGGGGAAGGTGAAAGCCATGTTCTGCATCATCTGCAGGCTGTTCAGCAAATTAACATTTGGACAGCCATTTGCTGGCTTTAGGAGGGGTTCGTGCCTTATTTAATGGCTTGCTTACAGTTCAGAGTCATTTTTCTTAACAGGTTTCGTCTCTTGAAAATCATTTGTGACTGAAGCAGTCCCACTTTACAGGAGCAGACTATAATGCGTGGGCAGTGAAAAGGGCAGATGGAAGTGATGTTTAATTGGCTAGCCTCCTGTCAGGTCTAATCCGTACTGGGGTTCTGCCATCGACATCATTCCAAGTATGTTTCCCTGAAAGACAAGCTTTCAGCCTAACATGTTCATTTCACCTCTGAAGACACTTTCAGAGACAGTCTCATTCTGGCTTCCTTAGTTTCCCCGAAGCCTGATTTGATAGGACTTGCAGCGGATGGCTCTACCTGTCATATGCTTTACTGGCAGAGGTTAGCTGCATTATTAATCCTGTGGAAATCTGGCATGTTAGTAGTCTGTAAAGAGACCAAGGTTGGTCATGACGAAGGTAAAAAATATTCAAGTGCAAGACAAAAATGTCACTACAGGTCACGAGAAAGGTCTCAAAAGAGGAAAGGTCGGCATATATGAAGCTTCAATTCATGGCATTCTTTCAAGGCAGCATTTTTTCAGGCCTGAAGAAGATTTTGTAAATTGAAAAGAATCTTTTGAAAGTGAATTAAATGAACAAGTTGCAGCCTAACTGTGTGCAGGCCTTTCCCATTGTGTGCGTGGTCAGTTATTCAAAAAATCTTAATGAGCACATTTGACCAAAAGTAATAAACTCCTCTGGTGAGGTTTAGCTTGTAAACACAGTATTCAAGTCACTCATACTACTTTAAACCACCTGATTAATATTTTTAGCCCCCTTCCAGTACTGCCATGGCCCACTGGGACATGGGCAGGCGTCCTCTGGGGGTATCCTGAACAGCAGATCTTTTGGGTGCTTTGGGTTTTGAGTGAGTGAGGCTTGTCCTGGCTTGTCCTGTAGGTGCACTTTCCAATTATGATCTAAATAGTTTGGATGCTGTTGGTCAAAATATTATTCACATAAGTGACAGGAACAAAGGTTTCTTTGTACAAAATTGCAGTGTAATAAAAAAATCAATGTTATTTACTTGATTTTATTGCTGTGGCTGATCAGTTTTCTCTCTGTGTTTCCTCAGTGAAAGACTTATTAATGGTTGGTTTAGGGTAATTAGGATTTACTTATTTTTTTCTTTTTGTTAAATCAACATCTGAACACTCAATTTTATTTGGATCTGTTTTGCCTTCTGGCTGCTACCCTCCCTCTGGTATACCCTTATTAACTGGCAATCATATATCTTATCACCCTTCTTTGGTCTGACTAAGGGCAACATTGTGAAAACCGTTATTAGTACCTTTGTGCAGGTTGTTTACAAAGCCAAAGCTGCCTTGTAATTTGGTTTATTCATTCAGATTAACCTTCCATGTTTTCCATTGATTCTCGGGATAAGCTTTTTAATGCAATATAGACACAAATAAAACATCCCAGGAGCCATGACCCATGACTGATTTTATAAGCTAGCTTGAGGCAACATACTGAACCTTTTCCTCCGAGGGAGAAAAATACATTTGGGACTGCTGAAGAGACACGGCATGCTTCCAAACCTGTATGTATTCCTCCCAGTAGGCCTTAGACTGGCCTTTAGTCATGCTCAAATATGCTTTCTCTCATAATCTAAGAGCTTTAATCCAAGTGTTAAATACTTTGGATCAATTTTGATTTGGGAACAAGGTCTAGGAAAGGCCGCACATCCAGTTGAGTTAAATTTTACATATGCAGCACCAAGTTGCTGATTTCCCTTCTGGGTTCTTTATGGTTTATTCTCTGGCCTTTTATTTAAATCCAGTCTCTTTTGATTGTTTTTAGTTATAAATAGTTACTTTTAAATACCCTCGATGGATGATTAAAACTCACTTTTCCAAATACTTGTTGGATATTTCAGCACTAAAACAGTTTTAGGGACATTATTTGCATGTTGCAATAGGTGATGTGTTTTACAACATTTCATGAAAGAATTTAAAAAATCCTAGCTAGCATAGCATTGCAAACATCAGGCTTAGTTTTAACGTTTTGGTGGAATGAACAGGATTAAATTGTTTTGTAACATTAGGAAATTTTAATATGAGAAACACCGAACAGGCAGTACAGCACCATGATAAATGACTCTGACTCTGTTCAGTACAATAGAGATAAATCAACAGCTGCCTCGGCAGTAGTTTAACTAATTAATTACAAAATTATGAGTGTCATTTCAGTGCAAAAGAAGTTCTGGCTCAAACAAAAATTCTTCCTGTAAAAATGTTAGCAGCTAAGATATAGAAGCCATGAACTTTAAATCTCCTAGACAATCAAAATTGATTGAACTCCTTAAGACTTCTCTTAAGAGGTCAAGACTGTAGGCGGGAGCAATACCATTTGGTTACCACTGGAGTCTAGAATCACATGTCAATAGGAAGTGAAAGCGTTTGTTACATATAAATATTCTGATTTTTTAAAGCATATTTATAAGCTCTGCCCACATGTGAAAAGCTCACCAATAAGATGGTTGTGGATTGGCTCACGCTGTCAATATTTCTGTTTCCATGAAGTTTTTAACAGTTTTCAAGCTAAAGTGCAGCACGTAGCACGTTTATTTGGAGGCCATTGCTCTTTACTTAAGCGCTGAAGTAATGTTTTGGCTTTGAACACCTAAGCCTCAGGGAAATCACAGCTTTTTACAAATACTAGGTTCACAGGTTCAGGTCCACTGATAGTATGGAGAGTGAGCTATGGAGTTTTTCCAAGTACTGTGTTGATGTCAGATGGAGTTAATATTTGTTGTGAACTTGTTGTGAACATAGTGTACATCTAACTGTGACCTAAAGGAAATCAATAACCAACTATGAAAAAAAGTGGAGGTTCATAGTGAAGGAGCGAATCTTCAGACGTCTCTGTATAAACCGAAACTGTTCTGGAGTTGAACGAATCCATGAAAAATATTGGATCATTGTTTTAAATGATTTCTTCTTAGTTTGTTTGTTTGTTATTTTGTTAGTTTATTTATTTTGATCATGTAAACAATATACAGGTACCTTAAGCAAAGACAAGAAGAGAAAAAATACTATACAAAATAAAGTTTATACATTTCAATATTGCTTTTGTTCTGATTCTGTTACATGTCAAAAAGGAGTGGGAAGAATTACACACTTATTTAATCCTACCGCTTTGCCATAAGTTATCAGTCAATATTTAGTCAGCTTACTTACTGATATAATTTGTAATAAAAATAGCGAACAGATTTCTGATATAATATATACATCACATCATGAAATTTTCTAAGTAGATACATTGACTTAATTTCAGCATTTTCCTTTTTTTTACAGTTCAGGAAGATCATAACTTTATAACTCTTTTTCAGCTGCATTATGTTTGGACATTGCTTCAATTCCATATTCAAACTGTTCCACAGCTTCACTCCACGCACAGAAACACAAAAGCTTTTTCTTGTAGTACGTACCTTCCCTGTTTTGAAGTTACAAAAACCTTTAATTAAAAAATTATAACTTCTTTTTTTTTTTAAAAAACATACTCTGAATATTACCTGGCATTTCCTTATTTTCTGCTTTGAATAGAATTTGTGCTGTTTGGTATTTCACTAGATGAGCAAATTTCAATATTTCAGAAGAATAGTGAGTTTGTATGATCACCATAACCATCATTGTGGATGATTTGAACTATTTTTTTGTTTTTGAGTAAAAAGTGATTGTAATGTATTTTTATAGTTATTGCCCCAGACCTCTGCACAGTAGCTTAAGTGTGGTGAAACCAGTGAACAGTCGAGAATATGAAGTGATGTCCCGTCTAATAACTGCTTTGCCTTGTTTTGGATTGCAATGCTTCTTGATACTTTATGAATGAATATAACTTACGTGAGCTCTCCAGTTAAGTTTATCATCTATTATTACCCCCAGAAATTTATTTTCTTAGCATTTGGTTTAAACTGCTATTTCCAAATAACATAATTTTATTTTTATTCAACTTTAATGATAATTTGTTTATATCAAGCCATGACTTCATTTTACTTATTTCATTAGTAGTTTCATCCAGTAAATGCTGCAGATCATCACCAGAGCAGAAAATGTTTGTATCGTCAGCAAAGAGTGGCATTTTTAATACTTTAATGACATTTGTAAAGTATCCAAAGTATAAGTTGAAGAATTTTGGGGCCCAAAACTGACCCTTGTGGTACACCACAAGCAATGTCCATACATAGGTAATGCATCCATTCTCACAGTGAATGGATGCATTACCTTCCTAAGACCTGATCTGCTTCGTTGTTTCATGTCATCTTTTTTTGCAGCTTTGTATAATTTCTTATTTCAAAGATTAAACAAGAATTATGTGTCTAGAATGCACCAAGCCTTGGAAGTATTTATAAATTTGGTTTTATTGGTTTTAAAATAAACTGACAAAGACGACTTGATATAGTTCTGCATCATAGATCATTAATTTTTGTATAATTTTCAACTTCTGTTATTCTATTCTTTTTTCTTTTCTTTTTTTTGTCGAGATGTTGCAGAGAATAAAGAGACAATTAGTAGCGAGACTCGAGTTCCTGCTGCTAAAAGATCTGGATATATTTTGGCCCCGTGACTGTTTTGGAAAAGACGATAATGTTTCTTTTCCAGTTGTATGTTGTGTAGTTAGTTTAAATGCTCCACTATGTTAATTTGATACTGGTAGAAAGGACATTTGTGATTTCACACGGTGAAACAAAAATAGATTAAATACTACCAGCAGTCAGTGGATGCATTACCATATTCTTGACATCTACCGTATTTCTTATTTTTTACTTGAGCTCTCAAATTACTTGGCTCTTAATAAAGCTCATTATAATATCAGTATGCTAGTATCATGCTTCTCTTTGCACTAATAGGCTTTGATGTGCATGTGGGTAGATGGAGTGCAGAGACCGGCTTTTTATGTGAAAAATGTGCAGTATTTATTATATAGTATGTACATAATGGGGAAAAAAGCAATGTAAAGCAAAAGGCTGCTGAGTGTAGCATTATACTGCTGTTTGAATAACCCCCCTGTCCTCTCTCTTTTTCTTTCCCCCTAGGTAAGCACTTTCTTTGCTCTCGGTTGGTAGTGGTGATGGAGGAGGGATTGGCCGAGCGTGCATCCTGTTGCTGTCAGCCCCGGTGAAGGTTTCATGCAGCTGAAATGTGAGGCAAGAGTGTTTAAGGTGATGCATTGAGTCAGTGTGTTCATAACAGAGATGCACCTAGGTCTAGTTCTGGCAAAGTCAGCAGTATGAACACAATGAAGCGAATGCCCTCCCGTCACACACTAAACCTTTTTACCATCGCCTCTTTGTCTACTGATAGCTTACTGGGTAGAATAAAGGTCTAAATTTGAAGGTGTGCACACACCAAGACCCGTGTTGCTTTGGATCACTGGGGCAAAACACGGCCTGCCTTGCAGAGTGTGCAGGCCACTGTGACATGGTTTAATGTTTGTAGAGTTTGGTGAGTCTTGCTGGACCTCTGTGCTCTACTTCACCAGTGTATTTCCAGAGATCTGTGTGGACTCATTTTGTACTCACACAGACTGACTTGAAGGGAGAACTTTCACAGATTGCAGAATAACTTCTTGATGTGTTACACAACTCAAGCTTGTCCTGAGTATTTGAATGGTAAGGGTGGTCTGGGTTAGGGTCAGAGTTTCCTCCAGTTCCAGACGGCCTTTGATTTTCACTTATTTTCCTCAGAATAAAAGTAAAGTAGCAGGCAAAACTGGTTTGAGTTATGTAACACAGCTCAGCAGGATGCTAGATGCTACATTTTTACCTCAGGGAATGAATTAACTTTGCTCTGTGTGAATGTCCAAAGGAGAAAAATAAAAGGCGAGCACGCTCTTGGTATTGCTTCTGATGAAGGCTGTTTGGTTCCATTTGTTTGGTTTTGTCCCCATGTAAGATGCCACTGACCTGGTGCAGGTTGGAAGCCTTGGTGTTAACATCGATGTTGCATCTTGGTTGTAACTGTTTTTAGCCTGCTGCAGTCAGACTCAACATGTCACCAAAATACCAACCAAGTGAAGGCTGGTATTAGGTATATAAAAAACATCAACATAGACTCACATAAAACCTCAAAAAGGAGAATTTTAGGCTTGTTTGGAGCAGTTTATACTTCCTTGTTGCTTTCCTGTGCGTATAATATTTGGACCATTAAAATCAATCTCAGTGCACCAAATGACCCCACACTACATTTACAAAAATGCGAATCTTTGTGGTATTCCCTTTAACTGAAGAAGTAGCTTCCACATTTCCACATCCAGCAGTTAATGCATGTTTTGAAAGCCGAGCATGATATAAATGAAGAATAAACGGCAGCCTAGACTGATGGTTCTTGTTATCTTCTCTTCTGTTCTAAACCGGCATGAACACTAAAAGAGGCAAATTATGGCAAACAGCACTGACATGTTCATTATGTTTAACTCAATTAACAGAGTCTAGAATTTGACATGTTTTGACATTGTGCACTGCCAGAATTTCTAATCTTCGGGGCTGACATGTTACCAAGATGTAAATAAATGCGCCACTTTGAGAGTGCCGTTTTTTTCACTATTCTGATTTGAATGTAATTGGACAGTTTGTCTCACTATGTATTTTATAATGTGGTCAAATACACAAATGAGCCCTGTGTTACTCTGTGCTGTGTATATTTTTCGTATTGTCAGTAAATCCAAAATTGGCTTAAACGAAGGGTGGCCAAGAGGGGAAAGGAGCTAAAATGACTTGTTTTAGATAGAAAATTAATTATAGGGCTGTAAAAATGACACTGTACTTATATTGAATGATTCAAAGCTACTCTAGTAGGATTAAAAATAGGGATCTGGAAATTGCACGTATGCTAATATTATTTTTATAAATGCTAACGTTTTTTAAAAACAGCTTGGCACTGTACTTTTTTAACAGATGTTATTCACGTAGGAGTAAATTTATTTTCAGTTTCATGTAATCAGAATAGACGATACCATAATGACTACTAAACTGCATTAATGGTAAATTTACTCAGTCCTTTTTTGGACAACAGTGGAACTCTTTTCATCAGGTTTGTTGACAAGAGGAAGAATAAAGAATATCAAAAGCTTCATCTCATAAATATATTAAAAAGACACCTGAAGCATCAGATATCTTGCACATGCATGCTAGCGTATGTCTGCATAGAGGTACTGTATCCACAGTCACATTTGATGTATCTATGGGGTAGAAAATCAGTGGAACATAATTATCCTAAGTGCACTGCATCATTCTACTGCAAAAAAGAACATCTTTCCATTTCAAGCCTCCCACTTTGCATTTGATAGAAACAAAGCACATCTTTTATAACAACCACTAGCAATGTGTCATTTTCAAAGTGGTATGTGCATTTAAGATATGAGGTTGGATGTGTGAAGCCACCGTGGCTTGACACTTCTAATATCAGACTCTACCAGTGACAACTGAATTTTTCATTTAGCGGTTATTCTCTTTTGCATTTATGTACCCAGATATCTGACTAATTGTGTTATTCAAAGGAGTCTGGTATTTTAAAAGATGATTAAAACAAAGTTGATGTAGATGAATATGGATATGAAACAACAGGATAGGGGAGTAAACAAAACTCTTCATTTCAGTTGTTTTGACTGCAAACGCATTAGCTTAGAGCCAGTTTAGAAAATACCAAGAAAAATGACAGAGACAGATCTGCCAGGCTTTAAACTAGATTCACTTAATGCTTTTGTTTCATCCCTCATCCTGTGCTAAAGCGTCAAGTCTCCTCTTCCCTGACATTTTAACAATGTAATGTGGTAGCTCTGCGGCCCAGCTTGAGTTCTCTGTATATATTTTTCTTAAATAGGTGCGAACAACACTTTATGACTCCCTGCTCGTAACATGCTTTGATTAGGACCTTTTGCTAACATATTTCGACACACTGGGTGCATTATTTGACATGCAGCGTGTTGCTTTTTAGTATCTTCCTGAATTAGTAGGTATAGAATCCGATGGAGGTCCATGTAAAGAGACTGGAAGATTGACAGTGTCAAAAAAATCCCAGATCCTAGACGACAGCACTTTTCTCTGCGTGAAGGATTTTTTTAGTCATACAAAGTTTTTGACTTTATTCTGTCAGTCATTGTTTGGTTAGTTTACACAACAACAGCAAAGAACACTTGGCTACAGTACCGTTAAGACTATTAAAGATGTTAAAGTACTTCTGTTTCAGTCACTTGGACTAACCTAGACAATGAAGAGGATACCCAGCATCCCCATGTCGTGAGGCAGGATCAGTCTTCATTTTTAGAACATCAGCACCATCCTGCTCTTTTTCTCTCTTTAAGTAATTGTTCTTCTGTACTTTAGATATACTGCATTGTCATTTTATTTCGCAGTTAATTAAAGCAGTTAACCTGGAACCCCCAATAAGACCACTGGTCTGTCATTCAATAAATCTGTTTATGTGATAGTAAATCAAAACACACTAAAAAATGGTACTTGTAATGGAAAATAAATAGGTTCAGGGTGCAATTTAGTAAAAAATAAATAAATAAATAACAGAGGAGGTGATAGAATATTTATATAACTTCCAACTAATTTTCACATGTGACCACATTGTTTACAAAATTATTTTTATTTTGAAATTAATATGCACAGTGTTCTCACTCTCATTCTCAAGTATTCCTCTTCAGACACGTTGATCCAATCAAATGTAACAATACAAGCATTTAATGTGGCAGCATTCAATCTCACTTCAACTTGACTCTATTTGACCAGCTGTGCAATTAACCTTCAGTGTTTAATATAAAATAATGTGAAATTTTAAAACTACAAAATGCCGTCACTTTAAAAAGTAATAAATAAATATTTCATGACAGTAGGCTTAGATGACGGCGTTTTTGTGGTTTTCTTTGAAGTAAGTTCATCAGAACAAGGAAGGAGGCGACTCTGTTCTGAGATATGTGAAAATAACTTGGATGTTACATTTTAACTTGTGAATGATGTTTAGGGTTGCTCTTTTCACTATCAGCCTCGCAGGTGGACCATTACTTTCCAAGTGAAACAAAGTATCATTCATAGCTACAATTTTACAAGTTGGAAGAACAAACTTTACAATTTACCTTTGCAGGGAATTCTAAAATTCTTATATCAGCAAATAAGCAAATATTTAACACACAGTAGGAATGTTTCTTGAATTCTTTGTGAGTCTCCTGAAGCTCTCAGTCTGGGTCATTTTTCTTGTATTTAGTAGTAATAGTTACAAAATAAAAGCAAAATACAGCAGTCTTTAGTGGCTTAAAACACACACACACACACACACACACACACACACACACACACACTGCTGATAAACTGTTTTAAGCTGCAGCTTTAAAAATCAGATTTTTATCCCCACTGGTAATGAAAAATAATTTAGTAGCTGCAGGGATATGTGAGTGGTGGATTCCCTCCCATCCCCCTGGGCAATTGCACCCTAACTAGGACTTTAGGAGTTCCAGGTATAATCATAATTTCAGGAATTTCTAGAAATGGTTTGCTAAATATTAAACATACATTCGCCGCCCCTAGGACATTATGGCACCTCTATTTAACAGACAAATAATTTTCTGTTTCATCACTTATTTGGTGTTCATGATTTAACGTTTTTAGATACCGTGATGTGCCACATTGGTAGTTGCCCATGTTAGCTAATTAACTGCCAAACTTAAGGTTTTGATGATCTGGGATCTAAAGGCAGTTTGCCTGTGTAAATGACCGCTTATGTTTCCTCTTTGGTGTTAGACATTTCACTTTAAACATGCTAAACCAAAAACCTTCCAGAGAGGCCTGGACTCACTTGGATATATTGTAAGATGTAAATGAAACCCAATCTATTTCAATCCTAGAAACAGATGGTACTTGAGCTGTGGTTAAGAGTGGTAAATGATCTGCTCTCAGCCTGCCTTTATCACTGTCTAACTGAATGAAAAACTAGCATCTGATAAATGGAAAGTTGGATTAGAAGCCCAAGAAAATAGATTATTAAAACTATGGCAAATTGAATTCTTGAGGATTTAATGTGCTGCTTAAATTATTTTGTTTAAACAGCTGTCTTTTCTTTGAGGCTAGGTAAAATAGCCTGCCTTAGATCCAGAATACAGATTATGGACTGACAGCACTGTTTACTGCAAGCCAGTATCTGTAGCATTTCTGTGGGAATTCCTGTGCTATTGCATGCTGGTTTTAGACACATAGGCGATGGAAAAATACAGAAATGTCAAGATATCCACTTATCCTCCACTTCACCAAATCTGAGAGGTTCAGAAGTTTACTGTCAGTTTATGACCTTTCTATACATTTCTTCAATAAAACCAGCAAAGCACTCGCAGGCTTTCTCAAAGATCACACAATGTGGACCTAATTGTGAAGAACTTATTCTTCAACCATATAGAGTGGTTTTAAAAAACAAAACAAAATACATGTGATTGATTGGGTTAAATTGTCAGTAAAGGCACTACCTTACATTAGAATACATCATATATGTTATGTTCATTGGTTGGTGCAAAGACATTGTGCACTGTTCATGCAATTATCAGATAACTAAAGGTAAATGCCAAACATTTTACTTCAAAATCACAAGTTAGGAATTGAATCGGCATCGGATGAGTTTAACATATCAAAGGACACAAATGTGAATTAAGGCTACAAGTCATGCTAGTCCCGTGTTTGCTGAAGGCTTGGAAATGAAAAGTCAGGGATTATCAAAGTCACTGCATTTCATCCTGTGGCAAACATGAATGTGGCAGTGTATTCAGTGCTTGTCAAGATTTCTCACAGACCAAAGTAGTAGACTGACCAACAGACAGCACGAGCCTTATATGGTGCAATATATTGATTACTTAAATTTGTGAAATACTCTATAGCTCTGATGTTCCTGTAATCAGGATTTCTGCACCTCAGTAACATACATGCGCATTACAGTCATGCATTCTAGCCCTAGCTGCCATTAACTTAAAGGGTAGACTCAGAACAGGCTTCTTCAGTAGGGTAGGATTAAAGCCTACCTTTGACTTGGAAAGACTGCTATGTGATACACTTAATCTCTGTCTGTCTGTCTGTTTGCTTCTTTGTCTGTAAAACTCCTACAGGAGTTGTGCAACCAAACTTGGCACACAGGTAAATCTATATCACATACTATGATGTCATCACATTGCCAAGTGTTTATATATGCCTAAGACACCCTATAAAACATTATGTAGGAGTATGTATCATTTTAATGTCATGGCTCTAATATCCAGTTTAGCAAATATTGAATATGCGCTTTACATGACACACAGTTATGACATCAACTTTACTGTATTTAGGGAGTGTATTAACCTGTAACAGTTTAATGTTAGTTAAATTGCAATATAAATGTGCTTAAGGCAATGGGATTTCAAACTATGTGTGAGTCCATCCTACAAAACCATGTATTTTGTGGCTGTTACTGACATGTACTGTATGGGTAAACCATGAGGCATGTCAGAATGCAACCATATCGAAGGTGAAATTATGAAATCTACTTTTACTATATGGGTATATATTCACTTTTTTTTTAAACAACTAATAGGGTTAAATACATTTAACTGTGTATAAACATATAGGACATATAGTACTCAAACAGTACTGAAGCATGGATATGTACATCCTTTGTCAGAATTTTGGGTAATTTTCATTATTTCTGTCTCTATCACGTATATTTAATAATGAGATCTGTGTACGTACAGGTAATCCCTATGAACCGAAAGCCCAGACTGCACTGAAAGCTCAGTTTGAGACTGTTTATTCTAAACTCAGGCTGTGTATAATGTCAGTGAGAGCAGATATCCTTAATATGGTCACACAGCTCTATCTGTGAGCAGCCAATCCCCACCCACTTGCTGTTCAGATCAGCTCGTTTCAGGCGGTGGATGAACCAAGTTTTTGAACTGTGAGTCATGCAGAGCTTCTCCGGTAGTTCAAAAAGTAATTATAATGAATAACTCAGCTTGTGTTTAAAGATACTTTGTCCTCAACATTTTTCCTATATGATGCCAGTGCATTTTGTACACTGGCAAATATCAGGAATCATGCTTAAATTTCAGTGCCTCTTAGGATTTTTCAAGTTTTTCATTATTTTAATGTTTAGTTTTATTTCTTTAATGAAGTCAATTACTTTAGTCCTTTGTAGTTTATCTGAGGATATTAAAGCTCACAGAAGTGACACAGTGCTCACCCTCTTGAGATAACTTTGCTGTAGACCAAAGACGTGTATTTTCAGAGGTATTCATATTAGCAGTGTTGTGATTACGGTTTCTATAATAATAAAGTTCCCGAGTGTCGCTTTGACTTGTGCATTTCTGCTATCAATAGTTGAGCTGCTTTTCTTTTGCAGATGTCAGTTACATTTGAAGTTGCATAATTCCATTCAGGGCTTATGTCCTGCTCTTATTTTAAACAGAGTGCAGCTGCAAAAGGACGTTTCTGCTGGATATCATGCTGCCAACATGATGGGTGTCATGTATGTCAGAGCAGGCTATGTGTTCATATGCAACTCAAAGCATATTCTTGAGTTGCATTTAGTTTCTGAAGATGTCTGCTTGCATGACATTAGGAAATGCAGAGCAAATGAGAGACTAAAGCAAGACTTGGCTCAGGCCAAAGATTTTCTGTCTTCTAAACAGATCCCAGGCTGGAGAATCAGTTTGAGGATTCCAATTAGCATCTGGGTCGGAGCACATCTCCGCGGCTCTCACGTTACCCCGTTTTGTGGCAGTGTAGCCTGCGGTGGTGAATTCATGTGAATGGCTGAAGAGGCAGTTCGGAATTACCCACATGGGGCATCATATTTATTCCGTTTTTTCTTGTAGAGTGCAGAGAATTTTTTAAAAAAAGCATTTAACATTTTGTGTGGAAAGTCGGGCAAATGAGCTCTGTCACTATATCTCATCACGACTCCGTCGAGGAACGCAGAGTTGATGTGTTGGTGTTGCAAGTTGTTTCAAAGTCCCTGGTGAGCTCAGATGCTCAGTGCAGCCGGAGGGATCTTCCATGAGATGAAATGCCATCAGAGATACAGTACGTATGTAGGAGTCTTAATTAAGTCAGTCTTCTCTGATTGTGAGCTTTTAGAGCATGCCTATCTCAAGCTTGCCTGCTTAATTGGATGTGTGTGTGTCTTTGTGTGTGCTTTCTTTGTACGTGGGCGAGCCTCTTTGGAAATGTGCATGTCCGTATCGCAGTCATTATATGTGTAAACAGGAGCTCAGTGGGGAACATTCTGCATAGCACAAACCATTGGCATGTTTACTCAGTCTCTTTTCTCAGCTCGGGCTTTTCCCCCCTCATTCTTCCTATCAGCATGCTGTCTGCTTCACAACTTCAGTGACTTAGATGACTTGGGTGTGCAGGTGGCGGCTCACTTCACAGACTTGACACACATACGCACACTCTTTAATCTCCCCTTTACCCAATCCTTGTTAGGCAGATCAGCCACCATGTGCTGCTCTTTTCAATCAATGAATGCCAAAGGCAGTAAATCATGGATTAAGGTGCAGCATGGCACTCCATTCTGCATGCTCCCAGCCCTTCATCTCATCAAGGTGCAAACAGAAAAACCCAAGCACCTGCACGTCTATGATGGCCCCCGTAAACTTTAATCATTGCTGGTGACCTCGCTCATCACCACCAGATTAAAAAACAATTGTGCCTGCGCCTCGGTCCCTGCTACGGCCCCCTGCTAGTTTTATGTATTGGCTCTTATCTCTCTGGTTAAATTATTTTCATCAATCAAACAACCCTATCAAGAAAAGTGACTGCCGTTTAGATAAAAGGCCCCCCCACTGCTCACAGGTAATATTTAACCGATGAGGGAGCTCGTAAAGACAGATGAAGAGCTACAGTGCGTCTCTCCGGGGAGCCTGTGTACATCTGATTTTGTTATGAAGCTGTCACAGATTTAAATAGAATTTCAGGATCACTTTGTCCCAAGAGAAATTCAATCGATTCCCTAATGGAATCCTGTCTTTATATTGGCAAAGACTTATAGAGACAGCACGCTGCATGGTTCAGACACACTAAAAAAAATGCACAGCTCTGTGTATTGTTGTATGGGACATAAATTTAAAAAAAAAATCACATTTCTAGGCCATTTCGGGCTTTGATGGGGGTATTGTATTTTTCTTACTCAGCTGATATCTCACCAAGAACACATGACAGAAAGACATTTGTCGTGCAGATAGAATTTTCTTAAAGAAAACAGCGAAACACAAACACTGCGTGGTTTGCAAAAAGGAGATGCAGAAGATTAATAATAGATTTTTGGTTGTGTCGTCTAAGTGGATCAAAAAGGACAGAATTTTTTTTCTTGAGACGTTGCACTGATATTCAACAACTAAAGGCCTGAAAGGGTTAGAAAAAAAACCTTGATGGCAGTGTCTATTGTAACATGCAATATTTCACCAGCTTCAAATATAGTCATTGGTTTATTGGTTTGCATTTTACCCCTCCTTCCAAAAACATTGCGTTGTTAAGCATGAGTCAATGAGTCTTATTTCCCTTGTTTCTTGTCCCCTTACTCATCGGCCCTTTGTGAGTTGATTTGGTCTGCCATTATGAAGGAAGTCACAGGGTTTCTAATTTTTCCCGGGGAAGTGCAAAGTGACCAGGCTTTCAGCACAGGATCTAATTTGGAGGTCTTTCATCTAAAGTGTTTATACTTGTTCTGAATGCCCTTGAAAGAGGGACAAACAAATCTGCAGCATCCCGCTTCATCCCACAAGTTCTTCCAATCTCTCTACAAAAATTTAGTATAGACTACATCATGTTGTAGTGTCGGGATGATGAATTGGACACGTGTGGAGAGTGCCACATATTTTCAGACACTCTTTCTTCAAAGCACTTTCGGTGCTGCACTTAGCTGTACACGTGGCAAGTGGTGAAAGCAGTTTTCTGATGATCGTCATCAAAAAAGGAAGAGCAGCAAAGATGATATATTTAGCCCATTTTTGCTACCACAAACTAACTAGCCTATAATTTTACACTGCGGATGCATTGAAGTGCTTAGAGCCTGCACAAAATTTAGCCAGTGAGGCAATATTAGTGTCTCACTCACCTTTCTTCTCTGCTTGTCTATTAGTCTGTGTGCGCTCTTATCGCTCAACTTCATGTGTGCGTTTATTTTATATTGTTATATTGTTGTTATATTGACTTCCTTTGTATTTCTTTACAATTTACAGTTATTCATTGGCAGCAAATCGAGGCGAAGCAGACAGATTCTCCTTGTCTGCAAATATATTTCACACTAGTAAAAGAATATAGTGCGTGTTAATATTCTTACAATGTGGCTGAAGCAAACGAGAAAGGGAGAGAGACATGAAACCCAAAAATTATATAGAGAAATAGCTGGAAAAAGTTCCTGTGGAAGAACAGAACGCTCCGTATTTCTAAAAGTTGTCTGCTGGGCATTCGCACTGTAAGACTGTCCTCTCTTAGAAAAAGACCTACAGACAGAATATTTGCAAAAACAAAAATGGAGTGACACTTGATGAAACTCAAACTTCAAAAGTTACACTGCATACATTTTTATACACGGCATGGTCATGGAACACTGGACCATCTCTTTATCCTCTCGAGGATCCTCTGTTAGGATGTGCTGGACTTTGCCCAACCAGTCTACACCTGGAGAAGGCATTCAACCACTTCTCTAAGGAAGTCTTGTGGGAGGTGCTTTTGGAATTTGGGGTATCAGGCCCATTGTTGTAGACTCTTCAGTCCCCGTACACCCTTTGTTGTCGGTAGATGTTGGAATCCACTAGGGTCACCAGTTGTCATTATCTTCATGATCTGCATGGACAAACGTCATGAAGACGTAAAGGTGTAGCTGAGGGGTGGTGGGTGTCAGGTTTGCTGGTCTCTTGACCCTGTTTTTTGCAGATGATGTGGTTTAATTGAGCGGTGTCCTCTATGACGTGGCTGGCACTAAGGCCATGGCTCTCAGCCTTACTCCAGGTAAGGTCTAACTTGCTAACACATGCGGAGGAGTTTACAACAAGCTGTACAACAAACCAGTACAGCAGTATGCTGTACTGGTTTGTTATCGTGAGTAGAGAGCTGATGATCTATCTTGAATCATGCAGAGAGATTTAACAGTTGATGTATATTCCTACATTAGCGAATTAAGTTCATTAATTTGTAGAAACACCACCCTAACAGAGGAATTGCTCTTTTGAAAGCTGCCAGAATCTTTTGACAAAAACTGTCATTTTTAACTGGCAGAAGTTCTCCTGTCTGCTTTAGGGCATACCTGCCGCCGTCTACAGCAGATACTGCACTGAATGAGAATCAAAACCTCACACAACCTCTTTTGAAAGGAACTAAACCATCACCATCTGAATTAAAATATCTACCCAGGGAAACAGTTAATGTTTTAAATATCATGATCTCGAATCCAAAAATGTAGCCTTGTGACAGGCTGGCAACCTGTACAGCATGTAGCCCGCTCTGTGACAGCCTGGATAAGCTCCACAACCCTGAATAAGCAAATGGATGGATGGATGAGGTGTGTGACTAAGTTTCTTGAAAAAAAACAATATGCAATATGTGTATAGATAAAGTCACTGTTGTTAATGCCGTTTTCACGTGATTCAAAATTTGCACAGCACTTCATCATCTGCGACTGCTGGAAACTTGATTGTTTTGGGGAAACTATATATTTCCTGGAAACAGAGAGCAAGTGAAGTCTATGGATTAGGTGCAGCAGGTTGGCGGAATAACAGTGCGCTGAATATCACACATTTGCTTCCAACTGCGTAAATATACCAGAGGGAGGATTTTCTCTTTAAAGACCTTGTGAGTTAGCATAAAGCGTTACCCTGCTACAACAAGCAATGTTTTAACTTAACCTCTGGAGACGATATTTTGACCAAAGTGCCTTTAGTTTCTGGTACAGGCTCTGAGTCAAAATTGGAGTTGAAGTAGCTGCGGGCTAGAGGTTTTTGAATACTTTTGCAGTTACTCGCTCAGCGAAGGTTGTTGGAGATGAAGGAAAGCAAGATGCTTTTTAAAGCCAATAGGATTTATTATGTGTTCTGTGCCCTATAGCAGACTGGATTTAGCCAATCCCTAGACATATCCTTTTCCTCTCTATACCCACAGCTGTCATGCAGAATATCTTATCACATCGACCGAATGCGGGTGGGTTGGTCTGTCGCCTTTCTGTAAGTGTGTGTGAGTGTGTTAACATGAGAAATGTGGCTTGTGGTTAAAAGGGCAGTGGAATAATAACTCTGGCACCTGCTCAGGCTCCCGTGCGCTGTTAAATGTCCCGCTACTCACAAAGTCAAATACAAGACAAGCCTAATGGCTCCCCAATGCTCGTCTTTATAAATGATGGTGTTAACTATAACTCTCTTAACACTGATGCACTTTGCGGATCAAATACAATACATATTGCTGTGGTTTGTGTCTCCCATTAAAGGTGTCAAGTTCAACTCGGCAGTGCTTTAACTATTGAATTCTGTGTGGACTTTTCAGCGTATTTGCTTCAAAAAATTGTTTGAAAGCGGTAATGGAAGTGTTTTTGTTCAGCTAAATAAATTAGGTAGACATCCTGGTCTCCTGTCCAAGGCGTGCTGTCAGTTTGTGTGGTACTCAAATCAGCGTACCACACAAAATAATAGGTTCCTTAGCCATTATTTAAACCATTCGTAGGACCTGAGTTATAGTTTTCAAAGTTCATTCTTTGATTTTTGTGCTAATTGATACCGTGTACCTGCACAAATCCAGTTTCACTGAAAATGTTTTTTAAAAAAGCCTCAAAAAAGAAGCCAATGTGTTTGTGTTCATGGACAATTTTTTTTTTCTTGACAGTCAGCACAACTTCGTAACTGAGGCATTTAAATGTGAAGGGTATTTCATATCTGCAGTACAGATACATTGAGACAAGTCATCAATGCATCACCATGGCAACCAAGAAAACAGCGCTTTAAAAGAAGCAGTATGTAGTATTTGAACCTAAACCCTGATCTTTTTGTAAACCCCGCAGTATGTCCTCAGAATAATACAAATGATGTGCGAAAAAATTAGATGTGCATGACTCAAATTTTGGTGAATGACTTCTCCTCAACCCTGATAATGGATTCATTTCGCCACCATGAATTAGTACATATGAGAGTGGGCAGATGAAAAATCCTGTTCAGGGACACGGGAATAATGTTTGGAAATTCCGGTGTCCTGAAACACTAGATCGCTGGTTGTGACCGTTTCACAAATAGCGGTGAGACCGTGTTGGCTTTACATGCTGGATTTTGCATAACTTTGGATGACAGACCGTAGTTATAGCAGACCAGTCTCCAAGTGTCATCTTCATCAAAGTCCTCATGCTTTTTTCTTTCTCTTAAAAAAACTCAAATGTCGTTTCCTTGACACTGTTTTAGGTAAACACGATAAGATGGCTTGCTGATTGCAGTATTAGTTTAGAGTGATTGTCATTCACTAACGTGTGCATGGTGATAAGAGCAAATATTAGACGTTTCATAACTCTGATGGTGCATGTACACTTATGTTGTGCATGAGGTAAGAATTCCTACTCACATTTTTGTGAATGAGGGCCCAGATGTTCATGTCGCCTAGCCTTTGGCTTTTACCTTTAATTTCCTTGTAAGCAGATGCATAGTCACATATCTCTTAATATTAAAATCTGACAACAGATCATAAAAAATTGAGAACGATATTTTTTGCAGGTGTATATATTAACACATTTTTATATATGAGCATGAGATGTGATATTGTTAGTGGCGGCACCACTCCACACCATCCAGATGAATGAGCTCAGCCCTCATTATGATTTCGGTGGATGTTGAAGGGAAAATATTAGAGAGATTGGTTCCATAGCAGAACCTAATTGATTTATAATGCATCAGCTCGGAAAGCAGCGAGTAGTTCCTCACATGGATGAACATCGGCTTAGGGTGCGGTGGAGGGCATTTGGAGGTTAACAGAAGTGTGGAATTGAGGACTACATGAGATTGGAAATGTTCTGAGGAAGATTGTACTGGTATCGGTCAGTGTTTTCTGCACTTCGCGTTTTCATCTGCATCTTGTTGTTCTGCCACAGCAAAGGCTGTTGTTGTTGTGAGGATGTGGCGTGTTGGCTCCAAGAGTACTCAGATTTACTTTGGATCAAGTACAGCAGCTTCTGATTGTTAAAAACAATACCTGTACTTTCTTGATTGTCTAATAGTGGGATAATGAAAATTGGCCTTGAACGTGGATTGTGGATGATTATTGAATATGAATGCTACATCCTTCCTCTACTGTACTTTTGTTTATTTTTTCCCTGCATCAGACAATTCGCTGTTACTGCAATAAATCCTCTTAATTTTGTCCACTAGCATTTTAGCCACCAAGTAGTGCCTCACCCAGTGCTGCATGGAGATGATGGAGGGATGCATGCATTGCCTCGATGTACAGCTTGAGAGGAATGGAATGAGAGGAAACCCTGGTATGAAGTCAAAGTGAAGGTTAACACGATTTGAGCTTTGATTGTTTTTTTCCAGCTTTAAATGAAAGCGAGCGAGTGTCTTTAGTGGTGAAAGAAAAGCATAGGATGTGTGACCTGCTTTAGCCTGTAAAGACTTCAGTGTAGCCATCATTTTAGGTATTTACCAATAAGTTGTGCTGGCTACAAAACAATCTTAGATCAGTCTCTGCAGTCTCACCCAGTGACGACAGTAGATGGGTGGCTGATGTCTGTGTGTTCGGTTGATATCTCACTCCCCAAAACCTGCCGCACTACTTTTAATAGCGAAGCTCAGAGCTGTAAGGGAATCTCGTTTATTAGGATTCAGCCCACTTCCTGACATGCTGTGAAGGAATAGATAAGAGCAGTGGGAACGTGGTCTGAGTTAAATAAATAAACAGATCATGCACCAAATAATTAACCTCTCAGGGTCTTTGACATGCTCTGAAAATGCTTGGAGGTGGGGGGCTTGCGGGGGTATTGAAAATGGAGGTAGAACTCTCGCATTACGCTCATCCTTCCGCCCTGGGAAGCTGTTCTATATGGATCTCCAAGGTTAACCGAACCATTCAGATGCTCCTTTATAGTGCTGATGAAATGATTATTACAGACTGATCTAGATTTTTTTTCTTTCCCAAAATACCAGTATAATTTATGTGTAAGTATGAAATGTTCCAAATCCTAAGGGCTCTTGATTTCTGGCTGATGATCCCCATTGAGGTGGTACTGAACTGAGAAAAGTAGCAAACTGTAAAATTGAAAGTTTGAACTGCACAGTCAGTGCCATGCCTGATAATTTAATCACAAGGCGAATGATACAAAAATGCAATGCAGAAATGCAGACTATAATAAAGACATTATAAAAGCCCTGTCTCTCATTCAGGGTCAGTTCTTGGTCATCATTTTCTATGGATTCCAGCCATTTCGGTTCCTTTTCAGGGACTAAGGCCAGAGAGAAAAGCCTCAAGATACCAATTTTTAATCTTCACCAGCATTTTCAAAATAACTCCAATTAGCTGAGGGAAAGAGTTTTAGTGGCTAGCTGTTTTCTCATGGAGAACTAACACAATAATGAAAATCAGCAGAGTTCTAAGCCTCTTATATCTCCCCTCATTCCGAGCCCTCCTTCAGCCTTTAAATTGCCATCATTTGACAAAGTAATCAACATTGTTTTAATTAAGTTGTCTAAC
This sequence comes from Pelmatolapia mariae, assembly GCF_036321145.2. Lineage (NCBI taxonomy): Eukaryota > Metazoa > Chordata > Actinopteri > Cichliformes > Cichlidae > Pelmatolapia > Pelmatolapia mariae. The sequence continues at coordinate 8,547,470 of NC_086236.1, read as the reverse complement.
TAAGCTCAGATGCATTTTTCCCTCTCCCTATTACCACTCTCCCCCACCATAAAGTGCCTCACATCACTTCTTCACTTCTCTCTGTAGTTTGACTATCCACAGAAGTAAGTTGGAAATCATGTTTTCTATTGAAAATTTGCAAAGCCCACATTTCAGTGCAGTCATTAGGCACTGGGCACATAATAGATTTTTCATACTGGAACACTTGTCAAAATAAATGTCAAAAAAATCCTTTCAAAAAGACAAATATGTCGTGTAAAATAACAGAATTCTGCTGTTATTAAAACCTGTTCTGCTGTATAAGACAGAAAGTGAGTTGCAGTACGGCTATGTTACTCTTTCAAATTCAAGTATTATATCTATGTAATGTACAATTCCATGCAAAACATTTGCTGCATGCATACAAGCATTAGACAGTTAAAACTGCATTAACAGAATTGAACTCAAAGGCAGCCCCGTTTACTGTTTTGTTTGGAAGCAGGGGCGTCGCTGTCCATGGTGCTGAATTTGAGCTCTTGCATCTTGGAGCTCTTGGAGCTTGGAGTGTAACAACAGCAAACTAGATTTAATTTCAAGCTATGATGGCTGTTATTTACAGCCTACAACTTGCAATAAAAACATAATCTATTATTCACCAGACGACTATTTACCGTATGTGTCCCTTGTTTCACCAGTGCAGTCTTATATATTAGCTTTTTCTGTTTATTGGACCTCTGCCACTGAATTAACTGAGAAGTACAGCGCTGCTTTGTGTCACGTAATAACAGATCATGATATGCAGGTGCTGAATTTGTCATTAACACAGAGAATGGAATATAATATTTATGCGATTTTCTGTGTACATTTGCACTTCATTTAAGAAAACAGCTTTCTGTTGGTTTTTGCGCGAAACACGCTGGGCTTTCCTTTTTTCTTTCTTTCTATCTTCAAGTGCAAGTTGGCTTTTATTCTTGTACTTATTTGCCCTGAATCAGAAATGTACTAATTAGGTGACACGGAGAAATTTTACTGATGTATTCCAAAACATATTGAGAAAACTATTACAGAAGACTACATTATTTTTTATAAAACTAATCAAACATGATCAAAATGCAGTTTTAAAACAATATTTCTTAAGCTCAAAGATGATTGCCTGCAATATAATCAACATTAGTGTAATCTGATATACTAGTGACTGATGTTTGAAACATGAGCTACGTCTTCAGCCAAATGTTGAATATTTTCTCTGCAGATGATTTAACACATGTAGTCAGCACACTCCAGGAAGGATGTGTGTGTTTCATCCGCAGGCTGATTTGTGAGGGGAGCTGTGTGTAATTTTATAGGCTGACATGACACCAATGACTAAAGTTATTTATTTAAATCTCCCAATAAGACGGCAGGATCAGTCAGCATCTACGGCTGGGTTGTTTTTCTTCAGCTTTTTTAAACATGACATTAGAAAGCTATTTTGCATGGAAATTCAAAAAAGGTTTATTAGCAAAATGATCTGAATGAATGAAGCCGTCCTCGGGTGGAGTCACAGGGAGTCCAGAGCTTCATGACATCTTTGCAAATATTTTTTTAATACATTGCATATATTATTAAATCTAGTGTATGAATTCAAACATAGCACGGTCCTATATCGGAACTGATATTACTGTGCAACGAGTTTTTAGTTTTTCATCTTCTAGCCATAAATATTTTGTAATAGCGGCATGTGTTCATGATAGATTATCTGTATAATCAGTAACACCACGAAATGAATCATTTTGTGCATTTCTATTCATAACCATTGGATATGAAGACTCTGAGGTCTTTTTCCTTCCCCAATTGGATAAATAACAACTGTTATTGATTTATTTTTATGTTTATTACAGTAAGTTTCCAAGGCATAATGGAGACGAAAAGCCACTGAGTTTAAACGAATTAATTAGTTCATATTAACTGTTTGCATTCTTAATATTCCTGCTGCTTGAACAGCAACACACATCAACTGTCTGTTAATTCTTCCACTGACAGCATATCTTGGGTGATAGATATTGATTCTTGTGGTGGTTTTTAATAATAATTTTGGGACATCAGGGGCTTCATGGAGGTGAATGTTTTTCTTCCTCTCTCAGAGATCAACAACCCCCCCTTAAACACACCGTTCTTAAACCAACCCCTGCAGCCTCTCCCTACGCACTTCAACTGTGTTTGTGGTCTGCCAGTAAGTGCCATCTTAAACCAATTTATTGAGGGAGGAAAAAGGTTATTAAGCTCCTCTACCGCAAGTCACACTGACTTACTGACGGAGTGCAATGCTGTGTTTGTAAAACACACTCTGTGCAAATGCAAGAGTTAAGGATAAGACATACTTTTCTTTCATTTAGAAACTTGTCAATATGGTTATTTATGAAGTATTGCATGTTTATAGGGATGCTTTACAACGAAAAAATGCCAAGAAGCTTGGGAGTAAGTTATATTTTTCTTTCATAAGATTCCACAGGAGGAAGGTCTTGCCACTGTAATTTTATCCAACATCTTAATGAAGAGCGCTTCATGTGTGAGTGTGGCTACAAACACAGTTATGCTCCGTGACAGAGTGGGAGTGGGGAGGGTCCAGTTTGAAAGAGGCCCCCTGTTGCAGCTTTTAAAGGGGGATTAGAGGAGCGCACGTGATTGCGCATTACTCAAGCTCGCTCTGACTCCACCTGCTGACTTTCTATTCCTCCCACTATTCATAGATTCATCTCCTCTCCTGTTCTGTGTAGGATCCACGCTGCACCAAAGCTGGTTCACCATTTCGCTTGCGTGGTTTTTTTTTTTTTGTTTTATTATCCTCCTTGTCATTTCATTTGCCAAATTTCACCCTCACTGGTTCAGATTTTGGCTCATACTCTACAAAATGCTCAGGGCTGTTTAAGTGCCAAACTGTCTAGAGCACCTTCAGATACTCTTACTTCCCTGATTTACAACTGTTAATAACATGTGATCTCTGTATGGATAGATTATCTGGACCCTGCCATCCCTTTCAGAGATCTTTGCATTTACTATTGGCATTAAAATAGCATCTTGTTATCTCGATTGTGTCCACAGTGTAGTCTGACCTCAATTTGCAAATTCATTAGCTAGAGCCGACTGACTTGTCAACAAACGTAGCACATTTCAAATCAAGGAAAGAAATGCTGCTGTATAAGCTCGAGCTTACTTTTTCCATTGCCAAGATTAACTCTACCACCTTAAGCTGTAGTTGGATCTTCTTGAGTTAGCAGTAGCAGGCAGAGTTAGGGGAGCTTTCGGCTTTAAGATCAGAATACGGCACAGATTGTATTTATACCTTGCTAAGACCTGATGCCAATATAAGCCCAGCAGCCTCCAAATGTGGTCTGGGTAATCCAGTCCCATTTGAATCATATGAAGGCATTTATATTTTGAAATAACATTCTTTCTTTTTTTTCCTCAGGCTCAGGTCAACCAGGCCTAGAAACCGGTTGCTGAGCACTTGGCAAACACCAGTCATTAGGAAAGGTGCTTGCTGTTGATTTCTGTCAATAACAAAGACACACAGGGTGCTGCACCGAAAACCTCCACGCAATTGCTTTGGTCACTAGCAAATTGCTAGTAGTTTGCACATAAGATTCCAACTTGTCACGCACTACTCTCAAAGTTTGGGGTGATGAACTGTTTGCTTCAAAGTAAGAGTCACACCATCTCTGTAAACCTCCAGCAACCCCTCACCAACCACTCAGGCCTTCTCATTTTCCCATCATGACTAGAGTATCTCGGGGGGTCAGAGACTGGTCTCTAGGCTTGTGTGACTGAGATCCAATCCCTATTGAGTTGTACTGATACAAACTACATGTTAATACCCGGTGTAAGTGAGGTAACCATATTGTACACACTTTTACTCTCTATTATTATCAAATATCCAGTTACATAGTCTGGTCGTTTTACTAGCTTGAAAAACATAGTAAAAATTCTAAATCTTTATATAATATACCATTGCATTGAGATGATTTTTCATCAGCATCATTCATGCTGATGAAAAATTTGTCTTTGGCCTGTTTAGCTTGAACATGTTGCTCCCTCATGCACCAAATTCTTGTCACTTAACAGCTATTCAGTTAATAACTGTGAGTAGAGTCATTTTCAGTGCCTACAGCCTCGCTTTTCTCCGACATTTTTCTGTCAATAATGCTGATAAAGGAGAAAGCAAAGCATCATTGGTAAACTTAATTATATATTGTACTGTGACCTTTAAAAAAAATCTCAACTTCTTCTCACTGCATGCTTTCCACACAGTCAATAATAAAGTTTCTGGCAAACAAATTAACTAACAAACTTACACCCTTGGCCAAATCCTTTATGTTTACAAAAAGGTGATTCTGTGCTCCAAATGAAAAACACATTTTTAATGAAACTGCTTTACAAAGTCTGAATACACCTCCCACACATAATTAGCCTATTGCCCTTGAATTTGAAGCTAGTTTTTGTAGTTTGTACTTATGTTGGAACAAAAATAATAGTCAAGGAACGAGAGGAGTAAAAATTATACAGTAAAAGCTTTGATCTGTATTAGAAAGATGTTGAATTAGAAAAAAGTAATGAACGATACAAGAATCAATAATAAAATGTAAAATTAGAACTGAATGATTTTTGTATTTCCATTCCAGAGGCCTCTAAGTTTGAAATGTGATGTTATGCCTCCTCCCACACGCATCATTTCAGTCACAGGAAGTGGCGCCGAAAAAGTCACTGCTCCTATCATTTCATCTGCGAGTAACACTGGGTTCATATGTGCATGTCTACACAATACACAGTCAATTATTTAAAAGTTTAATTTTATTAAAATTCCACCTTGGCATTAGGCACCTACTTGCGTGAAGCAAACAAGTTAATAAGAAGCATTCTGGATCAGAAATAATTAACTACTCTCAGATATAATTCAATTTGTTTCCTTGGTTTTGCCCCTTTTCTTCTTCCGTGGCATAAACAGCGCATACATTAATTATAGCAACTTTATTTAATTATTTTGGTTTAATTTTAATTCAATAATTCTGTACTGTGGAAGGTTCATTGTTGGAGAATGCTTATAATATGATGAATAATAAAGGTTTCTGAACGTAAAGGTGAAAATGCCAAGTTCATTTTTAAATTATTAATGAACGAGTCCATCTTCAGAACAGAGTAAGCTAATATGTGTTAGATTGTTTTGTACAGTAATGTGCAGAAGTCTTGAGCTACCTCTTTTTTATTTTGTGACCAAAAACTGACTTTCTTGTGATTTTTTTTTTTCTTTCTTTTTTGGGGGCGGGCATTTGTCACCTTCATTTGATAGGTCTCCATATAAAATGTTGTCGCTGAAAATCAATGGTTACAGGTCTTATGTAATGATTATTCAAAATTACAATGTTTTAATTCCAATTTTCATCAGTATGCATCGTGATCATGAGACAGGCACACCGCTGAGTGTCTACATATTACGCTGGGTCAACACACCTGAATCAAATGATTAGTTCATTGCCAGGCCTCTGGAGAACTTCAAGACATGTTGAGGAGTTAATTTAGCCATTTAAATCAGCTGTGTTGGATCAAGGAGACATCTAAAACCTTCAGAACACCGGCCCTTAAGGGCCTGGAGTTCCCCACCCCACCCATGATTTGGAGCTCTTGGGGATCTCTCCAAAAGTGATGAAATTATGGATGCAGAAAAATATTTTCAGATTTTGTTCCACCATGCGGTACCATCTGAGTGTTTCTGATTAGCAACAATTTCATTTTTCAGCAGGGCAATGATCCCAAACACACACGCAATGCAATTCAGCTATAGACAAAAACACACAACGGAACATTATCAGTCATGGCCCGGAGTCCCCCGAGCCAGTCGATTACTGATAGGGACAGAGAAGGTAACAAAAAAGCAGCCAACATCCAAAGAAGAGCTGGAGATCTACTCCTGAAGATCTTAAAGAAATGACAAGAAAGCCCGCCCTCAGGCTGTGTTAAAGAATAAAGGTGGACTTTCATGCTGATTAGAATTGAACAGACTCATGTTTTTGCCTCATATGCTGTATTTCCATGTATGTTTACACATGTTTCGATAAAACCCACTGCACCCATTCCCCGTGTTTCTAATAAAATATAAGGAAACAAGACATGGCTTAAGAAATGTAGATGTTTTTTGGTTTATTTTTTGTTTAATCTACGAGCACAACCACTGACAATTATTAAAAATTCATTTGTGTGTGTGTATGTGCGTTTCAATTTCGAATTCCTGGCAAGGAAATCAGTTACCTCAACACCATTGCCAAGTTCGGTGTTGTCAGGCTTCATATCCTGTCATTGCATCAGCTTTCTCTATTAATAGGTTATTCCTTCAGGTTAGGTTGCCAGACCAAAAAAAGCTTCAAACTCTTAATGAATTAAAACAGAAACACAACATCTTTACTCTAAAACCCCCTCAGTCAAACTCACTATTTAATTCCAGGTATTTGTCTGAATGTTGTGATTTCCTCTACGCTTGGCTTGCATAGTGCAGCCCAGGGGAACAACTCTGCTGGCTCCGTTTTCACTGTGTTTCTCTCCTGGCTTATTCTTGAACACTTTGATTAGTAAAGACAACATTAGTTCTCTCATGGGACCGTGAACCTCTGGAGCAAGGGCATGTTAGTTCTTGTTTATGTTGGCTTTGGATCATTGACGGATCAAAGAAGGTGCACGATCTCTTAAAGGGCCACTTGTTTTCCATATTTTAAAAGGCTGCGTTTATATTTTTTAATCAGGAAATTAATAGGATAAAACAAAACAAAAAACCGTCAGTGTGGGTGTTTTATTAAACTATAAGCTCACACATAATGTACATCAACAACAGACCATATCTCCCCTAACAAATTCCCAGTGCAGATCTCTATCAACAACTTATCAACCACACGCAGATACATTATGGTCATGTTCGCTAAGGGGCAGTAAAGACCTTGCACAATTCCCCTTAAAGCTGAGGCTTTAGTGTGGACACAGCCAAGTGCACTGTGGTGAGTGATATGCTAATAACAGTCTTTTTTGGATTGTGGTCAAAGTGACTGGAGATCAAACAGAAACACAAAAAGCAGCCCTGAAGCTTTAGGCTGCCGTTTTTCTGTTTCGCTGTCATATTTACCTGCAATTTCAGGTTGCATTAACATGTTTATTGTATCTTTTTATCTTCCCTGCATAATTCAGTTTGATCAGAAGGTGTGGTGGTGGTCTGGGGAGCATTAAGGATCTAAGTAAAGTGCACTCTGATCAGTTTGGGAAATTTTAAATCTAGCCAATATGCTGAAGATGTTGAATTGGAGACCTAACCTCACCTCTCCTGCTACATCTCAAGCTGCTCATTAAAAAGCTATAGATGGCTGTATAAAAGCACATCTGCGAAGGGCTCTGTGGGACCATTATAGGTTGCACTATGGAGGTCATATGACATGGGCGGGATGGCTGGACTGGTACTGCTGGTAGTGAGCTTCTCGAATCGTTACATTACCATAAAGTGATGGTGGCAAATTAGCTGGCAGGTGTCTTCTTTTATCAAAGGAGCCTCACATGTTAGAAATCTTGAGTCTCCTTCGTTGCTGTTCTATATTTTAGATAAATTTGGTCACATGTGGAAAGAACATAGACCTTTTATTTCGCTGCAAAATAGGAGCACTAGAGAACTGGATAAAAACAGAGTCCAATTTGTTGTTTTGTCCTTGAAATCTTCAAATAACAGACTTACAAAACTCAGACAGAGATTCGAATCATGTGGAGTTGTCATGGTCTTGTGTCGTAAGGCCAGTTTTCTCTCTCCCCTTCTTTTATGACTTTTTGAGATAATAAGTTGGCTCTTTACTAACACCACCCCCATTACAGATTGTGCACGCTGATAATTACATAGCCCGGTTTCCTCACCTGTTATTGCATAGTTGCAAGCCTGCCTTTATCAGATTAGTTCTACTAGGTCCCTCAAATTGCCAGTTTTCTCCAGTTAAAAATAAAAGTAATTTCAGATGCACACCTCTGTGGTTATATTGGCCATTGTTTGACTAACTGTGTCTGACTGGGTCGTTTTACACATTGCACAACACTACCTTAGTTCATACATTTTCATCCATTTGTTTGAGGTAGTTTGGATATTAGAGTTTCCTAGTACTCTGCTCTAATTTTGTGGTTGTTGTCATGCCCCAGAAAGATTGTTGAACCCATGGCGCCTTCCTGATTGTACCACTTGATGGATAAGGTGCTTAAAAATGTTGCACAGTGCTGTATGGTTAGAGTTTTGGAGCAGTGCATCTCAGGGACACAAACCTTCCATTCACGGCTCGACCGCTGATCTGTCAAAATTGCTTCTTCTTGCCGGGGCCCCACATGACTCCCCACTGTCAAGCCAAATCCTGTACCCTCACCTTTACAAAGTGCAAATGGGAATGTACTGTAAGAGCTCAAGGCTCAACAGCTTTGTTACCAAGGAAACTTAAGTTGAAAGTCTGCTTCCAGCTGTCCACAGGGACACAGAGCCTTACTTCACAATCCCGCCATTGACAGAGGTATAGTGAAATTGCTGGAGACTACCAACGGAGTCCCTTTAATGCTTGTGTCCAGCAATGGTCCAAGGGTAATAAACGGTTTTCCTTGCTAATACCCAGCATTTCCCCGTTTTGTAATTTACCCCTATGTCATTAAAGCAATAGGGCTCCAACAACTGTGCTTTTTCCCACCTTACACCACTGTCAAAACAGCTCATTTTCAAATAAGGTCACATAGATCCAGCTCCATAGTTTCACATCAAAAGCACATATAGATTATGGTTGAAGGTTATTAAAGCAATGCCATCTTGTATCAACGCTTAATCGTGTTATTTGGAGATATCAAGTTGTTATCTTGTAATCCCCTAATTATCTCATCAAGGTCCTCACTTGTAACTTCTAAAGCCTGTTATCCTGAGATAAGGGTTTAATTATAGTGTTATGTGGAAGCATCAGCTGTTGTTTTATTGTGATCATATTATAAATGTTGTGTCATCTTATGGGCACTGTGGAGATCAGAACAAGAGACCTATACATATCAATGTTTTTCCATTTTTTATTTACTGACAAATCAATATTTCTGATATTGAAAAAAACTTGTTTACTAAAGATCAAAAAAATTAAAATCAATTCTCATTTTACTTCATGTTTTGGATTATCAGCAGTCAATTGTTTTTCCAATTTGATTTAAATGCTTGTGTGTAAAAATAAACAACAGACCACATAGCAACTATTTATGCAAAGGGTGAGTACATATGTGGCAGGTAATATTAACATTTAACTGCATTTTGTGGGAAGGGTTGTCACTAGTGTATCTCCCTTAGAATGGAAAAGACATGCAGTAAAGATATACCAGAATTTAATATAATGAATTAATTTATGTGGACACCTTGTGAACACAATAACGCAAGAACAAAGCAGAACTTTCAAATTGGTGCTATAACTGTATCTACTAAAAAATAGTCTCTTAGTGACCTTGACCTCAAGGTCAGAGGTCAAAGGTCAAGTTTTCTGAAAATCTTGTGAATGTGATAACAGAAGAAGGAAGGATTTTGAAATGGATACTTGGAGGCTGAGGGGTACCGCTCGCGGCTGCCTGTAAATTTGCTAGTATACTAGTTTAGTAGATCATATCTTATTTATATCATTTAACTATCATAGTAAAATACTGTCATGCAATGCTTTTTGTTATGGACTTTTAAAAAACACAATTACTTGATCATGTGTACAGTTTTCTATTTAACTGTTAATATAATCTGTTCAAATGCTGAGACAGTGGGTGTACTTTCACATGGCTTAAAAAAATCTGCTGTTAGTGTTACCACAGCCCGATTATCCCTCAAAGCCCTCCCCCTCCCATGATTTTCCCAAAGTCTAAAAAACTTCCTCTGAGACAGGACAAATAGGAGACCTGATTAAGGTTTCTTAACAGCATTAACAACCACAATGAAAGTGCCTGACTTCAGACTCGGAGAAGCACTGCACTCCTCTTGAGTTTTGTGTGGGCTTTTCATGCCAATACATTTTATGAAGCAATACAGTGTCTGGGAATCCGATTCATTTTCTGCTTTACGCGCTAGGTAGGTCTGAAGGAGCCAGCTTGAATAAGGAGCTGTTTTCCCACCATCCGACTTTCTCATTACCCAGGCCTTCACCTCTTACCGGGGGACTGACAGTGTCTTGCACCCTTAATTCTGACAAGGGTTAAGAATCATTACATGTGATGGAGCCAGCAGGCTGGCTAGCTCTGGCACCCCCTCGTTTTCCTACATTCGTTAAGCCTCCCAGAAGAAAAGGCAGATTAAGGTAGCCTTAACTGGAGCATGTTTTACCCCCACACATTATGTCAAGCTTTAACCTTTTCAGCTGAAACAAACAAAACAGTGAGCGCAAGTGCTAACAGGGGATGTTTGCCCGCTGGCGAATGTATTTGCATGTGTTTTTTTGTTAAGTACAGTTAAAAAAAAACATTGGTTATGGCTGTTAGGGAAGGGGCAATGGGGAGGAAGCTGACATGACTGAAGACAAGCACTTACAGCTAACTTTGTTATCCCTGTTGGGGAATATATCAGATTGTCTTCCTTCTGTTAGCAAGAGGTGGTGTGCCATGTGAAAAATAACAGAAACTGTTAGGATTTCAACATGTCGATGAATAGGTAAAGGGAAATATTCAAGCTTTTTTTCAGATTTAGGTCTACTGTAACAATCTGTGGTGAAAGTTAATCTGTTTTCAAGGTGCCATGGTAGAAACAGATGACAAGAGCAGCATTAATTTGCAGATGTAGTGAAGGATAGTGAAACTTCTCTGATTCTGCCCAATTTAGTTTGTCTGTCTGCAGACAAACCATCAAAAAGAACCCACTTCCAGGTTTCTCATTCTCTGAGGGAAAAAAAGACAGTCTTTGTAATAGTTGTGAACAGAGTGTCAGAAGCCTGCAGAAATGATGTCTTGTGTAGTTGCAAAGTAAACATACCATCAGTTTGGGGTCTCTATACGCTGAAACATCAAAAGAGCAGAATCTCTCGGTGTGAGTTTTGTCATAGTCCAGCAGAAACCTTGTTTAAACTCTGCAACAAATGCAAAAATAGGCCCCATTATGTCTTTGTACATTTTGAAGCAAAACACAGTCATTTTTTTAAAAGCTATTTTACAGTCATGGGAATAAATACACTAAACACCTTAGAATATAGGAGCAAGTGAGTATTTTACTAAGGATGAGTCATGCAAGCTAAAAATATGGTGTTTTTCTGAACAACTAGTTGAAAACAGTTTTTTTTAAACAAAAAGGGCTCACCTCCTGGGGAAATTAAATGCACCTTTAATAGCAGTTTGCAAAAGTACTTTTAATAGTTCTTGTTAAAAGGCTGGCTTGTTGTTGGCATTAAGGACTTTTGGTTATCTGCAGTCCTGTAAAAAAGCATTTGCCCCCTTACTGATTTCCGTTTTTTGTATATTTCTCACACGTTTCAGAATATCAAACAAAATATCAAATATATTTTAATATTAGATAACAAGGAAGTTATATTATTTTGTTTATTATGGGAAAAGGCTAAAATGTAATTGCCTCCTTGTTGCCCACACACACAGGAAATATTCTATATGCTGATGCAACAGAAGTTTAGGTTTTTGGAAGGTTTGTGTCCTGTTACATCTGACACGGTGGAGGTAGTATGATGGACTGGGGCTGCTTTGCTGTTCTAGGACCTGAACTACTTGCTTAAACTGATGGAACCATAAACTCTGTTCTCTGAAAAAACAAATAAAAAACCCAAAATGAAGGTTTTGTAGTGGCCTAGTCCAGACTTAAATCCAGTTGAGAAGCTTTGATATTAAATTAAACAGATCTTTCATGCTCGAAAACTTATCCTAAAATCCACATAAAAGAAGAATGACCAAAGAATGGGCCAAAAGTCCTCAATAGTATAAAAGGTAATTGCTCCATAGACTCCATAAACTGGCTGTGCCACCCTTGGCAGCAAGAACTGTAATCGAGTACTTGCAATAATTGGCAATGAGTCTTTCAAATTGTAGGTATGACGTTTTGGATCCAAAAATTCAAGACTTTGTTTATGAGAAGGATTTTAAATTCAATTCTAGATTTAACAGGGAACCCAAGAAGAGATGCCAATATAGGAGAAATAGGGTCTCTCTCTCTCCCTTTCTGCATTCATTTTGGAAGAATATTACAAATAATCTATTTCATTGTCTGAGCGTAGGAGCTCTCTGGGACCATTAGTGAACAGAGACTAACATAACTTCAGGCTGTCTCACTTATGGATTGAAAAGTGTGTTCCAGTCTATGTAACTCACAGGACATTTGAATATGTTTTTGAGGGATATTCAGAAATATCAACTCTGGCAGTTTTTAATGCGTTTGAAAACCCTCTTCTCTCATGAGTGTGCCCCGTAGCTTCAGATCTTCTTGTTGTGAACTTAATGATGTTAGCTTTAGTTGGAAGCCACACTTTACTCTTTAATGTTGTCTGTCTTGAGAACTACTTAGTGCATTCATTCATTTGAGGATCTAGTTGTGCATTCTCTTTAATGGCTCTCTTGCACTGCCGCTGTAGTGGCGCCTTCATTTTCTTCTGCTGATGCAGAAAAGATGCTCACCTTCACCAGCCACCTACAGTTTTGCAGGTCTAATTCAGATTGCACATCACTGGGTGGCCCCCTTTTCAATTATGGCTTCTATTTACAGTATAATTACAGTAATATTTTCTCACTATAATGTAATAAACTAGGAGATAAGCCTGCGGATATCAAGCTGTAGAGGGGATCACTAGTTCACCATTTGAAAAACCTAATTGTGTTCTGTGCAGTAGAGGCTTTTTAAACAGCATTTAAAAGCTAATCAAATCAAGGATTTGCCCAAAAAGGCATCTGGCGAGACAGCTTTTTATAGAGGCCTTTGCACAGCTTGTCTCTAATCTGAAAATGAAATTTTACTTTCAGCCGTCTGTTATCTTCTCTCGCTGTTGTGCATCAATGGTCTTGTCTTTTGTTCCAAACGAAATTGTTTTCTCATGCCTGTAATATCAGTAATCTTGCGCATTAAATTGCAAGTGAAAACAAAAAGCAAGACAAAGAGGATGACTTAGCTTAAAGAACAACCTGGCAGGCACTGCGGTGAAGGGACAAGGATCCTGCATGACTGCTGCCAGTTCTTTTCTGCTGCATGGTTAATAGCGGAAACAAGAAGCCACTCAGCAGTACAATTTACGCGCATCTTCTCAGAGCTAGTCCCTCAGTTTGAAATGCTCAACAGGAAAAGAAAGTCTCAGCAGAAGAAAACAGAGGTTGTGTTTTTTAGATGCTTTTAAAGCTTCAGTCATGGTAAAGAGAAAGCACACAAAAATCAAAAAGTTTTATAACAATCTTCCGCTATTCATTATTCGTTATTTACTTAACAAAAAAACTGAGCCAAAATGTAGAAGCAGTTTGTAAGAAAAACAAACAAACTACTGCTTTCATACGAATTAAGAGGGTAAATAGCAAGCAGGTGCTACTAATCAAATGCCGTTGATTAATTAGTCATCAGTAAACATCGGCATCACTTAAAAAGCAGATGTTTGGGCATTTTGCAGGACAGCAAACTGCAATAAGGGTTACAAAGCTATTTCCAAACAATTTAAAGTCAATCATCAGACAGTGAGAAAAAATTATTTACAAGTGGAAAACATTTAAGACATTTGCTAATTTTGCCAAGAGTGAAAGTCCCAAAAAATTCTCCCCAAGCTCAGAGAAACTGTAAAAAACCCAAGATCTGCATTTGTAGGCCTAAGTTTGCATGCTAAATGTTAAAGTTCATGAAAACACAAGTATAGCTTGTTTTGAATGGCTGCTGGGAGAAAGCCTCTTCTCACTACAAAGAGCGTGGCAGCACAATTTCGGTTTGCAGAGTTGCATCTGAACAAACCACCAGACGTCTGCAACAATGTCCTTTGGATATTGTCCCACATGTATGCATTTACTGCCTCGAACCTGAGTTTCGGCCAGTATTTTTCAATCCATTGTACAATATCCCTATACTGCTGTTTACCTACTGCTGAATAAGTCCTTATTTTTCTGTGGTCTTCCTCAGCTGCTTATCTCTCTGTGTATCTGTATACATTACACTCTACCGATCATCAAAAGTATGCAATCCATTCACATCTCCAAAAAAAAGGTCCTAACCTTTTCTCTTTGTCTACTTTCACTTATCTTTTTGGTTCAGCCTTTATTTACAAGGTTGTAGCTTTCAGTTCATATTTACAGCTGTGAACTGACAGAGCCAAACAGGCTGACAGGGGAAATTAGCAATTGCTCCTCTTAGTTAACATATGTATTAGCATATGTGCATGTTTACTCATCTTTATTTATGAAAAGTGTTACCCCAGCATAACCGATTAGGCCTCTGATCAACTAATTATCCTAACTAAAACGCCCCAATCATAATTGTCTCGTAGGTGTCCCAAAGAGGTAATTGGTTTCAGCAAGAGTTGGATTGTTAAGTAGGGCAAAATTAACTTTTTATTCAAGCTGCCAAAGGAAGGTTTTAAAGGAATGAAATCAAGTTTTTAGGCGTTCAAGTTTCAGTATATTTCTTAATATTCTCAGGTAAGAGTCTGACATTCAAAGTGTGCTATAGAGCTTACCTCTTTGCACTACTTTAAAATACACAAGATTCTAGAAGAAATAATCTCCCACCTCTATGAGTAATGTCCATACAGTCCACTTACATATTTCTGCCTCTTGTTAGTCGTCATTTTTAAATGAAACTGAATTTTTTGTGTATTCATTTGAGTTATCTGGTACCAGGGAAAAAAGAAAAATCTTGTTACTGTCTGTTATCAATGTGGAAGCTGATGGCCTTAGGTTACAATTGTTACTTTCCAATAACTTTTTCATTTATATTATTATTTTTTCAGCTATCCAGTGTTACCAACTTGATGAATAACCATTGTGTTGTAGTAAAGTGGTTACCAGAGGAACTGTGCAGAGAATGTTTTGAAAGGATGGGTAGAAATTCTGACAAATATGAAGAATCACACAGCCATGTCGCCTCTAAGAATCTTAATGCGGTTGACTTGGAGTGAAGGCTATTTAGAGTGTGTCATAGACCTGCAGGAGTGTTAGAAAAGTCCCTTTTTCTTGGTGTGACAAGTTTATAATACTTCTGCAGGGAATTTGTCAGTTACAGAATATGATAGACACAGAAAAATTACATGAATTTATGTAGCGTTTTGGTTTTGAGATATTCAAGGTGATCTTAGTATTGGAGGGTATTTGCGTGTTTCGGCCCTGTGAGTTCATAGTAGTGGCAATACTGATTAGTGAGGATAAACGTGATTATTGGGAGCAGATGTGAGATTTAGTGGCGTGACAGAAACGTTCCTTTTGGTTGAGCAGTGACTCACAGGACTGACACTGTGTTGGACTGTATATTGTCACCAGCTTCTTAATCCAGCATCTGTTGAATAAATCCACTTCTAGAGAGAGGCTTTATCTTCATACCATCAGAATGAAAGTTGGTCTCTCTTGATTCTCATCTGTGTTCATCTCTAGCTGTCATGTAGCCACTTTAGTTATGAAATATGGGACTACAGAAAACCTACCTTAAAAGAAGCAAATCTTTGGGGGCAAACGTGAAGCTATTGCTTTAAAAAACAAACCAAAAAAATGACCCCGTTACCCTAAAACGAACAAAGCTTTCTGGCTAGCTATGATTAGAATGATTGTACTGAAAGAAAGACCAGTTAAAAGAAAGGTAAATAAAGAATAAGTACAAATAGACATTATAAACAGTTGTTTCAGCAGCAAAAGCACAATTCAGGGCTGAGGATTGCAAAACTGATTGGCCTCATTTGCATAGCCTTTCAGTCCAAGTGGGCATTTTGTCCAAGGCCTCATTTTCCGATCTGTAATTTCAAGGTTGATCTGTCTAGAGAGACAGGCCCTATAAAAGTCAATTAGACACCTCTACACAGGCTCTAGTGAATGATTTAATCTCATATCATATGAGGAGTTCTAATCAACGATCAACCGTGGATCACTACTATTGTCTCTTACTATCTCTTGGAGACTTCTCTTAAATGTTGAATGGTGTGGGGCCAGTGATGCATCTCTGTTGGTGCGTTATTGATTTTGCAGCTTCATGGACGCCAGGCTTCAGCTGGTACCTTTCTACTGATAAAGTTTGTATGTCTAAAGCAAACAGTTGCCCTGTAATATGTTCAGATACAGCAGAAGTCCAAGAGGATGTCCCTTTGGAGTCATCTTTGTGTCAGCTTGGTGAATTGTAGTCTAATATTTAATGATTATTCAGCTCAGGTTTGGTCCAGCAACTCCCCAGAATAAAAATATGTGGCTCTGGCTGGCTGCACGTTCCAGTCTCTTCACCATCCTTTTGCTTTCTGCCATTTGGCACTCAGTATGAAGCTAGCCTGAAAATGGCCCTGATGAGAGTTTGAGAAAGAAAGCGCTAAGCCTCTAATGCACAGCATTCTTCAGCTAAGGCTTATTGGTACTTGGGCCAGTCCCAAAGTATTAACAGCAGAACTGACCCTTGAATTAATGCATATGTCTTCGGCATGATACTTTATGTGCCAAAAGAATGTGAAGACTTTCTAATTTGAAGTCCTTAAGTTCCGAAGAAATGTAATACTCATTCTTGGAGCTTTGTCGCTGCTCTTTCGAGGGAAGTTTCTTGCTTTCATTTTTTAATATAAAAAGCTCCCTAGTCTCAAAGTAAAGTAAAACAATCTGCTGAGGTAGTGAGATGATCTTAGGAATAAGTAAAATTCATTCAAATAAATTAATTCGCAATATCAAGGTCGGGGATTCACAAGAAAATTATTTTAAGGCATAAGGATATAAGCAGATAACTGGCAAACATCTGCAAATGGGACTGAAGTGCTTGTTTACCAAGTTCTTGCTTCCAATTAGAGCACAAATCTGTACTTGTGAATAAATGATAAAACTCAGGAAGGTAGATTATGTGAGTCAAGCTGCTGAGTTATCTGCCTATCTTTGTAATGAAGTAAGCAGGGTGGCCCTGATTGAAATAGGCGGCCAGGAAATGACAGCTTCAGCGAATCACACGGCATCAACAATTTGCCTTAGAGGAAAATTGACAGTTGCCAAAGTGGCCATTATTCTCAAGCAATCAGGCTTTGTAAAAGTGCTGACACCAGGTGAAAATAACCTCTTATTCAGAGCCGTGTATCTAAAGCTATATGGGACGCTGCCGTCGTCACACAGACACCTCATCCATCTCAATAGCATGATTAAAACACAGATGTGGACATAAGTTAATGTAGCATTTTATCAAATTTAATGGTGGCGCCGACTCACAATTCATCAAATAAATGAGAAATGATTAAAGATGTTTTTCTTTTCTTGTGGGTTATTAGCATAACAGTCCCTCGTGGCACGAAAAACTTTGCATTGATTGACTAGGTGCAGCACTAACCTTTAGGCTATACTTTTTTTTTTCTGGTTGGTATCTTGGGTGTGCATCCTCAAACTGTCAAGCTGTCACGTTAAACTGGATGAATGCCAAGGGTCTATGTTAAGCTTTTCAAATGAGACTGGGGTGTTGTGGTGAGTGCACTGGTTTGAAATGGGATCATTATTTAATTTGGGTAGGGAAATTCAAAATTATACCATGCAAATCCATTAATGATGCCCGATGGCCAACAGAGGATGATCGGCTGTATTAAATGCTGCGCGTCCTGTACCTTTTTTCTCTTATGTGTGTAGAGGTATAATTTTGGCTCGTGAGCTTACAGAGTAGCTGTTTCTACCAATTTAGCTTGGTTAGTCATTAAGAAAAGTGTGAGGAAATACTGGGAGCTAGAGGTGAACTATAGAGAAAACAACAGTTGCTCCCTGTAAATAGGTTAGAGTAGATCCTTTTAGGTGCACAAGTTTCTCACTAACTGCATAGGTAGCTTCACTGGCATACTTGCTTTCATAGCTCGTTACTGTAGTTGTTTTGTTTACTGTTCGATGCGCTCCTATGATTCACTGATCTAATTGATTTGCTCATGATACTTTTAGAAGTGTATGATTCATCAAGTCACTTGCAAAACAGTTTTTAAGTGTCCTTTTGAAATTAGTTTCCAAGGACGACCATTTGGCGTCCATCCATCCATCCATCCATCTATTTTCTTTCACTTATCCAAGGCTGGAGTCTATCCCAGTTCTGTCATAGGGCAATAGGCGGGATCCACTCCGGACAGGTCGCAGAGCTCACGCATAGACAGATAACCAATTTTATCAATGCTTATTAATGTTTAACTGCTATGATACATCAGTAAGACTGATAATCTTAATAATGATCACACTAATTGCAATATGTATTATGGGGGCTATCATTCATTCTCTAAGACAACTCAACAACTAAAAATGATAAGTTTTTCCACGGTAAATATTCTATCACAGATGATGAAACGTCACAAAACTGCCCACCTGTCTATGTCAGTATGTGTTCACTTCTTTTTTAGGAGGTAGGGTACGAGTTCGGGTGGGAGGATCTGGTGTTCTTTTTCTTTATCGGAGTGGAAGGCAGTACTATAAATTGATATGAGAGAAGCAAAATGAGCTTTGAGCTGGAAAGGTTTTCCCACTGGGGATTATGCAAGACAAAGTTGGCCCAGATATAAGGATTTTTGTTGTTGTTTGTGTTGTATTTCTGTTTGTTTTTGGATTATGACAGTCAAACATAGTAAGGTGAGATTACAAATGATAATAAGATCTTTCTTTCAAATCACTGCCAAAGTATTTCAGACTCGTCACTTTACTTTTACGCTTTTAAAGACAATTGTCTGTTTGTTTTTCAATTGCTGAACGATATGACAAAAATGATAGATTTGTTTTTCTTCTTTAATAACTGCCTCCAAATCAGTGACAGTTTTAGGTATGGTTAAATTTACACTTTACGGTTGGTTTCACGTAACTTCTTAAGAAATTGTCTTCATGTAGTTGTTAAATTTTCCTTTAAAAAGGAAAGTAAGAAGTAAAAATGAGTAAAGGGCATATGCGTGACACCTAAGAAAGAACACTGCCAGGTATGTCTATGCTGTATATTATCATCAACATCATCATGTTTCAAGGAAATTTGCAATACTGATATTTCAGACAATATAGAAAAACGCCCGTTTATTGGTCATTACAGATTGCAGGAAGCAGCATTTATGAGAGCAAACAAAATGAAGGGTATTTTCCATCCTTATTTCCTAACGTGATACTGTCACTGATGACTGACTACCTAATTTACACAGTGACTCTACTGCTGTAATGTGCGAGCAGCAGCCTTATAGTGCAATAGTAATGACACAGCATGATGCAGAGTGACAAGGTATAAGACGAATGTGAGAACAAAAGTAGGTTTGCCTTGAAATTTCAAGTGTAACACAACTGCTTAAAAACTTACACTTGTAACTCTTAAGCAGGTTGCACAATATTGTCACATAATGCCACAAAAAAAAACAATTAAATGCAATTTTCGCACACTGTCTCACTTAACGCTAATAAATTTATTTCACAGCTTTTCTGTCCCGTCGACCTTCATCAGGTGAGTGATTTTAATGTGACATTGTAAGCAGGAGTCACATTTAATTGTTTTTGTAGAATTTTTTCTCCCACGCACCTGTTGCACCTTCAGATGAGCAGAGATTTTGTATTAGTAGTTTTTGACATGATAAACATTAAATATTTTCCACCTGGCAACTTCTTGGGTCGAGCTTTTGTACCACCATGTACGCTCATCAGTTACTTCCTGTCATATGGAGTGGAGCTAGCAAGTGCTTCAAATTATCCAGGTTGAGCCATTTATGTACGTTTGTGCTGCACATGACTAGCTGCTAGTATCGCCTGTTTTGTAACCTGGTTGTTTTTGCCTCAAGCGAAGAAACAGTTTTGCTGTTTCCACCATTATCAGTAATTTTTTTCTTCAAATTGCTCTGTTGGCAGTTGTTAAAGTAGCTCTGGCTTTGCTACATCCTCAGTAGAGGCTGAAACACGTTCTCAGTCTCAGACATGCCTGGGCTTGTCACGTGTTGTTTGTACTGGAGAACATAAATCCATGGTGTTGCTATATCACAGATATCATGACATGAAACTTCTTGTGGATCATATCACAGCTGTTAAGTTAAAGAAATCTCTTATATGACTTCAGAAAAAGCAACTGTAACTCTTTGACGAATGCTGGTCTAATGCTTTTAGACATTATATAGATAACACATCACCTTGTAGAGAGTTGACAACCACACTTGTTTGTGCTGCTCAAATGTGTATTTTTATAGAGGCATTGTTAAATTCTCTTGGGTTTTTCTACACTTCACTGGTGGCCCTCTTCTCTGTGTTGGTGTATTTTCTTTTTTAACATTTATTTACTCATATTTGTATATTTTATGGTTGTTTTTAGTTTTTCTTTTGGCTTAGACATTAATTCCATTTTAGCCCTTGTCTGGTAGTGAGTGGGAGTGGGATTGGTTTTAGGGGATTAGTTTTCTTATTTTGCCCTTTTAATTTTTTGTGTGTTTTTTAGTGTTTCTTGCCTAACTTCCTTCTTTTTGTACCTATTATTTCTGTAAGTGGCCTTATGTTTGGGAAAAACCAGTAAACATAATTTAAAAATGACTGATGTCACGTTTTTAGACTTATTTTTCAAATTTAAATGTTGCCATTTGGTTCGTTTGATAACTATGTATATGATAATACAGGTTTGACAGAATTTGACAGAATGGGTCTTCCAAAACAACGTGTGAGTGCTTGACCAGATTCTTGCTGGTCTGTTGCCACTAAACATCTTCTAAAGCAGGTCTTTCTGTCAGAGAGGATGGCCATAAGGCACTAAAGGGTACCTGATTAAACAATTAAACTCAAAACTTTCACCCAGGAAACAAAATAACTGCTATATGACCATGTATGTCCAAAATGTCTTTTCATAATAGGCCATCAAATATCCCTGTTCTGCCAGATTTGCCAGCATCACAAAGATCTAAAAAGGTGACACACTGCTTACAGCAATACTGGACATAAAAGTCAGCTTTTTCAGTCAGAAGGCCATGGTTTATCTTCCAGTTGGGAAATTTGTGTTTTTGCACTTTGTTTTCACTTTTGTTTCCACAGTTTGTATCACTTTTACAATGTTTCTACACCAAATCTAACTCATAACCTGATGAGCACCTCTATAGAAACATAATTCATCTCACAGCTATAAATTATAGTAAATGGTATAAGCGGTGTCATGACCTTGCATAGGCTAGATCGTCGGCTCTATATAGATTCAATGCAGAAGTCATCTTTTTAAAAAAAAACCATAATTGTGATTTTCTTTAAGAAGCCATACTGTTTTAAGAAAAAGAAGTTGGAGTGAAATTTTTAATTCTACAAAGCTCAAAATAAAATCTTTTCATAGCTACTGTATTTCACTTGGCTTATATGGCCACTTTTTCAATCACAGATGATGGTATAAATTCCTAATGTTATGGTCATAGCCCTGCACTCGTCCTCCTTATCATCCCAGCTGGATGTACTGTCAACAGTGACCGCAGTGTCAGGTTTGCATAGTGGAATTGCCGGTTATTTTTAGCGTCCTTTACTGAAACATAGGGCCTCGGTGTCTGCTGGGGAGGCTTTGTCTCCAGTTTTCTTTGGCAACTGCCATGCACCTTTCCACCAAAGAGGAAAAGTAGTTGTTGTCAGCTGCAACAGGATGACAGCACTCCGGGGACGGACAGTGGGACTGTGTGGCCCAATGGCTCGGCTAGCCAATTAGCATACAGAGATTGCCCTGTCAGACATGCTCAGAGAGAGGGAAAAAAATTGAAGATCTCCACAGAGAGTGGGTGGCAACCTGCAGTAGCCATCTATCAATTAGCCCTAAAAGCCTGGATGTTAGCGTTTGTCCATATGCTTTCTGGAGTCTCTTTCTGAGTACTGTTTTCCTCTGAGAGTTGCAGCATCATTTATCTTTCAATTGATTTTCATATTCTTTCTTTTCACCCTCATCTCTTTGCTCCTTGTTCCCCTTTTGCCCTGTATCTGTTGCCATCTTTTCCCCATATTTATTTAGCGCTGACACATCTCCTCCTACTTATAGATTTGATGTCTCTCCTGCACTCGCTCTTTGTCAGTCCAACTAGCTCCCCTTACTCCTTCCTCCCTCCCTCGTCTCAGTGTGAAGGGGCCAGCCTTCACCATGTGGGGCTTCATTAGGTCTGCCTGGACAGCTCTCACTTTGGTAATGAGATTCCATTATTGGATGAAAGTGTTAGATCCCAGCAGTGTGCATCTCTCCCCTCCATTCTAACTTATTGGCGCTCGGCCTCCCTTCTTGTCCCCACACCCGCTCCATATGCTGTGACTCAGCATGCGCCGCAACAGCTGGGTTTGCAACTGCATGACAAACGGCAGTCCTTTAATCAAATGCCTAAAGAGTGCACGGTTATCCTCCAGCCACATTTGGTCCGAAACTCATTTTCTTTCCCCGTGCTGCTTAAGTCGCAGTCTCCTAACCCATGCATCTCTGAAGCCCCTTCTTACTACTATAAATACAAATTTGCTGGACTCTACAAAGTTCCTTTTTTTTCTCCCACAGAGTAAATGTACAAGAGGAGGCACTTTTCACCCTGAGGCATTTTACCATTAGCAGTGCAGAGGCTTGTCTTTTTGTTTTGATGCTTAATGATAGCTAATCAATTATAAAACATATTACTCTCTTGATTTTTCATCCCCAAAGCACTCTGAATAGAAAAAGTTAAAAAACCAAAAAACCGATTATACACCAGCACTCAACTCAGAAGACAGTATTCTCGAAAGATGAGGCCATATGTCAGGAAACCAGCTTCAATGTTTGGACAAGCCTGCCTTTAGTTCCTGTTCTTAACAGACAGTTATTTTCTGTTTTATTTTTTTTTTTTGATTGAAAACAGGGATATGGGTATTAAAACATGATAACAGGAGACCTTTCCCTGCCGAGCTATTCAACCTAACCTATTAGAGATTGTGGCGCTCATTCTTTTGTCTAAGAATAGACGGTCCTTCTTCCCAGAAAGTCTGGTTTCAAATCCAAACTCAAATCCAATTTATTTATACAACTCTAAAGTTTGCTCAAAGTGCTGTACAGAAACAAAGGAGTAAAACACAAGATAAAAACACTGACACTCACATAAACACATAATAATACACATAATAAACATATCAACTCACACCAGTCTAAATGCTATTGAAAAAAGGTGTGTTTTCAAAAGCGACTTAAAAACAGGAAACAAAGATGCCTGTCTAATATTTAAAGGCAGTTTGGGAGGTATAATTGAAAAGGCTCGTTTTCCTGTACGTTTTAGCCTAGATTTTGGGACAACCAACAGCAGCTGGTCGGCTAACCGAAGGGTCGACGAAGGAATATAAGGCTACGTATGGGGGAGCAAGACCATTTAGGCATTTATAAACCAGCGTTAGGAATTTGAAATTAATTCTGTCATGAACAGGAAGCCAATGAAGAGAGGACAGGATAGGTGTTATATGTTCGTGCCTGTGGGTACCAGTCAAGAGGCGGGCAGCAGCATTTTGAACGAGCTGAAGACGAGCAAGAGATCCTTGGCTGACTCCAACATAAAGTGTAGTCAAGCCGAGTTGAAATAAAGGCAAGCATTACCTTTTCCATGTCATGTCTTGACAAAACTGGCTTCAGCTTTGCTATTTGTTTGTATATGTTTACTACATATTTGAACAACCAGGATGCTGTTTTTATAGGTGACTATCATCTCCCCACATCAGGTGCCTCTTCACTCCACTGGCTGCTCATGCTAGTACTTTTCGGAGTCAGAGAGATCCCCTGATTAATCACTTAAGAAAAGTCCCTTCTTGTTGATAAACTAATTACCCGGTGCATACTGACCAGCCAACGTGATCCCGGCTCAAGGCATAAGTCAAATCAATGATCCCACTGTTAATTTATCTCACGCTTGACAACGTAATAGGCCCTCTGGAGTAAGCTGACTAATGAGGACTTCCTAAAGGTTAAGTAAACACAGATGATTTTAGAGGGACAGGGCACACCAGTAGCTAAGTGGTCCACCCTCTGTGTTCTAAGATGGGAGAATGGTAATAAATAGTGTTGTTGAGTTAGTTTGCAGACTCTTCTTTCAAGAAATGAACGCTGAGTGTTGAAGATCTGTTTGTTCTTATTAAATTTGATTTGGTAGTTTTTCCCATCATGTTTGTCAGAAATAATAACAAAAATCGATGAGACTGCAAAATAAAGCAGCGGGATCGCTAAAGAAAAAAAGAAAAAAGAATAAGAAGTCTGATGAGACACAAGCATTCATACAATCAAACAGAATTTCAAAAAAATGGGAACAATAGAAAAGATATCTTTATCTATAATCCAAAATGCTTTTAACGTGACAACTTGTTGATCTAGTATTTACACAGCTGTAGTTCCACAGTTCAGGACAATTTTTCTAAAGCTACAGTACAAATCCTTGCCAGCAGTGAGCTCTGAGGCTGAACAACAAAGCCAAAGGTAGAAATGCCACAAACTACTGACTATCTCAATTTATAAAGGCCGATAAATAGAAATTAACAGCATAAAAAAAGAGTTCGAACAAACACCTTTCAACTATGTTATGAGTGTTGATGTTGAATAGTTTGTCTAAAATAATATTCTGATATATTGGGTTTTTAAATCAGCAGTACTGGTGTATGTACTGGGCTCTACTCATTTCCATCCCCCAGACCAATGTATGGAGGTGATTTTTTGTTTTTAATAATTTACGTAAAATGAAAGTTTATGCTATTATGACCTGACCTTTTTTGACTGAAGTTTTAGGTCCACTATTTTTAGTCACTGAACTAGATCTCTCAGCTAGGGATGGAGCAAAAATACATTTCGATATTCAGTGGGGAAAATTCGATTTGCAGATTACCCCCAGAACCCCCACCTCCACTCTCAGCTGACTGCGCTTAGTTGTGGCAACTTGTGACATGCTAGTTTTAACTTTTTAATTTCTCGAAATTGTTTGATGGTGGTCTGCAACACTTTCTGACGGTGTTTTTTTCCTTTTAGCCATTTAATTTTTAAAAAGTCCTGACCTGTCCTATTGCCAACAACATTTGAGGTGTTGTTGACTCTTGAAATCAATGTTTGTGCTTCAGTCAGAATCTTGTTTTTTACTTTTTATGTTGCTAAGCATGTATTACCCATATCGTCTTTAAATGCTTTTTTGCAAACCTGGCACTCCGCCCTCTCATCTCATTATGCTCACTGCTGGTTCCACAGCACCAAAGGTCAGTAGACTTCAAATTTAACCCCTTATTGACCAAGCATCATTTAGGCCGCCTGGAGTCATTGGTAATTTTAGCTGTAAAAGGGCCAGAAATCATACGATAAGTGACTTCTTTTACCCCTTTTTTCAGAATCACCTCAGCTTTCAACATCTGGCAGTCATTTTACATTATTGTATTGTTATGACAATGGAACAACAGTTTAAAGTGGAAATAAAAATCAGACTTTTTTCAGATTTATAGTTAAATGGAAACTGATATTCAACAGGAACAAAATGTAACACATCATCAACTTTAAATATGAACTATACTAAATATGTACAATAAAGTTTTTGAGCCTAGGCCCCTCAGTTTTTTAAATCTCCAGGCCTTTTTGGGGGCGTTGACATTTTTCCACACCCGGCACTCTGCTCCGTGCGTCATCAATTCTTACATGTGATTGGACAGTCGCTGCAAGTGCTTTCTAATGATGCCCCGTAAAGTTTAGTAAAGCTCATTTTCTCGTCTTTCAGTAACGGTTTGAAATTTCTCTCTAGCCCAAATGGTCGAGGAGTTACGTTAGTGCAAAGCGCACCTAAGCGGAGTTGGCTTCTCTTTTTTCAGAGTAGAAGCTTGTGAACGGTTTGTGCTACCCTAATACACCAAATATCCCTGTAAAGCCAGGCTTCACTTCTTTTCAAAACCATTCACATTTTTGCTCTAGCATAAACGATGACAGAGTTACAGTCGTTTAAAGATCGCTTGTAAAATGGGCCCGTCGGCGAGCCCACAGTCAAGTCAAGACTTCAAAGCAGGCGATCACAGACCAGTGGGTGATTCTGTGGCGTCTACATCCATTCAAGTCTGTGATTTCTTACACTGTCACACTTTAATGTAACATTATCACTGTTCCCATGTCTGAATCATGGCTGTGGTTAGGGCTGTGCCATATGACCAAAATCTCATATCCCGATATAAGACATCTATCGTCCCGATAACGATATAAATCACAAAAATATAACATTTTCTGAAAATTCTGTGAAGCTCGACTTGCGTGAAGTGTTTCCAGCTGGGCGTCGTGTACCTGGAGTCGAGTATTTTAACCGATGCATGATACTATACATTTTTAGACATAAGTTATTACGGCCGCCGTTTTCTTTGTGAGTATTTATTACACAGCGTGCTGCGGGGAAAAGCCTGTTCTAACGTTTAAGTCTAAGGTTTATTTTTTTAGCACCTGGCGGCTCTTTTTTGCTTCTCATCCGTAAACACTCTGCATACTCTTTCACGTGATTCAGTTTATTTTGAAAAGTCTCAACAGGATCTTGAGCTTTATTGTGAAAGGTTTATGTGGAAAATAGACACGCGATGGTTTTACCGTCGTTGTTGCTAACGACAACGCATAAAAACAGGCGCTTGTCCGTCTGTAGTGTGGTTATTTTAAATATAAGAGAAAGAGAGAACTTTAAGAAATTAATATAGCCACTACAGTGACCATCAAAACGATGAAAAAATATTGCCGTAAACAGTTTATTTTGCGACACCACGAAACAAACGATAGCGTAAAATGAAACGATAGACGTTTTTATATCGTCATCCGATATATATCGTTATATCGAACAGCCCTAGCTGTGGTTATAACGTAGTTCTGCTTCTTTACTGCCTTCACTCTTGTTAGTAATATGCTAAAACTACTGTTTTTATGTAGTCATATTTTGTTAAAGGCCAACTGTCCTCACTGTGTAGAGGCTTTTATTAACTGCTTGGTATCCTTGGTGCAAAAAAACTTTAATTGGCATTTTTTTTTGTTTGCTTTAGATTTGTTCCAGTGGGCAGAAATCCTCCAAATGCAACACATTCTTGGGCAAAATCGATGTATGAGTATGATCAAAAGAGAAAAACAAAAGGGACAAAGCTTGACAGATGAAGTCATTTAGCCGTATTGCCGTATATCCATACAACCACTGGGGAAATAATCCTCAGCTATGTCTTTCTTCTCCAAGTAGGGTCACATGATTTCCATGCTCGACCTTGTCGTGCTTTTGTTACACATTCAGAAGAATCTCCTCCTTTTCTTTGACTTACAAGTTTGAATGAAGTTGTGTTTCAGGAATAGGAGGATAGAAGTTTTCAACTGAAATCATATTATACTGGAATCTGGATAGCATGAGTGAGTGAATAATATGAACTGTATTAAGCTAGGCACCCTGCTTGCTTTCTCATGAATAAATAACAAATGAGCGTGAGTCGGAGCATGGAGACATCAACTCCATTACCATTCTGTTTGCCCCGTCCAATATGTGGGGAGCAGAAATGAGAAGTGAATTGCTGCATTATGCACCCAATTTTCTATAAGGCTCCTGGCTTTCTTTGTAGATATTTGGTGAATGGGTTGTATGGAAATTCTAATTTTTCTCTTGTCTCAAAGAAAAAAACACACTCATAAGTATTGCTTATTTATATCATTTATATAAAACAGTTTCCAGTGTGTCTCCATGGTGGTTTCAAATCTTTTACATTTTAGAAAACATCCAGACAACATCAGCTGATAGATCTTTCTTTGAAAGTTCCTCTCAAATCTTTCTACTGTCACCTTTTATAACCTTGGCAATCCAGTATAGAGTTCAAAAAAACAATGTCATGCCCATGCTGTCTTTTGCTTCCCCTCTTGCTGTTGCTTTCATTGTTTATTTAGTCATTCTCAGACAGTTTTCCAGCTAATCCCCACCGTCCCCGGCAGGGAATTCAGAGGAGCAGCCAGGCCTACATCACACTCCAAACCCAACACAGAGCTGGAGCCTACAGGGTCACAGGTGGAGATCTTGCTCCTTGATGTTTTTGTCCATGCTCCTCAGCCAGAGTCCAAAGCCATTCTTTTCACATTAAAAAAAGGGGGGGGGGGGGAGAAGAAAAGAACAAATTGCAAGTGCCTGACATTTTTCTACCAAAGAAAAGAAGGAAGATGTGGGCACTTCTGTGATTTTTGTGCCCACTGCAATTATATTTGTTTGTTACATGTATTTTTAAAACGTTAAAGGCAATCACTGATACACTTCAATAATTTAAAACTAAGAGCTTAACAGAAAGTTATTATTTTTATAATGAAGTATTCTATTAAGCATTTGGTCTTGTAAGCTATATAGTGTTTGTTCAGATAGGCCACAGTGTTAAAAGCCTGAATGGTACATTTTATATAGCATATAGTCATCTGCAAGCTGCTTTGCAACCCACCTCCACCTGCAGACAGAATTAACTCTTATTTTGAGTCTTATGGTCCTGACTAAATTGCATTTGGGGAATATACTGGAATTCCTGGTTTACAAAAACAAATGGAGGGGTGGAGGGGACGACTGCTACCATGTAAACCTCCCTAAGGCTGCCCGCTTGGATTTTACACCATGGTTCTGTGCACAGTCCAATTTGAACGAGAACTGACACTGTTTGCGGAGGATGTTTCAGTGTACAACTAATTAAATGGCAGCAACCCATGAAATAACCTGAAAGTGACCTGGAGTGGTTAAGCTTAGGCAATTAAAACTACTTGTTTAAAGTTAGTAAAAGAAAAGAATGTGGTCATGGTTTCACATCCATCACAGAATGTTGTTAGGAAAATCAGACATTGTATTCCCTTCAACTTTTTCTTGCTAGAGAGCATTTTCTGAACTGTTATGATCAGGATACTCACTCTAAATTGTTATAATACAATAGTGAAAAAATAATCTCCATACAAAGTTTTTAAAGCATGCTCATATATCCATTAAGTTGCTATATAAAGTACTTCCTGCATATGGTCTGCATTCCACTCACTGTGGAGCATGTAGTCTTTCAGACTGGAGGTTGCTGCTGTGCAGAGGTGTTGCATTTTCTACTAAATTTAGTTTGACACTGACTAGAAACCTCAACCATTTCTTGTGCTTTGTTGCCTCAATAGTGAGATTACTGTGTGTGTTTCCTGTGTGTGTGTGTTGTGCACACATGCCGTGATGGATGAAGGTATGCTTCATTCTGCACTCCCTGACACCATCCCATCTGCTCTCTCTTTCTTCCATCCATACCTTGTTTTTAGCCTCTGCTCCCCCGCTTGGCTCAACAAATAGTCGTTGTCACTTCCCCAACTGTAACAAATACATGGTAGTCAAACACAGACATTAATTAGGAAGCATGGCATCCCTGCAAAGAACATCAGAGTTGTGCATTGAAAAATCCTTCCCCAGCATGCTGAATGTAGAAAAGAGGATAGGATCCTGGGCAATTCACTGCAACTCACAGGCCTGGGCCAATCTAGAGGCTTAATTTTACATGAAAAGCAATTAACAGCCAGAAAGTCATTTTAGTTTTATTAAAGCACTCACAGGGGCTTTATCACATTGGAAATTAAATTGATGAATTGATACTGAAATGATCCATTCTACCTAACTGACCACTAACTTGTTATTTAATAGCTATAGTATGGTTTCACCAACTCTCAGCTGTGATGCTGAAAATGGGAATGAAAACATGAAGCCATGTAGTCATTCAGAAAAAAAACCATTAATATAACTTCAAAATTCTTTTGTGGTTTCTGGGAACAGCTTTGCTAGAATGTGATGTTTTTAACATTGATCAAAAACATGCTACACCAATGGAAGATGGAGTTATTCTTTGTGCTTTTTGAACAGCTTGCACAGCTGGGTTGATCTCATTCACATTTGTTGTCATTTTTTCTGCCTTTTTCTGTTTCTGGCACAGCAAGATCACAAAAATCGCATTCATAATTCTCCTTAGAGAGCTAGGATTGACTGGGGCTGTTTTTGGCATCCTGCTAAGGGAAACCGTCATCAACGAGCACAACACCAGGTCTATCTGAATTAGATGTAATGCTGAGGTATTGAAGGCAGGTAAAGAGCTAGTTGGCCTCAAAGTCAATGAATGATAAATTATAAAGATCTTACTATAAACTAATAAAACCTATGTACATTATTGTTGACATAAAGTCATGTGAGTGCATAAAAGACTGATGTGAGAGCTCAGTAAAGAAAATATTTATAGGTACATATCTGCCAGTGTTGCCAGTCCATAAAGGTACAAATCTTTGAAAACACACGAAAATGTTGGTCCTACTTTCTTTCACAGTGCAGCTGAAGTTCTTCTCCTGCAGTATTCTTCTTTTCGAGTGCATGTGCATCTTTGTTCCAATAACACTTTAATAATTTTTGCTAATGATTGTTTTTCCAATGCAACAGTAGTGCTTTAGGGAAAAATAACAATGGGTCATCAGCTTAGAACCAAGTTTGTACTTTGTTTACCTCAAATTGTGCTTTTTGTGACTGGGACAATATACAGTACTTTTATTCAGCTGTGCCTTAAGGCCTCTGGGCCACCAAGCAATATGCGTTCTACACTTTGAAAAACAGATCAAGGGTGGGAGCAAATATTTTTGTGCTAGACTTTATTGTTGATTTCTCTGCCTTAATGATGACTTCTTCCCAGCTGCCTCCCACACAGAGCCACACACAGAACCTTTGCTGGTGTATATTTTATCATCTCTCGGAGATGACTGACTGCACCAGACTGAGACTTAAGACTGGGAGGTTGCTGCGCCTTCTTTTTACTTTCAGCCATGCGCCAAAAGTAATCTAGTGGAGTATGTTATTCTTTAAATCTGCAATATGCAGCATTTCGCAACATAAAAATAAATAAATGTGATAGGGGTTCGGTTCCTGGCAGTGGTGCCTTCTTCTTAATTTCCCAGGTGCTCTGAGGAATACAATAAAGTACTTATTTGCATTTAGAGAACTCCCAGGGCGTAAATGGGCATGAAACACGTTCAGTTAAATAAAAAGTGAAGAAGTCAAAGATTCAAGCTTTGTAGATAAAATCTTTGCAAGTCAACTATGATTTCCAGGTTGCCGCATGGTAATAAACATCAATCATCTGAACTTAAAAGCCTGCAAACAGCAAACTGAGACTTTGTATTGCACTGTTCAGGCTTATTGATTCCTCCAACCTCCACCATATGTGCTTTTTGGTTGGGTTTAAAGCTTCTTAACATCTTGGGTGTTCAGAAAGTCAGTTTGAGAAAGGGATAATGTAAGTATAGCCACATGTCACACCCATAAACTATCTTTGAAATGCTTAACTTCGTAGTCTCTAAAGTGAAGCTAAGAGAAAAAACGCTAGTGGTCATTTTTTTAATAACAGCCAGCAGGGGGCGACGCGACTGGTTGCAAAAACTGGCTTGTGTGTGCAGCGAGTCCGCACAAAAATCAACTGAGAGAGTTAATGCCAAGAAAAAAAATCTTTTTTTGTATGATAAGTCTCTTATTAATCTGTGAATCTAATATTATTTTTTTTAATATATCCTTTTTTGTATCAGTTTATATTTATTTTTACTGAGTTTTTTTTCAACTGTCCTTTATGATTGGATGAGGAAAAACACCATCCAAAATTTATGCTCTTCCTGTTTAAGTACCAAACATACCCAAGTTTGACATTGATCACTACCCAACTGCTCCACTGGTGAGCAAATATACTAGATGTAGATGATTGGGTGTTTAAAACCTTTCCTTTTAGAAGTGTTTTTTTCTACTCAAACATGCTGTTGAAAGTGTTTGTCTGCAGTTTGTTTGCGATATAGTTCTTGATTACCGTGATAAAAACCACAGGCTAAAGCACGCTGGCCAGGCAATAAAGCTGTTCTTTATACCAGAAGTGTTGCTGGAGCTTCAACCAATTCATGAACATCAGAAAGCCAGTACCTATAGAAATGTATTCACTCACTACTCTGTTGGGGCTCCACAAGTGTACCATGACCATGGGGGGTCATCTTGTGGCACTGCTGAGGTGTTATTAAAGCCCAGGCTGCTTTCATAGCAACCTTCAGCTCATGTGTATTTGTGTATTTTTGGGTCAGGTGTTTCTCATCTTCCTCCTTACAATACCCTGCAGGTTTTTCTGTGTGGTTCAGGTCAGGCAGGTTGGCTGGTCAGTCAAGCACAGTAATAACATGGTCAGCAAACCATTTGCTAGTACTTTTGGTTTCCTTTTTCCTGTGGGGACATCATCAGCTAAAGTAATTCACTGGTTTTCAGTTCTTCAGGTGACAGGAAAACACAACAGTTATTTGAAGGCTAGATAAGCATTTTCATTGCTTTAATTGCAGTTACAAATCCCTTTTACTGGAATCTTTATGGAATCTTTTATATTTAGCAATGTTTTTATTTTTGTTTGTTTTTTAAAGCAGAGTCTAATACCTTAAACCAAGAGGACAGCTTCAGTTGTAGCTGTCCTGAGAACAGCTAAAGCCCAGAAAACACTTATTTCTCAGTCATATCGAGCCCTTCCATGTAGGATTTGATTTCAGATCACAAAGATGATACTCAACTTGTTTCTGAGACTTCACTGACCAATGGCTGATATAACTGTGGGTTTATAAATGTCAAACTTTTACTGTAATACAGCCATAAAAGAAATAGAAGAAGATGAAGAATAAACTACTTTTAGTTGTTGCCTTGGTACAAGGGGTTGCTCCACATGTTTGATTTGGCAGTTTTAAATGAGATACCCTCCTGATTTAACTCTTAAAGGAATTTTAGTCTCTGGCTGGATTCAATGCAGCCATCTTTCAATTGGCAAACAAATGTGTTAACCACAACTGAGTTCTTATAAATGAGGTGCCGTGGTTAAAGGTGGATTCATTGTTTCCTGAAATCTATGTCACTATATTTGTCCAATGCATAAAGACTTTGTGCTTACAACATATGGTTCTTAATTACTAAAAAAAAAATCTAATACTTTTTTTTTTCATATTTTAATGACTGAAAATGGCATAAAAATGTATTTTCACCAATGTCAAGCTTTGTTTTGGGCATTATACAGACACTCCCATAATGTTTAATAAAACCACAAACACACGAGAAATCCTCCTGAAATTGCTTGAAGAAAGAAAATGATGAGCACGGCTGCCGTAGTGAGAGGATTTATAACTGCTAAGAAGAAGAACCAGCAGAGCCAGACAGAGTACAGCTGCCCAGCCTCACCCCCCAACTGCTCATTCCTCCATGCTTGGTTGGCTCAGCTAAGAGTAGTCAAGTGCAATGGAAACCTCAGTCGCTGCCGAGGTTCCATTCGCACCTCGCCAAACTCGCCTCACTTCCAATTCCCAGCTGGTCCCTGACCAACCTCCTGGCATCCGTGCTCCTCCTCTTTCCTCTTTCTAACAACTCAGCGGCTTCATCCCGCCGTCGCTGTGGCCCGTGCTACCTTTATTACTGCTCAGGCTGTGGGAAGAAGGGAGCTTGCCCACTGGCCCATGTCAGGTTAAACTCAAACCTATTTGAAACAAGAAGTGCGCAGTGTAGCGTGAGTACAAGTAGGGTGGCAGAAAAGTTGAGGTTTGAAAAGAAGTAATTAGATTAGCTTAATCTTACATACTAACATAGACAAGAATTAAGGGTTTGGGCAGGAATGTCTGATATTAAAAGCTTTATTAAACCTGCTACAGCCTCTGACATTGATCTTGATTCAGTCAGAAGTAATACAGTTGTGTTGTTTATTTTCTCATTTTTCAAAGGTGGTCTGGAAAGTATTACTTTTTTTCCTCTGTAACTCCCCAAAAACCTTATTCTACTACAGAAAGTTCTGTTGATTTGAGCTTTTTTGGGGCATCGAGACTAGCGTCGTCTGGAGAAGTGAATCACTGATGCCTGCATGAGTGTCAATCCAGCTTTCTCAGATAAAAAGGAGCATGATATCCAATAAGCAATCACGTCTAGATGTTGGCAGCGGTCATGGCAGAAACATCCTGTGGAGGAGTGAGTAGTTTCCCTGTGGAGTGTGAATTTTTGGAAATCCTGAAGTACATTTCATTAGGCTGGTTTGCCTTTAAGTGTGTTTACGTGTGTGCATAAATGCATCTCAGTGGGCGTTTAAAAAAAGCACCTGGAGATAAAGCGGTTACTCAGGCAGAGAAGACAAAACCAAACTGTGTATATGGGGGGGGAGAAAAAAAACCAATTCCCTCTCGCTGTTAAAAAAGGGGAATAATTCTTGGATGCCAGGCAGCAAAAACATATTTAACAAATGATTTCATAAGAGCAAAGCAAAATAAAGAAATGAGCGTGGGCAGCAAACAGATGACACAGATGTTCTACCCTGATCTTTCATCTGACTCTGAGCATCCCTTACATCTCAGGGACTCTACATGGCCATTAGTTATTTGGCGTAGGTGCACACATGCTGAGCATAGGAAGCAGCAAACTGCTGCCAGTCCTTTGGTTGCTCGGCATTGAGTCATTTTTGCTCAAATATCAAACAATATCAAACGTTCTGTAGGAAAACCAGACAAAAGTTCCAGGGGATAGATGCATAAATCCCTTTCTAGCTTTATTGCTTAAAGTTAACCGTAGTTACAAAGGCAGATTACTCCACTGTGATTCTTTTCGTTGAATTTATGAAGCCGTCTGTTTGCACAGTTTGGCTTCATACATCTTGATCAGTGTGCACGGATCTGATTTCAACTCTTTCACTTTGTCATAAATTCTGTTTAGACATTTGGACAGCTAAATCAGCTGTTTGCATATTTTTACATAATTTCCAGCATACGCCACAGTAATTCAGCAGCTGCCCCTTTTTCTAAGTATTACAGCACGGCTACGGCAGTTCATAACCTTTAGATGGGTTTAAAGGTTCTAGCAGAGGCCGAAGGTTCAAGGTTTAATCAGTGAGCTGGAGCTATATCAAAATGATAGGTTAAACTTAAGTTTTTGCCTCTTTTTTTAGTATTCATCCCTGTCATAACAAACAGACAAATGTGTTATGATACTGAGTTATTCGCACTCAAACTGCAGGGTTACTTGTGGTTCCTAGAGTTTCTAAAAGTAGCATGGAAGGTGGAGCGTTCAACTTTCTGGCCACTTTCTTGGGGAGCCATCTCCCAGTTTGGGTTTGGGAGAAATTCACTCTGCTTTTAGAATTAGACTCCAGAATTATCTTTTTGATAAAGCCTTTTTTGACCTTGATCTCGCCCTTAGTTATACTGCTATAGGCTCGGACTGTTGCACAACTTCCTGTGATATACTGAGTACTTTTTCTCTACTCGCCGTTTCTTACTCCCCACGTTTTTATACTTGCAGCATGTCATTACATTTTCATCTTCTGTCTCCTTTTTTGTGTTTTTTCCGTTTCCCTATGCTGTCTTTTTATTTCTCTTTTCTTTTCCCCCGCACCTCCCAACCAGTCATAGGCTGCCCCTCCATGAACCTGGCTTCATCCGCTTAAAAGGAAGTTTTTCCTTTGCTGTGCTTGCTTAACAGGAGTTGCTAGATTTTCTGGGGGTTTTTTTTTCATTCTTTACTTTATAAAATAAAGTGAATGAGGCAGCTGCTGTTCTAAATTGGTGCCATATAAATAAACCTGAATTGAATTGAGTTGAATTTTCCATAAAAATTAAGGTATTGAACGATTTTAATTGGGCCTCTACCTTATACAACATTACTCTCATTAATTCTTTATATGTAAAGCAGCTTTTTCTTCTTCTTGTCTGATACCAACACTGTGCCCGTGTATGTCTGCTGGTACTGAGTACAGAGTTAAACTGAGAACCTGTGCACCTCAATGTCAGGGAGAAACTGGGGATCAGCCTCGACTTAAATCCAATAATATGAATATACCTTACTCTTATTATTCATTGCTGAAGTAATAAATAACAACAGGCTTAGGATCAATTAAAAAAAAATGTTGCTGTTATTCATCTAACTTAATAGCAATGGTTTTATTTCAGCTCAAAGAGACATCAGGCTTCAAACTGTCTTCATATACATAGTCACAGTAGTACTCCTAACTGCTGATACTCTACTATTAATTTTGTCCATCCTGCATTAGCTCTGCCACTAGCTGCTGCTGTGGCGTTGCAAAGTAAAGACAACTGAATGGATCGTTCCATGGATCGGCTAATTGTCACTGATCGAAATAACGGATCAATGCATCCCTAAAGTAAAATGTCATTAACAATAGCAAGGCTCGAATTAAAAATAATTGTAACACACACACACACACACACACACACACACACACACACACACACACACACACACTGCTAATTAATCACTCCCCAGTTGGGTGTCATTCGCCATTTATCATTAGCCAATAAAAAAGCTCAGTCGTTATGAAACTATACTGACAGTTATCTGATGCACTTTGCCAAATGCTATCACTCTGTTGCTGCTTGTCTGCATAGAATAGAAGCCTGTTTAAATATGCAGGTAATAGGAGGAGTTGGAAAACAAACAGAAATCAGAAGACATCTCATAAGAAAGATCATGTCCCTAGCCTACAGTTTCTGCTTATACAAATGTGTAAAGAGATCGTCCCTTCACTAAGATTATGTGAAAATTAGCAGCTGGTTTGTCAGGAGAAAGTTTCACTTCCATTAAACCACTGAAAGCAAAAAGCGCTCAAGATGATGACGCACTTTAAAGAGCACCGACAAAGCTCAAGCAGTGAAAAACAATGTAGTAGAGGTGACTGAAACATGGCCTTTATGCTTTTGTATTCATTTGAAGAGCATAGCTATCTTAACACAAATGATTGAAATCCTTTTCACTGGCTAGTATTTTTCAAAACTGTGCTTCTTGTACAAAAACAGTTTATTGACTTTATTTTGCCACATTAACATGTTAATATTACAGAGTGTTTTCTTAAGGGAAACACAATTTTTCTGTGATTTATTTTTCTCTGTGCAAGAATTTAAAGTAATTTTCTTACTTTAAGAAATGTGCACTTGATTGTGATTTATAATGCACAACAATGAGAATAACCATACAGAATTATCAAAAAGACACAAATTTTAGTTTTTCACCCTGGCCAACTCTGAAAAACCACGCGCCTGCATGGTCTAAAGTAGGTTAGAGGCACTTACGGACTTCACATTCTCTTTTTCCTGACAGTAATGGGTGGAGGACGCTGTCATTTTGTTGTATTATTTAGACAGATGTTCTAAATAGCGATAACTGTCAGTATCTTTGTGCTCTGAGGAGTGTTTTCTCGTGGTGTCTCGCTCATGAAATAGTACCTGCAATAATGCACTGGATGTGATAGGTTAGCTGCGAAAGCAGCACTCATGAGTTGAGCCTTCAGTGTTTGTCTGCAGTAAACTGTGGCACCGCAACTCACTAACACCCAATGGAACAGCTCTCCTGGGCTTCCACATAAAAGGCCGCAACAGCTGTTCCACCATTTTGCAGCTTACCAGCTCGCAATGTTCTCCATCACCCTCCACCTCGTTCACATTCTCTCATCCCTCTCTGTGCCTCTCTCCCTCACTCTCTCTCACCTGGGGGTGTGATTAGCAGAGTCAATTAGCACACACTAATCAGGCTAAAACACAGACTGACAGATGTAGAATGCCAAAAATTACTTTTTTCCCCCACTAACTTTTTTCTTTTCCCAAGTGATTTCCTAAAATTAGTGAAGGGAGTCTTGCCACGATTCATCATCAGAGTAATTGTTGGTGGGTGGGTGTGTGTGTTGTTCGTAGCACTTTACATTGTAGAGACAGCATGTGTCATTACAAGAGTATCTTGAAATTACTGAACCTTCATGGTTTTGCTCAGACACTGTAGTGTTGTTGAGTCAGAAGCAGGTATTCAAGGTGAGTCAAGATGTTTCTGTGCATCTTTACTGAGTTCATATCTTACATCTGTAATCTGTGACGCTGCTGCTGACTGTGAGATTTTGCTTTAGAAATGAGGATTTAAAGAACAGATACTGGTGATGCACTATTAAAATAGTGCAAGGAACTATTACAATACTACCAGCAATTCTTATTTGCTGTACTATGAATTAAAAAAGACAATAATTGTGGTTTGCACATGCCAGAATCCAAAATAAACATAGATTTTCCGTCAGTGACTAATATCTGGAAGCAACAATAGAAATATCTGTTGCTCTGACAAATTAGTACTAAAGGGTTGACACTGTCAAGAACACAGCTCAGTGTGTCTGTTCCGCCTCTTTCCGGACATGAAATTAACATTACGCAGCTGGATCTCCTCTCTGTAAGCAACTGTTTATGGTTTCAGTAAGTCTCATATTTTAGTACTATTGCTGACTTCTGATCAGTTCTTTGAGGAGATCATAATGGGGTTTTGTGGGTAAAGGTAACTCCATTGTCCAGGGTGGCACACAAAAAGCAGACACAAAAAGTTGGCACAAAGATGCAAAGCCAATCATCAATCATCGCTTATGCTACAGTCACACAGGGAAAATAGTGGTTGGAGACTGTGGAACAGTCCAAATTGTTGCAACCACGGTGACGTTCTTTCAATCTCATTGGTTGTTAAATGGTTGTTTCAACAATGGGGACCTGGTCTGGACACTTGATGTCTTCAAAGCGATAAAACAGCAACAGAACGGAGTCAGTCTAATATTAGTTTACCAGTTTGGGATTGAATGGGATCAAGATGGCAATTACCAGCACACTGTTTGTGATAAATAGACAAGCATTGCCACTTTTAGAGAACCCCGTAGATTTGAAACTGAAATTCAGAAATTCCTCCACAAATAATGAGCAAGTTGCTACTGAATGCCAATTTAACTGCAAGCTGACACATATGCTCTGTAACGATGCTTTTATATAAGAATTGAACCACAATATAACCAGCTGGCAACTGAGTCCAATTTCTTATTTTTAAATTAGACGGCAGTGATTTGCAAAAATTCACCAGTTTGTCTGAGAGTGATTGCAGTCGGTCCGAGGTGACCTGTGCAATCACCTTGACATCGAAATTGGTTGAGGATAAAGCAGCCTCAAATTTTGGGCCACCAGTTGGTTGCAAGAACTACTTGTAATGTGTTACCAAAATGCAAAACATTTAATGCAATCATCAGGTTGCATCAACTGTTTTTAATTACAAGGAAGTTATTGTCCTATTTTTAGTCGAGCCATTAAGCGAGCAAGCATCCATTTCATCTGCCTGTTTAAGCACAGGAAGAAATCGGCTTCACTGCTGTGTTGACATGAGCAGTGACTACATCATCACTTCATCTTTTAGCTCCATGACCGCAGAAGTTCACACTTTGTTTTGTACATTCTTGGGATAAAATTACATGGCATTAAATCAACGAAATAGTATATTATGCTGGACTGTTTTTTTTTTTTTTACAACTCTGTCCATCAAAAAGACGATGCACCTTCTGATCCAAAGCAGTCTTGCATAGAGAAACCTCTGTGACCTCTGGGTGCAAGCACAGGAGGAAACTCTATAAACACTGTGGCACTTGGGGAAAAACACTTGAGCTTGTTTGGATGAACCCGATACACTTATCCTTTCTGCTAAGCCCAGGATGCAGCACCTTTGGCCCTTACATGCACTGCTTGGGAGTGATAGAGTTGGACAC
The DNA here is from genome assembly GCF_036321145.2 of Pelmatolapia mariae. Classification (NCBI taxonomy): domain Eukaryota; kingdom Metazoa; phylum Chordata; class Actinopteri; order Cichliformes; family Cichlidae; genus Pelmatolapia; species Pelmatolapia mariae. The sequence goes on along the minus strand of NC_086236.1, from coordinate 8,507,834 downwards.
TGATTGCATATTTTATCCCAATTAAATCTCCTCAATATATGAAACTGATTCTATTAAGACACACATTACATCTTATACTGTTCATCAAGAAGTTGATGTACTTTTAGACTCCAAAATCTTTTTTCGTTTTTGTTTGTGTGTGATTTGGACGAAAGTGTTACCCTTTTTTAACGTTGTGGCACAAAACCATATTACATTACTTCTCAGTTTTCACTCGTGTGACCTTCAGTTACCTTTTCATTTTACACATATTCCACAGTGACGATGGTATCTCCCAAAATATGAGGGTGGCACAGTGGGTGGCAGAAATATGCAACTGCATAACACATGGGCGAGTAGAGGCCCAATTTTTAGTAAGCAACACCCAAGATTTATTGCCTGGTAGCTGTAATCCAATGTGGGATCTTCGCAGGGAAAAAACAAACCTCCCATGTGTTACGCACTTCCACTTAAGTTCTCAGCTGGCAAAAACAAAGTAGCTGGCAATTCCATGTGAGACTATGAACCACAGACCCTTGTCTTAGGCCAGAAATGGAACTGGCAGTGACGCCATAGGCAGCCCAAAGGCAAAACAGTCAAAAAAGATGAAAAAGAAAAATGTCTGCAAATGATAACAAGAAGAAACAAGAGTAGGTGAGGACCTGCTTGTATTTGCTTCCACTTCCATCACCCTTAATCATATCGCAGCAAGAACAAGAAGAAGAAATGTGTTCTTTTTTTTTTGAAAAGTCTCTTCCCGACACTCTTGCAAATGTAGTTGTTTCATTATTATGCCACCTCTTTCACCTCAAGCAAGTGTAAAAGCTTTCATTTTGATTCCATTTATTTTCTGCAGATTTAAAATGTGCATACAAATTAGTGGATGGAAAAAACTTAATGTGAGAGGTGCGACTGGCAGTAAGATAGTGAGCGGTGCATGACAGCTTGAATAGCCCCACTTTGCTTGATAAAGTGGGGGTTATCACTCGTGTACAACTGTACGGATTGTGCCGTTCTGTCCCCTGACTTTGTATGACTTGTCTGCTTGATCTATCTTCTAAGGAAAAACCTTCTTGGGGATGAGCAGTACTTAAAAAGCGTGCATTTAAAGTGATCCAGTCTCAACTTAAACTTGACAAACAATTACTTTTTTCCATAGAACTTCTTTGCTTTAAAGTTAGAGAGGCAGATATTTCATTTGGCTTTGAGTTTTGTATTTTGGGAGGAACTGATGCTTAAATGTGTTCTTGCAAAGCTGTGTAATCCTTTATGTGATCAGAAAGGCATGAAGTTAGAGTGTTGGGGGAAATGATGTGGACAGGGTAATCCCCAAAGGTCTTACTGTGCTTGGAAAATGAGGGACATTACCTGCGGTCTTGCATGTGGGTTAAGTAATGATGTCTTCTCTCCACACTACTCTCCTTTCCTCTCATGAATGACTAAACACACAAAATATGCTTTGTATAAAATGTTAGCATCAGCTCAGAACAGCAAAAGAGACCATTGTCAAACATGAGCCAGTGGTCCGGTGTAAAATTTGGAATAATACAGTGCAGCATTTGAGCTCCTTTAACACATGTAACACATGTGTGCTTGACTCAAATGGTGCGATTTGAAAGGCAAAGTGCTTCAGGAGCAGTCAATCGAAAAGTCTTATGGTTACTCAGTAGGAGACCTTATCTTGCTGTGTGCATCGCTTTAAATTAATAAATCATTTTAAATCAGATGTGGTATTTCTTTTACTAACATTACTTTATAATGTATCAAAAGCAGTTCACATTCTATTGAAAGTGAATTTGAAATCATACATCGATGCAACTGCCAGCAATAGTGAACAGCAGTAAATAGTATAAGTAGTAAAAGTGTATTTTTTTCAACTCCAAGAAGTTGCTAGAGCTTTTACATCCAGTATTGTGGCCAAAAAACCAACAACATTCAATTCATCAAATGTAACAGTCCCATGTGCTGAAGGTTTAGAGAAATCAGAAACTGATACCATGGACCAGGGTGTACTATATATTGGGGGTGTCAAGAAGCTCACTAATGCAGTGGAATTGTTTATTATTTGTCTGTGGGAGAGAAAAATATGAGGTGCTGGCACATCAGTCAAAGATGCCATGTCAAGATGGCTGTATTGAACAGCTGGGATTAGCCACAAACTGTGGGGAATTAGCGAGGGACAAATAAATGCAGTTTTTTTCCAGCATTCGTCTTACTCTTGTCCGTACTGTCACCGTGCATGTAACATGTGCATAACTGCTACTTTCGACTGCTCCCTTGTCACAGGGGGCTGCCACAGCGGGTTGCGCCCCATGTTTGATTTGGCAGAGTTTTTACGCCGTATGCCCTTCCTGGCGCAACCCCGAAGAGATTTGTGTCTCCAGCTGGAAACAAAACCCGCGACCTTTCGCTTGCCCAGCTAATTTGAAAAGTCTGATGGTTGCTCAGTAGGAGACCCAGGATATCTTTCCCTTATCTGGCTTCACTTGTCTTCGCCAGTCAGGATGAGGAGTCACATGGAGGTGAATATGAATCTGAGGTCTCCGAAATTAGCTACAAGTGTTTTCACAAGAAAAAGCAGCAGTGTCGGCAGCATATATCCAGTCATAAATATGGACAGTCTATTGGCAGTGAAGGACAGTCAGGCTGTAATATTCAAAATACAAAGATGTTAAGTAACAAATACAGGCTGCAAGCAACACAACTACCGAAGCCAGAGCAGCGTCTTGCTTTGGCTAGACACATAGAAGTCAAATATTCAAACATATATAAAAGCTACCTGTGTAAATTACAAGATTACCAGTATGACAGCTGCTGGAAGATCAAGTATGCTCTCATTTCGGTTCATATGTGTATGTTTAAAAAAAGAAAAAAGAAGGAGTAGGAGCCAGTTGGACCCAAGTGTCCAATGTTCAGATTACAGGCCACACAGTATTTGAGTTGAAATATGACTTTCTTGGCAATAAGCAAACCTGCACTCATGGACCTGACGGAGTTGTTACTGTGACAAAAGAGAAGTTCACATGACTGACCAGCCTGCCAAACTGTGAAGCTCTCCATTCTGACAGATAAAGACATTAGTTGTGCCTTGTCACTGTGTTCACTGCAACAGAACAATTTGCCTTGGCTTAAGGTCTGCAGCTTTTGTCATTTTATAACGCATGGGCGGGAAAGATGGGAGTAGCTGTCTGACAGCTGTAGACTTTCTGCTAACAGTGGTGCTCCCCTTCAACAAGTTTCTTTTAAGATGAAAGCCCTGCATGCTTTTATCCCACTTCCATGTTTGATATACAGGCAGGGGTTGTGGCTCTGTTCTTGTCTCAAAGTGATGTTGTGTCATTTGATCTTGGCAGATAGGAAGACATCTGAGGCCTGATTGGGTTAAAAAAAACTGTGACAAGCGCAGTTTGACACTGCTAAAATATGTGCTATCCTGCTTTGAAGAGACAATTAACATGGGAGCCAATTGCTGTTGCCTTTTTGTCTTCTCAGTCCTGTCACAACAGTGTCCTGACATCTTTTTGTAGTGTAGTGCTCAATTAGCATTACCCTGACTTAAGAAATGGTGTAAAACATCCAGATTCTGTACCAGTCTGTCAGACACCACTGATGGTTGGGTTTACAGTTCTATATGATGCAAATCGAAGGCAACGCGGATTTCTTTTGGCAAAACTTCTGCCAAATCTACTCTTTTGCTCTTCCGAGCCACACAATTAACCTCATGACTTACTGATAAGTTGCTTCTAAATTGGTCCAATGCAGAACTCATTTGGCTCAAGCTATTTGTCCCTGAAGCCAGAGGTAGCTTCTGTGACATGACAGAAAACTAGGGTAAAGTTTAGAACATTGAAACTAAAAAGGAGGACATTTTCTATTCTCCCCATTAATTAGCTCATGCTCACATATCCACCCTCACCTAAAAGTTTCTAAATCTGCGGATTGGCCTCATTAGAAGAGTAGAGCACTGCAGTTGGGTATGTGTGATCAATAGCCCAAACTGAGAGTAGCTCCATGCTGATCACTTGCTAAATCCCACTTCTGATAGGAGTTGTTGTTCGGCACCAGCAGAGCTAACTCAGTTGATTAAATATCCACCTCCCTACCCTCCTTTTTCCTCCCATCTCTGCAGGCCTGAGTGATTGCCTGAGATGTGAAGGGGGGCTAATGGAGGGAGAGGGAGAGAGAGACTGATGGAGGAATAAAGGGAGGGCAGAAAAGGGGAAAGATCAATTGTGGATTTAGCTGAGAGCACAACTTGGCAAGTGCATGCAACCCACGGCAGATAATATGATTATCTTGGGAAGAAAAAAACACAAAACAAAGAACCCCACCTCACTGCATTATGCAAAGGAAGATGTAAGAGGAGTCTTGTCTTCCATGCAGGCTTTAATTCAACAATATTTACTGGGTGCCATGTTTTTTTTTTCTTTTTATCTCTGCCAGCAGCTTAAGAAAAATTAATAAATAAATCAGAAACTAATACCATGGTCCAGGGTGTATTATATGTTGGGGATGACAAGAAGCTCACTAATGCAGTGGAATTGTGTATTATTTGTCAGTGGGAGTGAAAAATATGAGGAGCTGGCACATCAATCAAGGATGCCATTTCAACATGGCAGTATTGAACAGTTGGGATTAGCCACCCACTGCGAGGAATAAGCGAGGGACAAATACATGCATTATGGTTTTTCGCATTTTTTTTTCTTTTAGGGTTCCTCGTTCCTTTGTCCATACTGTCACTGTGCTTCAAAGTTATTATCAGCTGATGAATAGAAGGATGCTTTTTTTTTTCTCGCAGTTTCTCTACATTATAGCTGTGTCCTCTGGTAGACGCAGACAAGGAACAATAATGCAGAAATGTATCAAGTTTGACATTCGGAACTGCCCAGAAAGAAATCAGCAACGGCGTACACACATATGTACATATTGGATATAATGCATGTGATTTCATTGTCATTCTGGTTACCTACCAAAGTGATTCCTAACATGTAGTAACACTGAAGCATCATTAGGTTAGAAAACCTAATCTGATTTAGATTTGCAGTGAGTGACTGGAAGTCAAATAGGAGCGGTGATTTGTTGAAGCATGCAAACATACATATAAATAGAGTTTATAAGGCAACAACAGACTTTGTACAATTCTAACAGACTTACACTCAATATTTAGTATGATAACCTTTATTCTTCCACATAGCCTGTACTCTCTTAGGCAAGCTTTCTTGTAATTTCCAGAAGTAGTCTTTAGGAATCATTTTCAAAGCTTCTTGAAGGAGATTCAAAGCTCCTCTTTGAGTGCTGCCTGCCTTTTGTTCAGTTCTCTGTCAAAAATCATTGCACAATGCTTCGGTAATGTTGTTGTCTTGTCTCTGGGGAGGCCAATCCATGGCTAGTAGTGTTCTATTGTGTGCTTTTACATCCATGTGTGCTTTTAATGCACTGGCAGTACGTTTGGGATCATTGTAATAGATGCTTTCCATGTGGTATGGGACGGTGAATCAAAATCAAAATCTGATGCTACTTTTCTGAGTTCATAATCCCACCAGTTTGCACCACTTACTGAAATGCAGCCCCAGATCATGACAGAGCCTTAACTGTATTTTACAGATGGCTATAGATGCTCATCGTTGTACCTCTCTCCCGATGTCTTCTGTACATATTTGAACCAAAACTTTCAAATTTGGATTCATCACTCCGTAAGACCTGTTGCCACCGACTTTGATTCCAGTACTTGCATTATTTGATTTTCCTCAGCCCTTTTTTCCCATTTCCCTTCCTTGAGAATGGCTTCTTGACAGCCACCTTTCCACTGAGACCATTTGTGATGATGCTCCAGTGAACAGTAGATGAACAAGCTGAAAGGTCAGATGAAGCTCTCAGGCTCTGTGACTCGTCTTTAATGGATTCTTCTTTCCTATTTCTTAAGGACAGGATTTTGAGATGCTGCTAACCTGCTGCAGATAGTTTTTAGATTTGCCTTTTCTTCCTTTTTCCTCCATTTGTTCATTTTTCTCAAATGTTTTAGGAACACACTGCGCACCATGCTGAGATATCACACTTTGAGATGCCAAGTTTTTAGCTAATACATCTTTGGCAAAATTATTATTTCATCCCTGTCAAACTGTGTTATTATTTTTCATTGGTTCAACTAAAGAAATGTAAACAACTTTTGTAATAAGCTGGCAATAGCAAAGCTTCTAAAGATACAATTTAGAGTTGGGTTTTTGATAAGGTGTTACATGTAGGCGCAACACTGGTTCATCCCTTTAGTTGGGTGCTTTTTCTGCTTGAATGATTCATTGTTCATATGTCAGTGTTGAAAATACTGAAAATGATCAGGTACAATGATGGACTGAAGATAAGTGGAAAAACATCCAAAAAGTTTCCAAAGAAAGTCTTTACCTTCAAAAAGGCTGGAGAACTATTGTTCAACACACCTCCAAAAATTTACAAAAAAAGTAGAAAGTTTAGCTCCTCGGAAGCAAAGTGTTTTGAAAGTAGTAAGCAGCTCGTAATGTTTTATCAAATTTAAAGAAATTATTGGTGAACTCTGAGATTTGAAGAAATGTGTAATAAACAGAACTTTTTGCAACCCTTTAGTGGTTATTCTCTGCACTTAAATTCTAGAGGGTTCACGATCTTTTACACTGACACTGGTGACACTGACACTGTAAACCTTCCTGAAATCAAAGTTTGATCTAATCCTTTCCTGCTTTGGCCTTTTGCTTTGACACCTTTTGCCCCCCGCACTGCCTTAGACATTTAGAGTTGCCAAATGTTTTGCTCTTGCTGAGGGTGGGTAGGCGAGAAGAGAATATAGACTTCTGTCTGGACACGTTGTCCCCAACTCGGTCTCAGGCTGTCTCTTTTTCTCTCACGTAAAGGAAATGGAAGCTGCTCACTGGAGATAAGCCGCTTCTTTCCTGTGAATTGCAGCTGCCACTGTCAATATGCAGCGGCGTTTCGGTATCCATTTCTCCGTGTCTTGTCATTGGCAGAAGTGACAGGTAGATTGGATGGAAGACCTGCAAGCTGGGATGGGTCACCAGCTTGGGCTTGTGACGTCTGGAAAGTTGGTGTCAGCCCGCAGGCCATTGGCATTCACACATACGGCTCAATGTGCATTGAAAATGGGCCTGTGAAGTGAGACAAGGCTGAATGCATATACTTCTTTCCAGGATGCATTGGAAGCGGTCATAGGATGTACGAATGTGCTAGACGTCTGACTGGAAAACACTGGTGGAGCTTTAGCCTTTGCAGCGTATCAGCACAGTATCACAACTGGAACAAATCGACAGCTGCCAACAGGAGACAGTGTGCCAAGATTGAAATGATCAAAAAATCCGCTTGCATGAAATAATCATACAGTACTTGAAATTTCAGTTTTTATTGACATCTAAATATTTTTTTAATGCCAATCTTGTTTGTTTTTCATGTTCTTTTTAGTGTTTTCTAGGTATGACTTTCTTCTTTAATTTATAGCTTTTAGGACGTAAAAAACTGAGTTTCAATAAGAGTCTGTATCTTTTTCACTTTTCAGAATGTAAATGTAGGTAAACATATGTTTAAAGATATAATTAGATGCTAAAAGAGCGATTTATCATTTAAATTCCCAGGTACTGTTAAAATTACTGCATAAATGACTTTGTGGCATATTAACAGCGCTCTGTGTAATGGTAGAAAGCAGTTTGACAAATGAGGCCCATTTTATTTAAACAGCACACCTACTAGGCAGCAGCCAATTACCCTT